>NC_056743.1:1390761894-1390979394 GCF_019279795.1 Protopterus annectens
CAGAGAAGTCATCTTAGACTTATTCTCCTCATGCTTCAAAATTTTCACTATATGTGAATCTTGTGAGGTCAGCAGATATGCATCCAGTCCCATGATTGCAGATCTATACATGTTATCAATTTTGTGGAGTCCCATACCTCCTTCAGAACGGGGAATATATATAATCCTGGTACGCAATGATTTTTATAAATCATTTGATGAGCATGAAGCATCCTTCTTGTTTTCCTGTCCAACCTATCCAACATGTTTTGGGGTCAGTCAATCACCCCAAAACTGTAAGCTAGGACAGGAAGAGCAAATTGGTTTATGGCTTGGACTTTATTCCTAGATATCTATGCTGTTTTCAGTATTAATTGAAGTATTTTAAAATATTCCTTACTAAGTTTTATTCTCATTTGTTCATGTTTTATTGTTGATCTTTTATAAATCCCCAAATATTTATATACTCCCTCTTGCTCAAGTTATTTTATATCACATTCCCGTCCAAAATGATGTTTTCTTGGTACTGCAGCTTTCCAACTTTAAAGGTTGCCTTTACACATTTATCAAGACCAAATGACATTCTTAAATCATCTGAAAACGTTTTGACCACTTGCAGTTGTGCTTTCAGTTCCTCATCTGATGAGCTATACAGTTTTAAATCATCTACAAAAAGAAGATGAGAAGTCTTTACACTTGATTTTTTCTGGGAGCCAAACTAAAGCCATGACATAATCTGTTACATAGACAACTTAATGGGTTAATGGCAAGACAGAATAGCAGCAGTGACAGAGACTCACCCAGGAATGATCTCCTTTGAATTTTTATCCCTGGAATAATAAGTTGTCCTTTATCATGTCTTAACTACAGAGTGGTTTGCCACTGTTTCAAGGTCACTGTAATTTAATCAGTCAGTGTAGGGTGTATCTTATACATTTTTAAGGACTCTTTTATCCATGAATGTGGGTTACTGTTGAATGCTTTTTTGTAGTCTATCCATGCCATACTTAGATTCGTCCCCTTTGTACAGTTCTCCATTATAACTTTATTTAACAACACCTGTTCCTTTGTCCCATATGATTTTCTTTTATTACCCTTTTGTTCTATTTCTAGGACTGAGTTTTCTTCTAAAAGACTATAAACTCTGTCGACATCAATTCCAGTGTATAGTTTATACATCATCAGAAGGCAAGTTACTGGTCTATAGTTTTCAGGAATTGCAGGTTCACTCTTAAGGAAGAGTAATGTTTTCCTGATATTAACCAAGCTGGTATCTGTTTGAGGTGCACATATAAACAATTCTTACTCATGGCTAAATCTTCATGTAAAGATGCTAATACTTTCAGTGAGATGTTATGTACTGCATCTGGGCCTGGAGTTTTCCAGTTAGGAGCTTTTCTCAACTTTGTCTCAATCTCTCTGGCCATTACTTCATCCCATTTCATATCCTGTATGTTTTAACTTTTATGCTTTATTTTACATTTTTTATCCATTTAGCATCTTGTTATGTTCCACAGGGTCTTCATAGATATTTCTCCAAAATGTATCTATTTCTTCTCTTTTTTGGTGATGTTTCAGTTTCTTTAGCCTTGTTTCCCAATTCTCTATAAAACTTTTTTGGGTCATCAATAAATTGCTTATTTTGTACTTTTCCTTCATATTTATCTGAATATCTTCTAAGATTTTCTGCCTGGGCTGATATTTTTAGTTTATTATTTGCGATAGTGCATGATAGATCCTGATCTCTTCTGATACTGCACATTGCTTTTATCACATCTATCTTTCTAAGTATTTTTGTTGATCTGCTCCCTCTTCTATAGTCTTCTAACAGTGACACACTGACACTTCTTGTCTTCATTGCTTCATAGTTTTCTCTACTCAATACTTCCATGATGGTATTTGATTTATCCCCTTCCTTTCCCTTACTATCCTGTGTTTTATGGTAAGACTTTCCCCAGGATTCACTAACCTTCCATGTAAGATGAAGTTAGTCTTACACGGAAACTGCAGCCTAAGGGTAAGACATCAGCGCGCCATGCATATTCATGAGGGCGCGCTGTCTTAACTCTAAGGCTAACACGGAGCATGCACGAGTGCAGGGGGTGTGTCGGACTGCCAAGCAGTCCAAAAATCCACACCTCTGCAAGTCTCTCAATTGGGAAATGTCAACTGACATGAGCGAGTCCGCTCAAATGTGTACATACCCAACACTACACTCCCCCACATTCTAAACCCCTGTACAATTATAAAATGTAAAACTTTTATTTTTTTTTTTATTATTCCCGATATAGCTGCCCGTATTTACACGTGTTTGCATGGGTTTGCCCATTGCTTAGCTACAGTTAACAGTTTAGACATCGAAGAGGATAATAAGAAACTTATATGCATATTAAGCCAAATTGCAATAGCATAGTGGTAGAGCCTTTGCACAAAGAGGAAGCATTCCCAGTTCGAGTCCCTCCACTCCCCTTTCTATTTTCTGTTGGAAATCTGTATATAAAAATAATTCCTGACATTTATCTTTTAAATTTTAGGAAAAAGCATTGAAATGGCCTATGTAGTAGTGAACGAATTTTATATACATATATATATATATATATATATATATATATATATATATATATATATATATATATATATATATATATATATATATATATATAAGAAGGTGAAATGGTTATGCATACTGATGAATGCATAAGTGACATATCTTAAGCAATGTGAAGCACTGCTAAGCAAAGTTTACCAGTTGTTGTTGTTGTGTCTTTTGGCTTTTCCCGGTTAGGGGTTGCCACAGCGGAACTCCGGTCCGCTAATGATTGGCATTTGATTTTTACATACCGAGTTGCCAGCTCTGATGCACAGCCTTCAACGAAGGTCCACCCATTCACGCATGTCTCCATGCAGAAGATGCTCTAGCTGAGAACTGAACCGGACAGCATCTTACTGTGAGGCGACAACGCTACCACAGCACCACCACCGCAGTCTAAGCAAAGTTTACTAGTATTAAGCATATTTAAGTATAATTTCTCATAGCTTAGCACTTGTTTAACTAGCACAATAGCTTTGAGCAGAGCTGCGCATTGCGCAAAACAGTGCAAACAGAACATGTTTGCGCATAGCTGCGCACCGTGCTAACTAGCGCAACATCGGGCAACGTCGGCCACCGTAGAGCAACGTAAAGCAATGTTAGGGAAAGTTGAGCAAAGTCGCCTAAACACAGCCACACCTCCTAGCCGGTCTGGCCAGTAGTAAAATAAAAAGCATTGATAGGCCTCAAATCCGGGACACTGAGCACCATAATCACAGTACTGAATCACTAAGCCATGACAGCTTTTCATAAGCATGCACTTTCAACACACACATACATATCAATGGAAGTTTACCCATTAATAAGCAGGTGTGTCTTCAGCTGAGTTTTTTCAAAACTGGCCAATCACAAATAAGTGCGGGAAATGATGCATATTTAAGCTCCATAGGCAGGCATACTTGCCATAACTGGTTGTATCTCCCATCTGCAAGCAGCAATGGCCGGTGCTGGAGAGGGCTCTCGTTTTCAAGCGCAACGTTGGGGCATTGAGGAGTCAAAAGTAATGGTTTGGCTTCTTGTCCATAATCATGAGGATAGACTCCTGTGGGGCCAGTATCAGGGCACCCAATACAAAGCGGAAGCCTGGGACCATCTAGCTCATGAACTCACCAGTGCCACAGGTGTCCCTCAGACTGGTGAGCAGATCAGACACCACCACGCAGACCTGAAGAGATGCAAGGTGGGTCA
This sequence comes from Protopterus annectens, assembly GCF_019279795.1. NCBI lineage: Eukaryota > Metazoa > Chordata > Ceratodontiformes > Protopteridae > Protopterus > Protopterus annectens. The sequence continues at coordinate 1,390,765,652 of NC_056743.1, forward strand.
ACTGGACCAGTGGATCCAGGAGGCCCGTGAGATGGAAAATGCCCCACTACTGAGTAAGTAGCCATGGAATTAAGTATGTAAGAATTGCTATTCTAGTCTATACTATGGATAGGTATGTCTCAATATCACTTCATTGACTTCACAGCTGCAGGTGTCCGTGCTGTGAATCAGCAAGCCTATGCCGATAGGCTGCTAAGGCTGTGCCACCAGGCAGGTTAGTAATTATCCAGCTTGTACTGTTATATAAAATAAATGAGAGAGCCTGAAAAAAGTGTTTTAACACAATAAATAAAGGTATAATAATTCTCTAATAATTATTCTGCATGTACTGTTATATAAAATAAATTAGAGAGCCTCTAGAAAAGTGTTATAAGTCTTTAATAAAGGTATAATTCCTGGAGTGCATCTGTGTCATTTTCTTTGATATGTTGTTGTACTCTTGCATTATAGAAATAGTACTGTTGTATTAAGCACTGTTAACACACAGTTGGGTAGTCCCATATAAAGTGGATAAAGGGAGTGCCAGTAGCTTTTAAGCATATTTACAGTCCTCAACCATTGGTTCATGCCCAGCATGTACAGGTTAATCTGGCGCATGAGTAGCTTGGTATTGTGTTCCCCAGAAATGTCATTGTGCTGGCAGAAATGTAGGGAGCTGTTAACATATAACTGATAATTTCACCTAAACATATCTAGATAAGTATAGGAAAGTAGAGCTGTCAGTTTACCATCTCAGCAGTAGTGTGTCTGAGCAACTCACAAAATATGTAGCAGTAACATCTGCATCCCGGACAGTTTGTATGTCAGATACAGCCCATGTATGTAAAGATCTAGCAAAACCCATTTCCCAATTTAAGGACAATTGGGTAGTGTAATAATACATGTAGGGGACATATAACTGCAGTTAATAGAAATGTGGTGTAAACTAGAAGGATATATAAGTTGTTAATGAAGTTATCATTTTCCACTCTACTGTATGTGCATAAAAAATGCAATTCCACACCTCAATGGGTATGTCTAATCTCAAAACATTTGTTGGGACATATGTCCTATTGGTTTCATAAATATCTGCATTTATTTCAATGCATGTGCCCTGTTCAAATACCACAATATTGGTGGCCTGTTGCCATCAATTAAACCTGCATGCTGTTGTAATGTCCACTGTTGTTCTATATATGCATGTGTCATGCTTGCTGTTCAACTGTTGGAACTCTGGTGTGTTGGATTAATGGGAATACTTCTGCATGCTGTTATAATTAATTGGGAATGCTGTTGACTGTTACTAACCCATATTTTCATTAACTCCTCCTAAACATAGAATGTATGGGAAGGCCAGTCCCAGAGGACCCACCTGTCCCACCTCAGCTGGCGATGGCACCTGGCACCAGCAGGTCCGGTGCCCAGCCTGGAACCTCCTCCTCCATTGGCCCTGTGCCACCTTCCGGTGGAAGCACTGCAGGGGATGGGGCTCATCCCCCCAGTGCAAGCATGGGCATTGGAGGGCCACCTATCACCCTCTGAACGGTCTGGGCTTTGGTGCGTAGGGAGATCGAGCGTTCTGTCGCTGATCTTCTAAGCCAGCTTGAGGCACGAGTGGCACGACTCACTGGTGAGCCTGCCCCTCCTATGCAGCCCCCAGCACAGCCACCCTCTGGGCTGTGAAGGTGCAGTGGTGACTGCCCTTGGGTGGGGATCTCAGTTCCACTGTTGCCATCTGTGGGCTCATGGGCTTGCGATTTCCAAACATCCTTCCCCGTCAATGATGTTCACCCACCACATGTGTCATATTCTGCCCCTGTATGTGTCTTGTTTGTCTTGTCTGATTACCTCCCCAACCTACCTCCCCAAATATACCTACTTCCCCTACCCCACATTCCACTCTCACCTGAAAAACAAAAAAGGACAATCTTCTCCCCCAAAAAAATTACGCCCCATACATAGCTGCCCATTTTGAACACATGTCCGCTGAATACATAAACTGATATTTGATTGGCAGTACAACATACTTTGTTGTCCTCACCCCTCTCTCAGGGGTGGAAGGTTTCATATTTCCCTCCAAATTTATTGCATATGCACAGCTGTTGCTGTTAAAGAAATGGGCAGCTATGGACCTTCTCTACACCCGTCCTGCACATCCCGAGCTGTTTTCCCTCCTGCCTTTCCCTCTTTGTGCCCCTTTTTCACCACTTTCCTATCTCCCCATTTTCTTTTCTTTCAAAGAAATGAGCGCAAGGGTTAATGGGAGTAAGCACTTTTAAGCAGTAGTTAGTGGGTTTGCGCGAGTGTGTGCTTGTGTGTGCTTAGCTAAGCATTGCTAAGCATCGCACAAACCCACGCAAACCTGCTTACAACTGCTTAAAAGTGCCTTAGTCACTCTGTATGTCAGGGCCCTTGTTCTGCTCAGCAGCAAAATAAAACACCTCTGTCAGTCTCGAAACCCAGAACTTGGACACACTAGACTGCATGAAGTGCCACTAAGCCATGGTAGACATACAAGTTGGTGCTGAAATAAATATATCATGCATCAGAATGAGTGAATGTAAAGGAAAAATAGGAATGCCATAACACAAAACTTGTTTTATGGAACTTTACCAGCAGTTGTTGTGGAATTGCATTACATGACTGTGATAAGAGAACCAGCCATTCTAGCAGAAAATAATGTTATAGCAGCACTTTACAACCCACACACAGTATCATAGCAGGACAAACAGTGGCATATCTGATTAGGGTAGAGGACATACATCCCAACTGTGACTACTTTTCAGGGATGTCCCTGATTTTGAAATATATGTTAGCTGTGTCCCTCTGAATCCCTCTGAAAAGTACTGACGTTAGGCAGAAAGGTGGGGTATTACACTTAATGAATAATGACAATAATAATAGTTAGGCACCGCTTGTACTTCAGAAAAGGTGTAGTAATCCATATGCACTGGTTCTCTCAAAGTCTCCCCTTACTGTCTCTATTATTTTGAAGGTGTACCTCACTTTTACCTACCTTTCTCTGACTCTATTCAAATATGTAACTGAGTGTTTCAGAGGCCTGGCAGAGGCAGAAACACACAGGCATATCAGCTTTTCTGCTGTTACACACTGTGCAAATAGCTTTGGAAGGAGTTCCACAAGCATACCCTTATGTAGGAGTACAACACTGAAATACTAAAGGATGTAGCCATGTACTGGTAGCAACTGATTGTAACAATGCCATTGTACCAGTGCTGAAAAGACATGTGCGTTGCACAGACAAAGAATAACAGGCTACCATCTGGATAGGTCCACAGTTGGGAGCTATGCAGACAGACTACTTGCCTTGATAAACTAACAGGTACACAGCAACCCTTTAAGTCCAGCAAGATAACATTCACACAATAATACATAATGCTCTCTGTACGTCTGCATCCCTACCCAAATGTACAATATACCTGTGTGTTCAGGGTCTACCAAGGATGTAGGTAGGCATACTCAGTACTGGAATTATCCAGTTTTCATGAGCAGCCTGTGCTATTGTCAACACTAAAAAAGCACAAACTGTTCAGAAGTGAGTACATTAATATTCACAGTATAGCAGTTCACAAACAGTTCATGTGCCAAAAGAATACATCTCAATAACTACTTTTGTATGGCAGTTAACTGTATAAGTAGAAAAGAAACTACATACTCCCATGTAGCTTGTGTTAGCATTTGCAGGGGTGAGTACAATTCTACACTGACAAGTGTGTACTGGAAGTGGCAACATTCAGGTCTGAGTACAACATTTAAATCACTGGCTACACCCCTAGCTTCAGATATAAGAACTATATCAACCTTCTGACTTAAACAACGGTGTCCACAGCAAACAAGTATGAGCTCCACTTTGGAAATCTGAAAGGGCTATGCCTACCTGACTTAGCAATTTATAGCATTGGGTTGCTATGACATTGAGTACTGTAATTACCACACAGCAGGCTGCATGCAATTACCACATGGTGGCCACCAATTGGTGCAGAGGCCATCACATGTACATGTGCAGATACCTATAAAAGCAGGCTGTACTTGCTGCCCACACATGCAATCACTCCACTGCAGACACTGAGAGAGAGAGAGAGAGAGAGACAAAAGCAAACTCAAAAGCAAAAGGAACATGGAAATTAATAATACCAACACAATAAAAGGAAAGGTATGTAATAGATATGTATTTACTGGCATGTAGTAGATGTTTTTGAAGTGTACTCTACATACTTTGAAACATTCATATGTGGCAGCAGTACATATCTATGCACAGATGTCCAGCATAACTACTGCCATGGACAAATCAGTATGTAGCTATGTGCAGGGGGACATAACTGTGACATTTGTAGCTCAGCATTAAATGTCAAACATCTGATCCATGTTAGCTGTGTTCTGTACAGTAGTGTGGACAATGGCTGTTTGGGGGAGTAGCGCAACCAGCTATATAAACATGGATGTGACAGAGTAACACATGCATGATAGTCATATTAACATGTAGCTTAGCATTGGCAACTGTTGTACCAGGCTAGTATGCTAATCTAGCATTTGTAGCTATATACACACACTCTAATATTACTGTGTGCTCACATGTGACACCTATTCATGTTGCTACAAGGCCCAACAGGTCAGCCATGAGGTCCAGGGACTTACAACAGTGTGGACCTTGTGTGTGTATGGCACACACATACGGAGAGATATATATGTGTCAGATATATTAACATCTGTACATGTGCATAGAGCAACGGACATACTGCCACTGTATGTGAAGGGTGGACATATATATGTTGGTGAAGGTTGTTATATGCATATTTGAATGTAGGTTGTAGTGTGTGGCAAACAAGACAGCATACAGTGCTGGTATATGACATGCAGTGGTTAAACACTGTGGGTGTGATTTGTTAAGTTTGCAATGTTGCAGCCAGTGAGGCTTGCTAAAGCTACATGGGCTGAGGACACCTTCAATGCATTTCTCACAAGACTGTGCAATATCATTACATTACTGTATACCTCACATCCTTTGCATAATTGATATTCCCACCATGAAAGGTGGACTGTATATGTGCCTATATGTATATGTATATGTACACCAATGCATGTGTATATGTGCATCAGGGCTGGCAACTCGGTACGTAAAAATCAACTGCCAATCATTAGCAGACCAGAGTTCCGCTGTGGCAACCCCTAACAGGGAAAAGCCAAAAGTCACAACATATATATATATATATATATATATATATATAGAGAGAGAGAGAGAGAGTCATATATTGTGAGACAGATGTCTGGTGTCAAACCCATGCTGTAAAGCTATAAGCCAACTAAAGCATAGTCATCCACTTTTACAAAACATAGTATCCCCACAGTACCACATAGGTAGTAGCCCCCAACATGTTGAACAGGTACCGATGTGTACATACAGCCAAGTGTTACATCATCTCTCCTTTGGCAATCATATTTCCAAAGGTATTTTGAAATCACTCGGTGGATCACATAAGCAATAAGGGGTCTGCATGCATATCCACAAAGGTTGTTGTACACCTATAATGAATAGCCATCATTGACAGACTTTGCTGCATTTGAACAGGTCTGAAATATACCTCAGGCATAAACCCTCACTCACACTATTCAATAGAAACCGTAATGAGTGTGTGTGACATGGATGACCTAGGCCAGGGATCACTGCAGTGGCTGGGCTTGTCACAAGCATACGGATGTGACCTAAGGTCTGGAAAGTGGCAGCACACTCTGGCAAAGATAACAGATGTCTTCATGGAGAAAGAAGGGTTCCCAACTATGAAATACTTGAGGTCACATGTACGTATATGTATTTGCCACACAGCTACCTGACATGTGCAATGCACATACCGTTGTCATTGTGATATGTCATACAGTAGTAAAAGCAAAACCCACGACACATTGACCAGCAGTGTTACATACATAGAACACACACACAAGTGCAGGATTCAAACCCCAACCTAACTACTTTCTGATATTAGAGCAGTCCACATTAACACGATGTGCTATACACATGATTGGAAACTCTTCTTTCCACAGGTATATTTGTAGGATGGTGACATCATCAGACTTGACAAAGATAAGTATACCACTTTTAAGGTATTTTAGTAGTCTCCAAAAAGGTTGCTTCTCTCAAAGGAGATCACACACAGTTATCAAGTGAAGGATTCAAACCCCTATCTATCGACTTTATGATACTAGAGGAGTATGCATTAACATGACGCACTATACACATTAATAGGAGCTTTTTTTTCCACAGGTATATTTGTAGGATAGTGTCAACATTAGACTTGACAAAGATAAATATATCACTTTTATGGTGTTTTAGTAGTCTCCAAAAAGGTTGTTTTTCTCCAAGGACATACACACAAACACGCACTTGTCAAGTGCAGGAATCAAACCCCTACCTAGCTACCTTATGATATTAGGGAAGTATGCATTAACACAATGCGCTATACACATTCCTGGGAGTTCATTTTTCCACAGGTATATTTCTAGGATGGTGAAATCATCAGACTAGACAAAGTGGGTTACATTAGGTGACATTAGGTGGGCTACATAGAAGGAATTTCTAAACACTTTGGCCATGTGATCATCAAAGGAGAGTTTACCATCTACCTGGGTCCCCAGGGCCATAATTACTTTCTCTGTACATACTGGATTACCACCTATGTGGTAATTTGTGTGCACTTTGTTTTATCCAAAGGGGATGACTATGCATTCTTTGGCATTCTGCTTGAGGGCATTGTTTTGACACCAGGTATCTGTCTCTGTAAGACCCTTCTGGAGGATGTCTGTGTCAGCCGTAGAGTGGATTATGGACCACAGTTAGCAGTCATCTGCAAACTTGTTCAGCCATACTCCTCCCGTGCTTGCCTGTACCTCTGAGTAGTATCTACTGAACAGGTGGGGTCCCAGGACCAAGACCTGTGGAATGCCATTTGTGACTGGTTTAGAGTCGGACATGGCACCCGCAACTCTGAACATGTGTGTTTGATCTGTGAGCCAGTTGGCCACCCATCCTTTGACATAGCTGTTAATGTTCAAGCTGGTAAGCTTGTCCATGATGACAGAGTGGGGAATGGTGTCGAAAGGCCTTAGTGAGGTCCAGGTGGGCTGTGTGGACTACTTTCACCTCCATCTATGTCCTTGGTAACTGTTTCAAATAAGTCAACTAGGTTTAGGAGGCAGGATCTGCCTTTAACAAAGCCAAGTTGGGTAGAGTCCAGTGTCTGGAGGTCCCCAATGTCTCTGTTTATGGGTTCCATGATAATTTGCTCCATAGCTTTGCAGACCAGGCTGAGTAGGTGTTAGAAAAATATGTATTAATGTGTGTATTAGCAATATGCTTAGTGCATTTAGAGCTGGAAAAGAGTTAACACATTTATTCTATTTCATACTGCATAAATCTGTACAAACTGCAGTTGCTTTCTGACCTTGTACTGTTAGCTGAAATCTTGCTTGTGCCTTGGAAATTTACTGAGAAGCAGGTGATTTCTGCTTGCATTAGGAAAATAATGAATAGAACAATACTACTTGTATGAAACTTAGACAAGAAGTTCCGCTGTGCCATGAGAAAATACACAGCTGTAGAGGTTACAGATAATTAGTACAAAGCCTGCTTGAAAATATGAACTGCAATCAGCATTTGCTTGTATCTGTATTAGAAAAGTACCTTGAAATGTAACACTGTACAATACACACTTGTAAATGGATTAATGGTCACCAAGGCCAGGTTGTTTTTCTGAAAAGTTTCTCACAAATCTAGTCATGTCAGCAGAAAATCTGAGTAACATCTGCTGTAGAACAATACTGAAAGTTGTGTTTGATTACGTCAGCTTAGAAGGCCATGTCTTGTAAAATAGTATAAGAATGAACATACTTCCTGTTAGTAGTTAGACAAATCCTTGTATTTGCATGCTTTTGTCTTCTTGCTGCAAGTAAATTAAAGTGCCTTAACTGAACCTTATGTGTATTGGTCTTTGAAGTTTTTTCCTTTGACAGATTGGTCCTTCGGACTGGAAACCTTCACTTCGCCTTGGATCAGACAGGCCAGGTGGCTTGAAACCGTATGGGGAAGAAACCACATCGGTTCTTCTAATTTGAAAAGTCCTCCGACTGAATTGTCGTACAAAAGAGGCCAGCCACTTTCCAATCTGCAGCTGAAGGATGGGTTTACTCGAACCAGGTGATCAATCACGAAGGTTCAGGTAAGGTAAATCCACCTTCTTTTTTCTGTTTTAGATCAGGGACTAGATTTGTATTTGTTCTGTTAGAGACTTTATTTATAAGTCAGGGACAGAAAGATTACTGTCTTGTCATAGATCAGGGAAACAGAGTAGGTAGGCAGTCATTTTGAAGAGACTATAAAAACATCCGTGATACCACGTTAAAAATAAGGTGTTACGTCATGATTAAAAGGGTAGAACAAGATGGGTAATAATTGTACAAAAAGATCCCAAAATCCGCCGTTAACCGAAGACGCGAAATACATGCAGTCACAGCGTGCTGATAATATTAAATACTACTCAAAATGGGTTAATAAGTATGAATTTGATGGTAAACTAGAAAAATCCTCACTTATCAAACTTGTCAAACAGCTTAAAACTGATTCTAGAGGTCGGGTAAAAAAGCAACGTCAATTAGGAATTCCTCAGGCACACAGGTGGATTGAGGAAGTAAACCGAAGGGAACAAAAGAGTAATAATTCAAAAGCAATGTTTTTAGATAAAGAGGACAATAACTTAGTAATAGCATCAGCCCCTCCTCCTCCTTTACCAGAATATGAGGCAAGTGAACGAGTTAGTCCACCCCTGCGATATCCTGCTGTCACTATGAGTACAGACACTACAAAAGCGAAACCATTTATTAGAGATCCCGACGAGACCAGGTCTCGAACACGGGCAGGAAACTCAAGAGGGGACATTGAGTTATATCAAATGGGTAGAAATTCACGATTTATGAGTGAAGAAGAGATATGCCCACTTATAGAAGTGCCTAATCCTCAGGCAGGGAAAGAAGGTCAGGACCCAACTATTCTAGTGTATAGACCCTGGACTCCGGCCACTGAGGGAATTCCCCATCCAGAAGTTAATTTTTGAAAGTTCTTAGAAGATTTGCAAGGAATGAGGCTGAGTTATAATTTAAACGGAGAAGAGGTAGAAAAAGTAGTCAGACAAATTGTGGGACCAGACTGGCACATGATAAGTGGTGACTGGAATCCCCGTGATATTGCGCTCAGGCCTCTCCCACATAGCAGCATTAGACAACAGAGTGAAAGGTCTTACAGACCGAATCTCTGAAAAATGGAAGCCTAGGGCAGACTGGACTTGCATTAATCAATGCATCCAACAGGAAGGTGAAGCTATTGACCGATATTATGTCAGACTATTAGAATGTTTTAATAACCATTGTGGAATGCAGGTTCCTGAAGATCAGACACACGATTCCCCATACGAGCAGCAGCTAAAGAATGCATTTTTGAAAGGCAGTATTGCACCCATAAGCAGCTTTATTACAAAACAGATGGTAAATCATCGTACAAGCAGGTTACAGTCATTGCTTGAGTATGCTAGACATGCCGCAAGGCATTTTAATAGCAAAAAGAAAAAGAAAGCTCAAGTATTTTCTGTAGAAGATGGAGCAGAAGTATATGTAGTATAGTCCGGGAAAAAGGGCAAGAGAAATGCCCAGGGAAACAAACAATCTGATCAACGATCAGAGGACTTTGAAGGGTGAAAGAAAAGGGGTGAATGTTTTAAATGCGGTAAGAAAGGACACTTGGCAAGGGATTGCAAGAAAAATAAGAAGGCAACCACGGAGGATAAGGAGGGTGAGGACTGACTATATGATAGTCAGGAATCACTAGAAGGAGATAGCAGAGAAAGGACACATGAGTATGTGATAGAGGGAGTACAGAATGTGACAGAAGAAATAGTGGAAGTGCAAGAAGTCACGGATAGTGAAGAAAATGAAATATTGGATTTGGCTTTATTGAGCTTAGAGCTCTATTTAGCAGACACGAAACCAGAAGTTACACTCCTGGTAGAAGGGAGGGAAGTCAGATTCTTGTGTGACTCAGGGGAAGCATGGACCCTGGTACATCCCTCCAAACTGCCAGAGAATTCAGAGTCACCTGATTACATATTAGTGGAAGCAGCTAATGGACAGCTGTATCGGGAGCCCCTCTCCCATAATATTGTGATAACTGATCCTGTTTCAGGATTGACCCAGAAAAGTAAAATTGTTGTATCTGCAAAATGCCCAGTAAACCTCTTGGGCAGAGACCTTATGCAGCTATTTGGTATAGCAGTAGTTCCGACTATGCAGGGTATGGAAGCACAGCGACAAATTGATACCTTTGCAGTGTAACCGGAGGGTGAAATGTTTTATTGGTACAGCCAGGACTTGGTTACGACTGGTCCAGGGGCAGTGACCGAAGAGTTGATGAACGTAGCCATCAGCAAGTTCTCCTCCCTTGACATTGATAAACAGCATTTGTTGCACTGTACTCTGTATTATTGTAATACACCAGGACCTGATAAGGAATATGAGCAAGAATTGTTTAGAAATCATGCAAACAGATTGTTATTACATAATCTGTACTGGGACACAGAAGGGAACAGTGTAGCCAGCTGTTCATTGCCCCAGGAGTTCTTTGCACTCTATAAATCTAATCGATTACCACATGTTAGCTTAACTAAGGACAAGAATGCAAAATGGGTAAACTTAGGAGAAAAAGTCACAAGATGGGAAAAACAGACAGAGTTAGAACTGTCAGAACAGGGAATACAAATGCAGAAGCTGAATTGGATAACTCAGACTGACCCAGCTGTACACTTGCAGTCTAGCGAGGACAGCTTATTGGCACTCCTATTGAAGGAGGAAGAGAATGCTTTACAGAATATACCAGAAAATCTCTGGTCAACAGGAAAATCAGATGTAGGACTTATTCATACAGTGGGACCAGTTACTATTATGCCAAAGTCAGCATTTAGACCACAAAAGAGACAGTATCCCTTAAGAAAAAATGCAGAAGTAGGAATGAAACCTATTATAGCAGCTTTACTTAAGGAAGGGGTGCTGGTGGAATCTCCTGATTCACCATGTAACACACCCTTATTTCCTGTTAAGAAAGCGAATGGAGAGTGGCGTATGGTCCAAGATTTACAAGCTGTAAATGACGCAGTAATACCAAGGGCACCTACGGTTCCAGACCCATGCACCCTGTTGAATGATTTAAAACCTCAACAGAAATATTTTTTGTGGTAGATATCAGCAGTGCGTTCTTTTCAATACCGATACACCCTGACACTCAGCATTGGTTTGCATTCACATTTCAAGGGAAAAAGTATACATATACGTGACTACCACAGGGGTATTGTGAAAATCCAACAATATTCTCACAAGAAATGGCAAGCAACTTGGCGGGGTTTACCCCACCAAGAGGTAGTCAGATTTTGCTTTATGTTGATGATATCCTGCTGGCGTCCCTCACCCAGCAGGATTGTAAAGAAGATACCATAGCGCTATTACAATTTTTAGCCACTGAAGGACATAAAGTAAACAAAAATAAACTGCAGCTTTGGAAAAAAACAAGTTAAATACTTAGGATATGTAATATCCAAGGAAGGTAGGACATTAGCTGAGAACAGAAAAATAACGATTTTGCAAGCACCTTATGCAGCTATTTGGTATAGCAGTAGTTCCGACTATGCAGAATATGAAAGCACAGCGACAAATTGATACCTTTGCAATGTAACCGGAGGGTGAAATGTTTTATTGGTACAGCCAGGACTTGGTTACGACTGGTCCAGGGGCAGTGACCGAAGAGTTGATGAACGTAGCCATCAGCAAGTTCTCCTCCCTTGACATTGATAAACAGCATTTGTTGCACTGTACTCTGTATTATTGTAATTCACCAGGACCTGATAAGGAATATGAGCAAGAATTGTTTAGAAATCATGCAAACAGATTGTTATTACATAATCTGTACTGGGACACAGAAGGGAACAGTGTAGCCAGCTGTTCATTGCCCCAGGAGTTCTTTGCACTCTTTAAATTTATTTTTATTTTTATTTTTTATTTATTTAACATTTTTTGACCGGGAATGTCCGACTAGGTTCCACAGAGCCTGTTTTCAGCGGAGGCCCGGGGAGAAACGCTAATCGATTACCACATGTTAGCTTAACTAAGGACAAGAATGCAAAATGGGTAAACTTAGGAGAAAAAGTCATGAGATTTGAAAAACAGACAGAGTTAGAACTGTCAGAACAGGGAATACAAATGCAGAAGCTGAATTGGATAACTCAGACTGACCCAGCTGTACACTTGCAGTATAGCGAGGACAGCTTATTGGCACTCCTATTGAAGGAGGAAGAGAATGCTTTACAGAATATACCAGAAAATCTCTAGTCAACAGGAAAATCAGATGTAGGACTTATTCGTACAGTGGGACCAGTTACTATTATGCCAAAGTCAGCATTTAGACCACAAAAGAGACAGTATCCCTTAAGAAAAAATGCAGAAGTAGGAATGAAACCTATTATAGCAGCTTTACTTAAGGAAGGGGTGCTGGTGGAATCTCCTGATTCACCATGTAAGACACTCTTATTTCCTGTTAAGAAAGCGAATGGAGAGTGGCGTATGGTCCAAGATTTACAAGCTGTAAATGATGCAGTAATACTAAGGGCACCTACGTTTCCAGACCCACACACCCTGTTGAATGATTTAAAACCTCAACAGAAATATTTTTTGTGGTAGATATCAGCAATGCGTTCTTTTCGATACCGATGCACCCTGACACTCAGCATTGGTTTGCATTCACATTTCAGGGGAAAAAGTATACATATACGCGACTACCACAGGGGTATTGTGAAAATCCAACAATATTCTCACAAGAAATGGCAAGCAACTTGGCGGGGATTACCCCACCAAGAGGTAGTCAGATTTTGCTTTATGTTGATGATATCCTGCTGGCGTCCCCCACCCAGCAGGATTGTAAAGAAGATACCATAGCGCTATTACAATTTTTAGCCACTGAAGGACATAAAGTAAACAAAAATAAACTGCAGCTTTGGAAAAAACAAGTTAAATACTTAGGCTATGCAATATCCAAGGAAGGTAGGACATTAGATGAGAACAGAAAAATAACGATTTTGCAAGCACCAAAACCCACTACAAAGAAGGAAATGATGTCCTTCCTGGGTACGACTAATTTTTGTCGGAGTTGGATTCCAAACTATGCTTTGGAATCTGCACCGTTGACTAACCTGATTTATAAAAAGCCTATGGCAGCACAGGATTTATTACAATGGACACCAGAATTAGAATCTGCTTTCTGCAAACTGAAACAGTTAATAGCGTCCTCATTAGTTTTGGGATTACCAAACTATCATAAACATTTTTTCCAAACTGTAGATTGTAAGCAAGGTTATATGACATTAGTGTTAACACAGCAGCATGGGGACAAACAATGCCCTATTGCTTATTATTCATCACAACTGGACCCAGTGGTATGGTCTTTACCTCACTGCGTACAAGCAGTAGTTGCAGCTGCAATGGCAGTACAGGCTTCAGCCTCAGTAGTGTTGTTCCACCCTCTCACACTGAGAGTCGCAATTATTTTACTGCAAGAAAAGGTAGCATATCTTTCCCCTGCTAGGCATCTTTCCTGTATGACTATATTGTTGAGCCAACCTCATATGACAATTGAACGATGTACAACTTTGAACCCTTCTACCTTGCTCCCAACCCCTGCAGATGGCACACCGCACAGCTGCCTGCAGGTGATTGAGAAAAAGACACTGCCTAGAAAAGATCTTATGGATGTTCCCTTGGATGATGCCGAGGTGACATACTACGTGGACGGCTCATGCAAAAGGGGTTCTGCAGGACAGAACCTAGTAGGATATGCAGTAGTTTCTGACACAGACATTATAGAAGCGAAATTTTTACCACATAGTTTATCTGCACAGGCAGCAGAATTTATTGCCTTGACATGGGCATGTACCTTAGCAAAGGGTAAATATGTGAACATTTTTACTGACAGCCAGTATGCTTTTTCTACTGTACATGTTTTTGCGCAACAGTGGAAAAATCGAGGCATGATAACATCTACTGGCAAACCAATCAATCATGCACAGTTTATTTTAGATCTTTTAGAATCTATTCAGTTACCTCAGAAAGTAGCTATTTGTAAATGCATAGCTCATACCAAGCAACAGGATAGGATTTCAAAAGGTAATGCGGAAGCTGATACAGCTGCAAAGCAGGCAGCTTCAGAAGTATTTCTTTTAAATGAGGAATTACAACCCTCTGAGATTTTAGACTTAGAAATGTTAAAGACAATGCAAACACTTACTACACAAACTGAAAAACAAAGATGGGTAAAACGAGGAGCAATTCTCGAAAAGGGGCTGTACATCTCTAAAGAAGGGAAACCAATATTGCTGTCCAATTTGTTTAGATATGCAGCTTTGTTGAGCCATGGGCAGTGCCATGTCTCAACAGGGGGGATGGTACAGCTGGTGAACCAAGTGTTCATGACGTATGGATTCACAAATTACTCTAAAAAATTCTGTTCATCATGCCACATCTGTAATAAACATCATGAACAAGGGGCATTAAAGCCCAAGCAAGGGAGTTTCCCTACACCACCGTATCCGTTTCATACTATTTGTATGGATTTCATAGAGCTGAATAAATGTGAAAATAAGAAGTATTATCTTGTCATTGTAGATATGTTTTCCAGATGGGTGGAAGCCTTTCCGACTAAAAATCCAGATGCTATGACCGTGGCCAAAGTTCTTGTTAAAGAAATCATCCCTAGATTCAGCATTCCGGAAAGGATCTACAGTGACAATGGCACACACTTCATGAATCAGAGCATACAGCAGTTAAGTAAATATTTTTGCATTTCCCTAAAAAATCATTGTGCGTATCACCCTCAATCAGCAGGGCTAGTAGAGAGGCATAATGGGATTTTAAAGAGCAAGCTAAGAAAATTAGTAGCAGAAACACAGAGAAACTGGGTGTACTGTCTGCCCCTGGCACTGTTGAGCATGAGAACTGTTCCGAATGCAAAAGGATTGACTCCTTTTGAAAAGCTTTTTGGAAGGGCTTACTATATACCTCAGTGGAAATCTCTCATGCCCACAGACCAGGAAGCTGACAGTACATTAGCAGAGTATATGCGTAATTTGTTAAATTCTAAACATTTGTTGCAGTTAAATTCTGTTTCAGATAAAGAACGAACCAGACAATCAGAAGTGGCAGTGCCCCCTGGAGTGTGGATCTGGCTGAAGGTCGTCAAGAAAAAGAATTGGGCATCTCCAAAGTGGGAAGGTCCATATCAAGTGCTTTTGTCAACACCCACTGCAGTCAAAATCGTGGAGCATGCCTCTTGGATCCACCTGACGCACTGTAAATTAGTTAAAAACTTTGAAATGGACAAAAATCTTGTTACATGCCAAGAGCAAAAATGATAGAGTCCAGAAGAAACAGGAATGCAGAACAACCCTTTCCTCAGAAGTATTGCATAATCATCCTGTTAACTGTATTTGTGACAATAATCTTTTTGTTGTGGCCTTTTTTTTTCCCAGCCACACAGACTGAACTGAATAAACGTGAAGCGTTACTCATAAACTGGCATCCAAACTTTAACACTTACCAGGCAATTAAATATTCGTATGCTGAGACTTTCAATGTTTCGAATTGCTGGATTTGCACAGCTTTGCCGACAGCATACGGGGGGTTATTAATGACTACAGTCCCCCTAGGGGTCAATGAGACCTGGGAAAACTTGATTTATGATACCTCAACCATTACAGCACAAGATAAAATAGCATTGCACTTGTCTGTTCCACAAAAGGGAACTGTGTGTTTTTATAAAAATGATACTGTTCAGGTGGGTTGGAGCAATTGCAATGCGACTGTTCCTTATAGATGTTACACTAAAGGTAACAAAGTAGATCTTTACTGTAATACAAACTATGATTCATTTCTTGGACTGATGCACAAAACACTTGATGAAGTAAAACATAATTCTGTTCTTTATAAACAGCTGTCTATAATTGATAGAAAAATGTTTCATGCAGGGCAAGTGTATATTCATAGCAAGGTTACTACTAAAGCAGAGGATTGTTATTTTGTGTGTGGCAGAAAGGCATACAAATGGTTACCTGAGAATTGGTCCGGCAGTTGTTTTTTGGGTTACCTGGTTCCAGCCATACGACACACTGCAGTTTTGCCTCATGGGAAAAGTCGAAGAAGAAGTCGTCAAGAAACCTGTAAATCCAGTGGGACAAATCGATGCGTGTTGGAAAGACCATCACTCTTTAGGTAAAGGACTGACACACATGGACTTGAGTGATAGCGTTATATCGTGGGCAAGCATATTACCAGCATATGGAGCAGTGAAATCGATCTGGGAGCTGAGAAAACTGTCAAAACTTCTCGAAGTAATGAGCAACACAACTTTTTCTGCTCTCGAATTGGTGACTGATGAACTGAATGCTATGAGAACTGTAGTGCTCCAAAACCGCATGGCTCTCGACTTCATCCTAGCGGCGAGAGGTGGTACGTGCACTTTAATCCAAGAAGAATGCTGTTCATATATTCCTGACCATAAACACGAGATAGACAATCATTTTAAGGTAATTCAGCAAGTGTCGGCCATGACCAAACCAGGCCGAAACCCACTGATGGACTTTTTCCAGAAATGGTTTGGGGGTGGGGTACCATCCTAATGAACATCCTGATTGCCATTTCTGTAGGTATGCTCCTACTGGGAGTATGTGTTTGTTGTGGTATCCCCTGCATGAAAAGACTGATTAAAGTCCTTATAGACATGTCAGTTTCTGAAACCTTATATCAAAGTACTGAGTTTGAAGAACTGTTAAAAGACTAAAACTGCTTTCATAAGTTTAAACTGAATGACTCTCTTAACTGCAAATCCTGAGTGGAAGAGGTTAGGAGAAGAAAACAAACTGTTTATGCTTATTTTGAAAGTAGAATAAAAGTATTAATAGGGGGGAAATGTTAGAAAAATATGTATTAATGTGTGTATTAGCAATATGCTTAGTGCATTTAGAGCTGGACAAGAGTTAACACATTTATTCTATTTCATACTGCATAAATCTGTACAAACTGCAGTTGCTTTCTGACCTTGTGCTGTTAGCTGAAATCTTGCTTGTGCCTTGGAAATTTACTGAGAAGCATGTGATTTCTGCTTGCGTTAGGAAAATAATGAATAGAACAATACTACTTGTATGAAACTTGGACAAGAAGTTCCGCTGTGCCATGAGAAAATACACAGCTGTAGAGGTTACAGATAATTAGTACAAAGCCTGCTTGAAAATATGAACTGCAATCAGCATTTGCTTGTATCTGTATTAGAAAAGTACCTTGAAATATAACACTGTACAATAGACGCTTGTAAACGGATTAATGGTCACCAAGGCCAGGTTGTTTTTCTGAAAAGTTTCTCACAAATCTAGTCATGTCAGCAGAAAATCTGAGTAACATCTGCTGTAGAACAATACTGAAAGTTGTGTTTGATTACGTCAGCTTAGAAGGCCATGTCTTGTAAAATAGTATAAGAATGAACATACTTCCTGTTAGTAGTTAGACAAATCCTTGTATTTGCATGCTTTTGTCTCCTTGCTGCAAGTAAATTAAAGTGCCTTAACTGAACCTTACGTGTATTGGTCATTGAAGTTTTTTCCTTTGACAGTAGGCCTATAGGGCAATGGTTTCCAGGTACTGTTGTGGCACCCCCTTTGTGGAGCTGGATGACTATTGCTCGATGCCATTCTTTGGGTATATAGCCTGTGGTAAGGTTGAGTCTGGACAGTGAATGTAGATGAGGGTGTAGTTCCTTTTGGGGCTGGTGTAAGACACAGCCTGGGACACCATCCAGTCCCATTGATGCTGTGTTCTTAGCTTTGGAGAGGGTTGTTTTTACCTGCATGTCCATGAAGTCTGGAACTCTGCATTCTTCTGGGATAGACACAGGCCCTTTTGGGGGTGATGGGGGGGTTGCACTGAACATGTCCCCCAGGATGTGGGCAATGAATGTTGGTTCAATGTATTTCTTCTCATTTTGCAGTAGCTGACAGCATATTTGGAAGTTGCCACGTAAATGTTTGGTATAGCTAATGAAGGCTTTGTGGTTGTTATTCTTACATTCCTTGGCAATTTGTCTTTAGAAACTGGCCTTGGATTATTTTATGAGCGATCATTGTTTCTTCCTAATAATGATCAGTGATGCCTTTCCTTTTGTGAAGTTTGCTCTATCATGTGTTCGTTTTCTCCTTCTGTTGTATAGCTTATTTATGGGCAATGACCACTAGATTGGTTTCTTATTTTTGGAGGAGTGCGTCTTGGTTTTATTTGGGATGTCTCGATCCATGCATCCCTGTAGATGCTCATAGAATGCACTTGTAAATGATTTGGCAGATTGTATAGCATTATCCTATAGCAAGGGGGCTTTTGAACTTTCCACTTTGGTCTTAGGAAGTGTGCAGTTTGCTTTTGAAAATGTCTTCACAGTGGCTTCCTTGACTGGGGGAAGCTGGATGTGGATGTCCAGTGTGATTACTTTATGATCTGCTATTACCAGCAAGGGGTTTATCTCTGTTGTGAAACACTGGTACCCCATGTTGGTGATGATCAGGTCCAGTATGTTGTCACCTCTAGTGGGCATGGTGACCAGTTGTTCCAGGATGTTTGAGTTTTTAAACTCTAGGAAACATTGGGCAAAGGACGTTGTACATGAGTAATTCTCCCACTCAATGTTTGGGTAGTTGTAATCTCCTCGTATAATAGTGTTTGGTAGGACCTTTATATTTTCCACTGATCTCAGGAATACTGAGTGAGGTTCCTGAGACAAGGTAGGTGATCTGTAGCAGGCTACAATCTGATAAGCAGCTTTGCCCAATGTTAGTTGCACTTGCATGGTCTCCAAGGCCTCATGCTGTGCCACTAACCTGAAGGTGTGGGTATCCATAAGGTAAATGGATACACCCCTTCCTTTTGCATTTCACTCTGGGTTTTGTGGCTGAAGAGCAGAGGGATTGTGAGTGTTTTACGTGGAGCATGTCCAATAGCTTTGTGTTTGACATAGCTTTGTATGTTAGGCGGAGATCACCTCTGAGTAGGCGATATGTGAGAGAGTACAGCTGGAGCATTTTGAGACGGTCTGTGTATGGCATGTATTTCAGGCCGCTAATGCTCTTTATTGATATTGATATTCATTGATATTTATGACATAGCGAAAGAAAGCTTCATGGTTCTCTATGGACTCTTTGACAATATTTTTGCCAGAACATGGATTGGATAATGTTAGGAGTGCTCATTTTTTATTGATGATACTGATCGGAGATTTATTGATCTTCTTTGAATTTTCACTTTCTTTGAACAACTTAAGTACTTGTAGTACATAGTTTGATTATGACAGGAGTCCAATATATTATATGGGTCTGTTTTCATATCACTGTGTGCACAAGGTAGGATTGGGGAATAGTGACAAGTTTCTTGGGTAAGAACTGCAACTGCCAGATATGTGTGACCCACTGCTGTACTCAGACATGGCTTAAGTGCGTGGGCATGCCCAGTATGACCTTTCAGTATGTTGCTGACTGAAATTTGCTAAATTTGTTTGTGTGTGAGCATGCCCAGTATGGACATATATACTATATGTGTGTGAAAAATCAAGTTGGTTTTTACTTCAGGGCTCACCTTTGTGTTGTACATTGACAGGAAGCACACTGTGCCTGCAGGGCTTCCATGAGTCACTTTGCATACACTTATCAACATTTCTACATACAGAGGGGACAGCTATTATTTGTGCATTTCTACCCAGGGGGCACACCTGATTGTTACTGTGTGTGTACATAGGATGAGGGGTTCACCTGACACTTATACACATTTGCCAGGCCTGCACTGCTATGTCAAGTGCTCCATTTCAGTCTGTACTGTTGCCTGTCATACTGGCTTGAGGCATACTACTGTACTACAGATCTTAGCTTCCAATTTCACGTATATTAGTTTGTGACTTCATAACCTACCGAACCCACATCACACTGCCTGGCCTGCTGTTATCTGTCTGCATAGGCCTGGGATGAAGTTCAGGAGCATGCTACAGCATTTGTTTGTGTTTGCGTTAGTCTACAATTGTCCTGCTGTGTCTTTGCCACTGAAATGCTGTCATGGCTTAGTGGTTCAGTACTGTGACTATAGTGCACAGTATCCTGAGTTTGAGCCCTGTCACTGCTTTTTATTTTCTTGCTGGGCAGACATGACTGGTTAAGGAACAGTAAAACAGGTGTGAGCGTGTTTACCCAACTTTGCTCGACTTTGCCTGACTTTGCCCAACATTGGCCAACGTTGCCCAACGTTGCTCAACGTTGCACTAGTTTGCACGGTGCGCAACTCCACACAATTGTGCTTAAATATGCTAAACAGTGGTAAAAGCTGCTTAGCACTGCTTTATATTGCTTAAAACATGGCAATCATACCTCAGGTGGTGCTGCAGGGCTGCCTATTTTGGATGCACATAGTACACTCCCTATACATGTTTGAAAACAGGTAGTGTCAATTTAGGCATCCCTTTTATTTTATGTGCGAGTCAGAGAGAGGTATCATTTCCAGGGTTCCTACTGAGCCAGTGTATGTGCTATGAGTTGCCTCATTGCCAAGGCCAAGGCATACTGGGCACGCCTCCTTCTGCCTACTGGGGCAGGCTCAGATTGTTCCTCCTCCGAGTCACTCTCTGCCTGTGATGGCCTTGGCAATGGTGGGGGGGGGGCCCTGCCCCATGCTGTTCCTGTTGTAGCTGTTTTCGCAGGATCATATTGTGTAGCATGGCACATACCATGACAATTTGGGTACATGTAGTTGGTGAGTACTGCAAGGATCCACCAGATGTGTCCAGGCACCGGAACCGTGACTTGAGCATCCCAAACACATGCTCAATTACATTTTGTGCTTGTGCGTGTGCCTCATTATGGAGTTCTTGTTCAGGTGTGCGTGCATTTCTGATGGGTGTCATCAGCCACGGCTCCAGTGCGTATCCACCATCCCCCACTAGGTGACCGTCAGGGATGCCCGCATTGGCAAATGTCTGGTACAGCTGCGTCAGATACCAGATATGGGAATCGTGGTAGCTTCCAGGGCAGCCAGCACACACATTCAGTATTATGCCATGGGCATCACACATGACCTGGCAATTGATGGAGTGGAAGCCCTTGTGGTTGATGTAGGCCCTACCCCGCTCACAGGCTGGTGCTTTGATGTGTATGTGCGTGCAGTCAATTGCACCCACTACCTCAGGGTATTCCACTATTTGCTGGAAGAGACACATATTGCTGGCCAATGCCTCACTGGAATTGGGAAAATATACATGATCACCGACATGTGCTGACATGGCATTCAGGAACTGGTACAGTATCCTGGATGCTGATGCCTGTGAAATCCCCATCATATCACCAGTTGGTCTCTGGAAGGTACCTGTTGCTAGTATTCTTAGGCCAACACATACCTTGGTTTCCACTGGGATGGGTTCCCCTCTGTTGGTTCTGTGTGTGAGGCGTGGCCTGCACAGCTCAACAATTTGCTGCAGGAGGTTTCTGTCCACTCTATAGCGCTCCACTATCTCCAGATAATGTACCCCTGGTAGGTTACCCTGGGTCTGTACACTCTTCTCCATCTCCTCACTGTGGGTTGCTCAGCAGCATTTGCAATGGCACCACCCTCAGCATCTTGCACATGTTGGCTTATAATAGCAATGGCAGCCCCTAACATTTTTTGTCTGAGTTAAGCTTTTTAAGTTTTCACTCTTTGTATACTGCAGTGTTGCAGTGTTTTTGAGAAAAACGTGGGAATGTTGTTTGCAGAGTTTTAAGTGCTGGGCTGGGCTGGGCTAGTGTACTGCCTGTGTAATTGGCTGATTCTGATTTATTTCACCTGGCAGCTCTGCTAGTTCTCCTTGGTTAACGTCCTACTACTTCTTTTCCTTCCTTTTCCCTTTCTGTTTCCACAGGGGGCAGCGCCGTGCAAACAAGCGCAAACATGTGCACACGAGCACACACGCACGCACACAGGCTTACACAGGCTTACACAGGCTTAGATGGGTGCACACGTGTGCACACAGGCTTACAGGCGCGCACATGCGTGCACATGGTGTAAGCACGTTTGCAAGAAATTTCAGATATAGCCACGGCGTACACCTTCGGTTTCTGGGTTTCAGCTAGGACAACTGTAGACACGCCTTTTGCAATCCTAGCAACTCATGTCAAACACAAGCCACTCTGCTCCAATAAGCTTACAGTCTTTCAGACATACCCCCTCATGATGTCACCTATCTTCTACTCTACTACTCCCCTACTCCTACACTTACACTCTAGGGACATGACTCACATGCCAGGGGAATTTGGGATTCACTATCCTTATCCTCATTTGCATAGGATTGCCTACTAATGCTTGGTTACATCTCCCAAACTGAGCTTCCCCCCCTAGCAACCACTACTCAGTAGCCATGTTGTCTTTAGCCTGCCATTCACCTGCATGGCAGAATAATATTTTTATTAACCATGCCTAGTTTTGGCTATTTTTTAATTATTTTTTGGTTTTTAAAGGGCTGCGCGTTTGTGCGGCGCTGCTCTATGCTTAAACATCGGAGATCGGGGGAAAAAAAATTTATTTTTATTAATTTTCAACATATAAAAATGCCAATGGCTTTATATTTGGCCATTGGCATGCTTCCTCAACTGGATGCATCCTTTATTTGGAGCTGTCATAGCTCCGTTTTGCTATTTGCAGAATGGTACTCTGTTACCAACGGAGTACATTTCTGCAAATAACTCTACTCTTCCACGGACAGGATAGTGTTTCCTGGATTGCAAATTTACCTCATTTGCATAGCTTTCAGCAGCAAATGAGGTAATCTGCACAGCATAACACTGTCCGTGCAAGAGCAGTTTTAGGAGCTCTCATGCACGCCCCTGCCGGCTATTGCTGAATTGCTTGGCAGACATATTGCCTGTCTGAAGTATTACACTACTCTTAGACTCCGTGCAAGCCTTCGTGAATCCGGCCCTTTATCTGTTATTAATTTAGCTGCACAGTAATATATTCCTTTTACTTCTGTTATATTGCATGAATCTTTGTGGACAGTCCTAATTAGTGTTTGTTTTATCAAACGTCTAACTTTTTGGGTTTTATTGACTTTCTGTAGTCTGTTTCTTTTATTGATCTTAATATGTCTGTCCATCTCAATTAAATCAAGCAACTCTTCTCTTAGATCATTTTCTTCTAAACTGAGTGCATATTCTTTGTTCTCCATTTCCTGTGGGCATTCTATAGATAGTTCCACAACATCTTCCTGTGCCACATTCTTATTGGTTTTATCCTGTGTCATCCATTGCTCTTTCATATGGGTACTCATTGGCCTATTGTCACACAATATTGGCAGTGTCAAAGTTGCCACAGTTTCCTCTTCCCCCCTTGATGTGCAATTCCAACTGAAAATTTGTATTGGTTTCCTATAGATGACTTCAAAGTATCTTTATTGGCAACTGATCAGATGTTTCTCACTCCACTGGTTTCGACTTAATTTATGGATCCATTGTTTTATCTGGCAAAGTGATCTGTTTGATGCGGAGTAATTCCATATGCTGCAGAATATGATATGACATGACATGATATGATATGATGTGATATGATATAATATGATATATGTCTGTGTGTGTGTGTGTGTGTGTGTGTGTGTGTGTGTGTGTGTGTGTGCGCGTGTGTGTATGTGTGTGCGTGTGTGTGTGAATATGTGTGTGTGTGTGTGTGTGTGCGCGTGTGTGTGTGTGTGTGTGTGTGTGTGTGTGTGTGTGAATGTGTAGTACTACTTAATGAGTTAAGAGGACCACAGTAACCTTGAATAAGTATGCAGATCTACTCTTGGTCGTCTGGGTTTTGTATCACTCACACACAGCAGTTATGCCTGCTTCAGGGATAGCGGTAGAGAAGGTCATTCCTTAAGCCTGTGTAGCACTTTTAGCCATCCATTATCTACATTTGTACCAGCGGGTTTTATGGATTATGCTATTTTTTCATGGTGGTAGGGTGATGGGGAAGCCTAGACACATACTCACATGGGGGGCTGAATGTGGACAATAGTAAGAAACTGCTATAACAATCAGTGGATGTCCTGTCATAGATCAAAGACTATCTATGGTTTGGACATACACACACACACACACACACACACACACACACACACACACACACACACACACACACACATACATACTACTCTCAGGTGTCATGTACCAGTGAAGTGTGCCCTCCTCCATGACATCTGTCACTGGCAAGTAGGCTGTTGAGCATTAGCCTTTAAACTGCTGATTGGCCTGCAGCACTCCCAATAATTATAGGGAGTAACAGGATGCATTTCTCCAAACTTGTAACCTAACAGAATTCACAGAGAGGCAATATGTTTGTCACTGTGGCCCATAGGCATATCGAAGACATAAAATGTCCCCAATATAACCTTGTATCTGCAAGCATTCCTGCTCTTTTAAATGTGAATTCTCACCCTTGCATTAATGTAACATACAGAAATATACCAACCATACCACATTGTCACATTGATGGCTGTTGTACACTCAGCAAGTCCCCCATCATTTTTGCCACATAACGGGGGGCATGCAAACACTGATTAGTTTTGTGTGTTACTGAGTTGGGAAATATTGTGTATGACTGGCCACCAGCTTAAATGTACATTTCTTTGATATTCAAGGCTGTCATGCCTGAAGGTGAATTCTAGAAGGCAGACAATGACATCCTGCTGCAGGCCCTCTGTGGGCATAGTCAACAGATGCTCTATATGAAAGATCTGGCTGGGTCTTCTTTGTGCCTATCTGGTGGGACTTTAGAGATAAGATCAGTAATGCTGGTAGCCAAAACCTTAACATATGGGTAGGTCTGTAGAAGAGTCACAGACACAATTGCATAGGGGTACAGTAAGGCAACCCGTCTGGAACAAGAAAAGAAGACCACAGACAGGAACTCTGTCAATCAACAGAGTCGCCAGTGACAGCCATGGACAGGTTCCTGGCATTTCTGTCTGGGAATCCAAACATTTCTAAAATAAATGGTGGAGTGCTGGACTTATATTGCATGAGATACTTAGAATATTCATCAGTAATGCCTCAAATAGGTATGTCTGAACATGTGGTACTATCCACAATGATCATCCCATTCATGGTCATACAAGTAATGAGCATGGTTTCTTTGTTATCACAGGAACATTGGGCTTACAAGTACAATGGCAGTCTGCTCAGGGTATGTTAATCCTGTTCTTCCATAGCACACAAAACTAATATACACAGTGTTGGTGTGATATTATGCTGAGAAGAAACATATGGCTAATGCCAAAGTATACAATTACCAAACCATCAGTATACATACTGTCAGCATTTTAATTTATTACTACATCAATGACTTACTTGGAGTTGGTTTATCCACATCAACTGAAGACTGAGCTGCAATTCGACAAAAAGAAACAGAAATTAACTCAGAACCTATCTGATACCACTTTAAACAAATAATGATATAGATGCTGTTTCTTAAAGTTGGTTTGTAAAACAGTAACTGCATACAATACAGTAACTTGCCATCAGCCTTAACTGCTCTTTAAATTGGGTGCAGAAGTTTACCAGTTGATACATAAAATGTTTTTATACCAACAGAACCAATACAGTATTAACATGTTCAAATATTTTCAGAGTGCAATGCTATTGCTGCACTGTGTTGATAAAATCATAGTAAAAATCGTTAATACTTTTCCTTTGTTTGAATGGTATCTTAATACAGTATCTTTGCAAGAAAGAGACAGTTGCTTGTTATATTATTTACTCTAAGTAAACCGGTGTATCATTTTAGAAATGTGAACATATGAAAGAGATAAAAAGAAATGCCCCTGGGTTCACGAAGCTCCACGCAGGAATAAGACTATTATTGCACGGAGCGGTTTGTGTCCATGTAGAACAGCAGCATGCCTTGCATATGCACGAAGGCACACTGCTTAACTGACACAGACACGAACCTTGAATGAGTGCAGGGGGCATGTCTGAGTAGTGCAAGGACACTAAACACACCCCCTGCACTCAGAAAATGCCGTACGACACTTTGTAAGCCAAACTGGCATAATATTAGAGCTATGCTCTAATATTATGCCAGTATTTCAGTGTCTGCAGAGACTGAAATGAGAAAATGATCATTTCAGTGTCTGCAGACACTGAAATAAAAATGATAATAAGAAAGCAATGCATGGGGTGTGTTACAGGTTCTGTGACACACCCCTTGCATTGCTAAAGTGCCGTACAACACACATACCTCTCAACCTCTCAGCACAAGAAATCTGGACAAAGCCAAAAATAATGGGGGGACAAAGCCCCCCAAATAGGGACAATTTTTAAATATTGCTCTTATAAACTTAGAAAGTGGCTAGAATAAAAGGAGTTGTGTTAACATGCATTTTTCCAAAGGATATGAAGTCTGAAACTCAAATATTGGTCATCATACCTCTCAACCTCTTAGAGCAAAAAATCTGGACAAAACCTAAAATGATGGGGGGACAATTAGGGACAGATTTTAAATATTGATCTCACAAACTTAGAAAGTTGATAGAATAATAGGTTTTGCATTAGAATGAATTTTCTGAAGGATGTGGAGTCTTAAACTCAAATATTTGTCATTATTTAATGACTTCAGTCCTTAGCTATTTGCCAGAAAGGAACAGATGTTAGGAGGAAAACATCAAAAATATGAGGCAAAAATCGGAATATTCTGCAAAAACCTGTACATTTGAGAGGTATGATAACTGGGGATAAATCACTCAACAGTGAAAAAGCACTATCACAGCACCACAAATGTAGAAAGTTGATAGAGAATGGGTCATGAATTGCCATAAATTATGTAAGGGTAGAAGTCTGAAAGCAAATGTATACCAATATCCCCTTGCAGCAGTGCATGTTAACAAAGGCACTAATGATGGGGGGAATAAATACTACATTAGGGACACACCTGAAAAATTGCCCTCACACTTAGAAAGTTAATAGATAACAGGATATGTATTAGCAGGAGTCCCTGAAGGATAGAAGCCTGAAAACCAAATCAATGCCAGTATTTCACGACTGCAGTCCCAAGTAGTTGTCAGAACACCACAATACACACTCATATAACCTAACAATATAATAATAATATATAACTTATTTTTACTAGCCTAAGGAATGTTTAAGTGTAGCTAAGTGGGTCCACACATTATGGCCGCCTGGTTATCATAGCTTAAACATCCCATAGGAGCTAAATGCAAATAAGTGAAATTTCCAAATGGAGGTAGTGTAGTGGTTAGAGTTGTGGCTGTACATACAGGTGTTTATGGCTTGTGTCCCAAGACAGGCAACTTCTTTTCCTTTGTGAAAGAAGTGTTAAAATTATTTCAGTAAATTAAATTATGTAGCAACTTTTTTGTCAACCAGGGTAGTGCAGCAGTTCCAAAAGTGAAATGTCAGTATTGAAAAGATGTGAAACCCCCATATAAACGCAACTTCGCCATACAGTAAAGTCACACAAAAATATAATGTAATGAAAGCACATAGGGGGATGTCATGGAAGGTAAACATAAAATTATAATGTGTATATAAATAATTAGTTTACAATATAAAATTATAAGTATAATATGCTTAAACATGCCTTATCACTCTGTATCCATCAGAACTTGTTATGCCCAGCAACAAAATAGTCAGTGCTGCCAAGTCTTAAACACAGGATGCTGTCCTTTACAATCACAGAACAATACTACTACATCACCTGAGCTGTGAGAATCACTTGTGCTTTAACAAACATATCATGCATTCTGGTCATTTAACATTAATGAAAAAAAAAAAACCAGCAGTCCCAAGTGGTAAACCCATGACCCTGGGCACTATAGTCAGAGGAATATACCACTACACCATCTCACTCATAGAAGTTCAAGCTGCTTTTTCAAACATATCATGCAATAGAGGCATACAACATTAGGGAGAAAGCTTTGTGGAATCATTCATGTGCTATATATATATATATATATATATATATATATATATATATATATATATATATATATGTTTGTGTGTATGTGTGTCTGATGAACATATATATGAAAACGTATAGTCATAATATAGACACAAATATATAAAAATGTAAAAGAAGGAAAAAAATATATACATATATAGATATATATGTATGCATGTAACATGCAGTGCAGTTATACCTCAGAACCATACATCTCAACCTGTTAGTGAAAGAAACCTGTACAAAGGCTGTAAAAGTGGGGGGTGAGCCACATATAAGGACATATTACAAATATTGCTGTTACAAATGAAGACATTTGCTACAGCAACAGGGTGAGTTTCAGCAGACAATTACTGAAAGATATGAGGATGGAAACTGAAATGTTATATCATTATTTACTGACATAAATACATAAATCCTTGGATCATTACCGTGATTTACCAGACAAATGCAAATAAATTGTGGAACTGAAAAAAAGTATGGCCCAAACATCTGGACATTCTGTGAAAATCCTGGTAGTGGAGAGGTATGCTCAGAACCACTTAGTGCAATGAATCCAGACAAAGCTTGACAAAGTGGGGGGGGGGGATGCCTGAAAATAGGGACATATCCAAAATACAGGAGTAGATCAGCTGAGAAAGTTGATCTAGTAACACTGTATGTCCTAAGATATATCAAATGAAATTTCACAATTCCAGGACTCGGTTGCTTCTCATTACTTAGTGACCTCAATCCCTATATCATCCCACTAATGTGTCAGGAATGCACAACAGTTATGGGGACCAGCCCAAAGATATTGACCAGACAACTGGACATCCTACGAATATGTGGACATAACACAACATTAGGGAAATTACACTGAGCTACTGAGCAATGTCCAAACTTCAATCAGACTGACATAGCACTGCCCAAGTTCAGCTCTGGGGCTGTACACATGTATTAGCAAATATAACAGGCACTATAGGGATGAAACACTAGTGGAAAATAAACACTGGTGTGAAAGTGCATACCCCCAAACAAGTGTACCACAGTCACAGTGACATACCAGAAAACAAACTGAACACTACAGTATAATGACTGTGTGAGTAAGAAAATCCCGTTTGCCACTCACACAGTACCCCTACATATACTGCTCCAAGTCACAGTGTAGTGGGAATTCTGAGGTGTTATGGGCCATGTCACGGTCTTCATGTACAAACATATACAGGCGATAGAGAACCAGAAACCGGAGCAGCATGCAAAGTCAGATGGAAAGGGCCTATGACACTCACATGTACTTCCTCCCTACACAGCCCAAATAACATGTACACACTACACTGCTACACAATCCTGACAGTCTTTTAACAATGGGCAGACATACACAGACTTCTCAAATGTACAGTTTCCCACAGAATGTACAGACACAGGACTCATGTCTATGGCCGCTTCCTTGTTACATGTTTGGAGGTCTATGACATCACTGGGATGGTAGCAGGAATGAATGCAATAAATAATGTTACTACATACCTCTGAATCTCTTAATGCATGACATCTGGACAAAGCCTGACATAACTGGGGGACAGAGCCCCAAACACAGGGATATATTGGACATATTGTTGTCATAAATGTAGACAGTTGCTGGTGTTACCAGCTTTGTTGCAACATATCTTTTCTGAGGGATATGAAGTCACTATCACCAATGGATGTTAGCATTTAATAACTGCATTCCCCAGAGTATCCTACTGATTAGCCAAGGATAACAACTGTCTGGGGAACAGACCAAACATATGAGCCATGCATCTGGACAGTGTCTAGGCCTCTGGACTGTGTAGAGGTATGATCGCAGTGATGTAACAGAATTTAAGTCCCCTGACCTCTGGGCAATTACCCACGTATATTCAAGTATAGCATGCACTACAGGGATGGAACTGTAGTGAAAAGCAGAGAGTGGTGCAAAAATGTCCACACAAAAACATGTGCACCACAGTCACAGCAACATACCAGTAGCCAAAATGAACTCTGCAGTAGAATGACTGTCTGAACAAAAATATCTTGACTACCAGTCACACACTACACTGGCATATACTGGCCCAATTCACAGTCTACTCAGAATCCTGAGGTTTTACAGGACATTGCACAGTCAGCTCCTACAAGCATACAGACCTGATAGACTACCAGCAGCTGTAGCAGCATGCAGAGTCAGATAGGTAAAGGATGTATGGCACTCACATCTGCCACTCTCCCTACCCAGCCCAAAAAACATCTACACACACAACAATGCTACACAATCTTGGCAGTCTGTTCACAATGGCCAGACATACATAACTGTCATATGTACAGATTTCCACAGAATTACCAGGGTGTGGAACCACTGCATACCATGGCCAGGAGTCTGCCAGGTCATTGGCATGATAACTGGAGTGTAGTTGGTAATTAATGATATACCATACTTCTG
Source organism: Protopterus annectens (assembly GCF_019279795.1). Taxonomy (NCBI): domain Eukaryota; kingdom Metazoa; phylum Chordata; order Ceratodontiformes; family Protopteridae; genus Protopterus; species Protopterus annectens. The sequence continues at coordinate 1,390,796,193 of NC_056743.1, forward strand.
CACCGCGTAGTGCAGGACATCTGGACAACAAATGATGTACGTGTGGGGCAGGGGGCTGGAAAGAGGGACATATCACACATAATGGTGTTACAAACTGAAACAGTAGCTGGTGCTACATATGTTGTTTTTACATAACATCCCTGAAAGATATTATGTCTGGAACACCAGTGGATGTCAACCGTTACTGACTACAATCCTCACATTATCCTATCAACCCCACAAAAACAGACATTGTTCGAAGAACACACCAAACATAAGGCAAACCTCTGGCCAGTCTGCAGACAACATGCCAGTTGAGAGGTATGTCATAGGCATATCACTGTCAGAAGTCAAGTCACCCAGTAAATGCATGTCCAGATGAACCCTGTCATTCTTGCAACCCTCCATGTGTATAACACCACTAATGACATACAATCTGTACCCATTTCTGGAGCTTTGTCCTCCATGTTGTTGGGCTATCTCCACATGTCCTGTCCTGTGAGGTATTTCCACCTACTGTCTCTGAAGCTGTAGCCCCCAGACCACCGTAATGTCCCCTGCACAGGCAAGAAAAATGGCCAAGGCCCACATGAAGGGCACATGAAGCTATGTTGGAAGTAGCAGCAGTGTCCAGGCCCACACCGCAGTACTATGTGGGCACCTACATAGCTTAATGGCATCAGCAATACCCAAGAGGACATCAACCCCCTCAAGGTAGGCTGAAAGCCTGTGTTGGACAGCAGCAATACACAACTACCATCATAGGTGGAAATAATCGCAGGACGGGCCAGGAAAGAGCAGGTTCCTCATTGGAAGCCATGTCACCTTTTTCTGCACAATCAAATAAAGTCACAGGTGATGTACCCTAAAGCTGTCTATGAGTGCAAACTGGAGACATCCATCAAGGCCAATCACTAGGCCTTCCAGACGTGTGTCTGCAATTCCAGAGGCAACACACATATCTGCTCTGTAGTGGTGGTCAATAACACCACATACACATATGCCATGGATATAGGCAACTGGCAGCGGACAGGTGAAGCATAAACATCATCCCCTTGTCCCCCCATAGGTACACATGTGCATGTACAGCACCTGCCCCTCTCCCCTCATGATCAGGAAGCAGGTCTGTAATGCCCTCTCAAAGGCAACACATAGAGGGCTCCATAGGCTTGATACCATTCCTGGCTGCATCCAACAAGAACACAGGCATGGGTTTTCAGACCCATTCTGCAGTGTAGTCAACCACAGCAAGAGCACTGGTGTCATCCCATCTGCACAGAGGATAGGCAGAAAGTTGATAGAAAACAGGTTATGCATTAGCATTAATGTTCAGAAGGATACAAGTCTGAAACTGAAATGTATGCCATTATGTCATGACAGCAGTCCTCAATGACATGGCCAAAAACCTCAATACTCTCTATTTAATATAGTAATATAATATTAATATCCAATAGCCACAAAATAAAAATATACAGCTCAAATCCACAAACCAAGATAGTCTAGTGGTCAGAGTCTCAGCTTTACATGCAGGGATACACAGTTTGAGTAATATAACAGGCAATCCAAATTTACATGGGAAAGCAGTGTTAAAAGTGCAATGTTCATATTAAAATATGTGGTAAGTTATTTCTGTCACCCAGGGTAGTGTAGCTGGTGTCAAATGGATGTGTGAGTGCATATAACATGTGACAACACCCATGTAAACATGTGTCCCATACAGTATAGTTACACCCCTTGCAACTGTAATGAAAGCACATACAGCCATGTCATGTAATGGAAATCATATACACTTACTAAATTAAGTTAGTGTAGTATATTATGATAATGAACTATGAGCAATGGTTAGCAATGCTCAGCAGGTTTAACAACATATTTCTGTTGTCCTCACCCCTCCCTCTGGGGTTTGAGTGTCCAAATTAACCTCCAAATTCTGTACAAATGCACAACTGTTGCTGTATAAGAAATGGACAGATACAGACCTTCCGTTCACCTGCCCTGCATATCCACAGCTATCTTTCATAATGTTCTTCCCTATGCGTGCCCCTTATCCACCACTTTCCTATCACCCCTTTTTATTTTCTTTTAAAGAATTAGTGTGGGTGTAAGCGGGAGTAAAAGCAACAAAATTGCCAACGCTGCCAGGTCTTATACCCAGGGCCCTGTACACCATAATCAGAAAAATGCACCACTAAAGCATATGAGCTGTAGGGATGGCTGATGCTTTTTCCAACATATGCTCATTCAACAGTGGGGAAAAGGTTCCGTAGAATCAGTCAGGTTTCGTATTTATACATATACACATGTATATATGTATGGCGATGCGTATATATGGACAAATATATACATAATAAAAATAGTGATATACATATACAGTATACACATATACACACACACACACACACACACAGATATATATATATATATCTATATATATATATATATATATATAGAGAGTAAAACTATACAGATATAAAAAAATATTTCTCACTCTCTCTCTCTGTATATATATATGGGTCTATTTCATATGATTGACAGATCATATGATCGACAACCAAAACACTGAAAGCTCAAAATACTGAAAGCTTATATGATCGACAGCTCATATGGTCGACACATAAATCCAAAGCATTATGCCCTTTCCCCACTGTAGCGTGACCCTGGAGTAGGAATAAATAGTTGGGGGGGTATGGTGGGGCACAGCTCCCCACATTAGGGGGTGTGGGGGTGTGTAGCCCCCCACATTATTTACATGAATATAGTCAATTCAGTTAAAAGTATCCATATGTATGTTTAAAATTTATGACATATATGGGGGCTGTGCCCCCCATACACCCCTATTTATTCCTACTCCAGGGTCATGCTACAGTGGGGAAAGGGCATAATGCTTTGGATTTATGTGTCGACCATATGAGCTGTCGATCATATGAGCTTTCAGTGTTTTGAGCTTTCAGTGTTTTGGTGTCAGTCAAATAGTTGTCGATCATATGAGCTTTCAGTCATATGAAGTAGACCCATATATATATATATATATATATATATATATATATATATATATATATATATATATATATATATATGCTCATAACATGTAGTGGAGTCATACCTCAGAACCATACTTACCAACCCCTTACTGTAAGAAATCTCGCCCAAGGCTGTCAAGGTGGGGGGACAATGAGACCAAATTAGGGACATATTTCAAATATCACTCATATAAATGTAGAATATTGCCAGAGTGACAGGGTTTATTTCAGCATAAATGTTCTGAAGGATGTGAGTTCTGAATCTGAAATGTATGTCATCATTTACTGTCAGAAATCCTCAGATCTCCACAGTGATTTACCAGGGATATGAAAAACATGCATCTGTGGAAGAGACTAGAAATATGAGCAAGAAACCTGGACATACTGCAACAATCCAGACAGTCCTGAGGTAGGCTCAGAACCCCTTAGTGCAATGAACCTGGGCCAGGCCTGACAAAGTGGGTGGAGGAAGCCATGGAAATAGGTACATATCTGAAATACTGGAGTAGATAACCTGACTCACTTGCTGCAGTAACAGCCTCATGTCTGTCCTAACATATATTAACTGAAATTGCACAAGTCCAACACTCGGTTACTTCCCACTAGTTAGTGACTGAAATCCTCACATCAGCCCACTGATGTGTCAGAAACACAGAACACTGATGGGGGCCAGGCAACACTATGTCCTACAAATATCTGGACATAACATCACATTAGGGAAACTACACTCTGCTGCTAAGCATATCACCAAGCACTGTCCAAACTACAGTCAGACTGACATAACACTAACCCAAATCTGCTATGGGGAATTACACATGTATTGGAAAATATATCAGGCACTACAGGGATGTTAAGGCACTGAAAAACAGACACCAGTGTGAAAGTGCATACCCACAACCAATTCAACCATAGTCACAGTGTCATACCAGTAAGCCAAAGGAATGGTACAGTATAAGGACTGTGTGAACAAAAACATCTCAACATGTTTGCCACTCACACACTACTCCCACATATACTAGCCCAATTCACAGTGTAGTACGATGCCTGACTGTGGTATGGGACATGTCTCAGTCTGCCTCTACAAACATATACAGCCAATAGACCACCAGAAACAGGAGCAGCATGCACAGGTAGATAGAAAAGGAACCATAACACATACATTCATGCCCCTCCCTACACAGGCCAAATAACTTGACACAACACACTGCTACACAATCCTGACAGTCTGTCAACAATTGCCAGAAATACACAGACCTCTCAACTGTACAGAGTCCCACAGAATGTCCAGGATTTCCCCTCATATATAAGGCCTCTTCCACATAACATGTCTGGCAATCTGATACATCACTGGGATAATGTCAAAAATGTAGGCACTAAATAATCATATACCATACCTATCAACTTCTTACTGCATGACATCTGGACAAAACCTGACATAATTGTGGAACAGAGGCCCAAAACAAGGGCATATTTGAAATATTGCTGCTATAAAATGAGAATGTTGCTGTTGTAACATGGTTAGTTGTAACATATCTTTTCCGAGGGATATGACGTCAGAAACACAACGGATGTTAGCAATAATTGACTGCAATCCCCAGAGTATGCTGCTGATTTTCCAAAGACAAAAAATGTTTGAGTAATACACCAAACATAGGAGTCCAAATTCTGGCCATTCTGCAGATAGCCCTACAGGTGAGAGTTACGTCAAACATATAACACTGTCAGAGTTACTGTAAAATCACCCGGGAACTCCATGTCCACACAAACTCTATTAGACTAGCATTAATCTAAATGTATAACAGCAATACTTACATTCTGTCCCTATGTCTGGAACATTCTCCACCAGTCTGTTGGCCTGTCTCCACAGATTTGGTTGTAACAGGTATTTCCAAATACCCTCTGTGATGCTGTTGTTCACACACTTCCATGAAGTTCTCTTCACTGGCAAGGAAAAGGGCCAATGCTCACATGATGTACTCAATGATAGGATTGTGTTGCCATGCCATTGGCTATATGAATAGCAACACAGCTGTCCTGCATGCAATTATCACGTAGGGGACACCAATTGGTGCACAGGCCATCAGCTGCTCATGAGCATTACCTACAAAAGACAAGCTGCTGCCTATGCAAAACAGATATACACCATACAGCCTTGAGAAAGATAGAGAAACAGTGAAAAGAAAAAGAAAAACCAAGCAGGACATAACCACTTACACTTGAATAAAACAAGCAGGTATGTCAAACAAGTAAGCATGTAACGGATTGCAGTAGGGGGTATGTAAGAATGGGAAATAGGAACTCTAACATATATGTCTCAACAATACTTGCCCTACTGATATATTGCTGATCAGAACCTATGGCCATAGCATCTGGGTCTGTCTGCAGTGACATAGATCATAGGTCAGGCCCCTGAGTCACCCCAAGAAAGGATGGCTCACATATGACTACTACTGCAGTGTGTGTTGAACAATACTGACTGTGACAATGCTAGGCCAGCTACTGGGATGTCATACATATTCATATCTTAATTGTGAATACAACTATGATATACTTGTCTGTCTCAGAAATGTGAGAGACCTATACATGGTCTTTGCATAGTAAAGTACTATTGCACATGTGTGTGTTGAACTGCATGTGATATACTGAGCTCATACCATTAAACTGTCCAGTGTTATGCACACTGATCATATGTGTGCCTCATATTTGTAGTTATTTACTCATACAGTTGTGTTATGTCTGGCAAATCATTGGCAAATCTGTGTAGACTGACATTACAACATCTCCTTATTTTTCTTCTGGCTGTTCCCATTAGGGGTCACCACAGTGGATCATCTGTTGCCATTTCTGCCTGTCCTCTGCATCCTGCTCTGTCACACCAACCACCTGCATGTCTTCTCTCACCACATCCAGGAACCCTATCTGAGGCCTTCCTCTTTTACTCTTACCTCTCAGCATCATCCTTACCATCCTTTTCCCAATATTCTCAGCATCCCTTTGCAGCACATGTCCAAACTGATGTAATCTTGCCTCTCTGGATTTGTCTCAAAACCATACAATATGGGCTGACCCTGTCATATACACATTGTTAATCCTGTTCACCCTCATCACAATTAGTGCAAATCCTAACATCTGTAACTCTGCCATGTCCAACTCTGACTCCTGCCTTTTTGTCGATGACACTGTCTCCAACCCATATAACATATCTGGTCTCACCACCCTGTAGTAGACCTTCCCTTTCACTTTTACTGGTACCCATCTGTCACAAATCAGTACTGACACTCTTCTCCACCCCCTCCATCTTGCCTGTACTCTCTTCCTCATCTATCCTCCACAGTCGTCATTACTCTGAAATGTTGATCCCAATCATTTATAGTCATCCACCTTTGCCAACTCTACTCCCTGCATCCTTAACATTCCACTACCCTCCCTCTCATTTGCACACAGATATTCTGTCTTAGTCCTGCTGACCTTCATTCCTCTCCTCTCTAGAGAATATCTTCAATTCTACAGGGCCTCCTACATCTGTAATCTACCCTCAGTACAGATCACGTCATCTGCAAACATTATAGTCAACGGGGACTCCTGTATGATCTTGTCTGTCAACCTGTCCATCGCCATTACAAATAAGAAAGGGCTCACAGCTGATCCCTGATGTCATCCCGCCTCCACTTTAAATGCATCCGTCACTCCCACTGCAGACCTCACCACTGTCACACCACCCTTGTACATATCCTGTATCAGTCTTACATATATCTCTGACACTCATTACTTCCTCATACAATACCGCAACTCCCCTCTAGGTAACCTGTCATATGCTTTCTCTAAGTCCACAAAGACACAAAGCAAGTACCTTCTCTGTACTTTCTCCATCAACACTCTCAGAGCAAACATCACATCTGTAGTGCTCTTACCTGGCATGATTACATACTACTGCTCACTACTCATCACCACCCTGCTTAACCTAGCTTCCACTACTCTTTCCCATGACTTCATGCTGTGACTGATTAATGTTATCTCTCTGTAGTTACTACAGCTATGCACATCAACGTTATTCTTAAAATGGTACACAAGCACTTTCTCTCCAATCCACATGCAACCTCTCACTTTCCAAGATATCATTAAACAATCTGCTGAAAAAAACAACTGACATTTCCCCTAAATGCCTCCATGCTATCACAGGTATGTCATGTAGACCAACAGGCTTTCCAGTATTCATCCTCTTCATAGCTATCCTAATTTCCTACTTGGTAAGCAGTTGCACTTCCTGATTCACCATGCCTACATCATCCAACCATCTCTCTAGCATTCTCTTCATTCATCAGCCTCTCAAAGTACTCTGTCCATCTGCTGAACACACTCTCCTCACTTGTGAGTATGTTTCCCTCATTATCCTTCATCACCCTTATCTGCTGCACATCTTTCCTAGCTCAGTCCATCTGTCTAGCCAACTGGTACGAGTCCTTTCATCCCTCCTTAGTGTCCAACCTGTCATACAAGTTGTCATATGCCTCATCCTTAGCCTTTTCCACCTCTGTCTTTGCCATGCACCTCATCTCCTTATAATCCTGTCTACTTTCTTCATCTCTCCAACAATCCCACTCCTTTATCCCCAACCTATTTCTCTCTATAATATCTTATACTTCCTCAGTCCACCACCAGGTGTCCTTGTACACTTTCCTCCATCCACATGTCATACCAAGTACCTTTCTAGCTCTGCTGTACTTACCCAGATATTTGGCAAATTGTCACTGCCACCCAGTGCCTGTCTTTACTCTTCCCTGAACTCCACCTCACAATCACCCTTTTCCAGTTCCCACCATTTGATCCTTGGCGCTGCCCTCACACTTCTCCTCTTCTTGATCATCAACGTCATCTTACAGACCAACAGTCACTGCTGCCTAAATACACTGTCCTCTGTCACCACTTTACAGTCTCCAAGCTCCTTCAGACTGGCCCTCATACATTGGATATATTCCACCTGTGTGCATCTCCCTCCACTCTTGTATGTCACCCTATACTCCTTCCTCTTGTTATAGTATGTATTCACCACAGCCATGTCCATCCTTTTTGCAATATCCACTACTATCTCACCATCTGCATTCCTTTGCTTAACACCATACATATCCATCCCTTCCTCATCCCCTCTGTTCCCTTCACCAACCTGGAAAATGAAATCTGCTGCAGTCACCACTCTTTCACCCTTGGGTACAGTCATCACCATGTCATCCAAATGACTTCACATTTCTGTTTCTCATCCACCGCACAAGCAACTTGCATAATATATGCACTAACAACATTCATCATTGCACAAAAATCAAACCTGCTTGTTCAAAACACTGAGAATAAACTAAAGAAACAACAAAAAGTGCTCCTGGGGAAAACAGCACCATAAGCTCCACACAAATACGCTGGATGTAAAAAAACAGGTCTTTATTCACCAATAAAACATAGGTTAAGCCCTTTCATCCCACTTTAATCACCCTGGGACTTCTTCAGAACAAAGTAACAAAATAAAATCACCCTGGTTATATAGTACAATCAATTACCACCAATGAGACATTTAAAGGCATAGCATGAAAACATTGCAAAAAGGTAAGCATTCATTGTGGAAGAACCTATTATCTACAATTTACAAACCCATGAAAACAATAACTTCTATTAAAAATAAGTTATCTTAAAAATAATTCTTATTATATCATTTACAAGAAATAAATTAATCTCAAAATTAAAGGTCCAAAACCCTTTGCTTTAACACATGAAGCAATGAAGCATAATAATTGAGCCGTGGTGCAACTCCAGCATTTAATCTGATGCTCCAGTACAATTCTTTCAGCTCTATTTGCAATTCCCACCACCCTCATCTTGTGCTCTGTGGCACAACTTCTAATATCCCAAATTTGTATTTAGTGTAGTCTTGACAGGTTAATGTGCGTTTATATAGGGCATTGTTTACATTGCCCTTGATTATGGCATATACGTGTTTATATATTCTAGATCTAAATTACCTCTCAGTTTTGCCAATATAAAAATTTTGACATCTTTGGCAAATACAAATGTAAATCACAGCCTTAGTGTTACAGTTACCTTTCTGTAACCTAATGCCATGCCTAAAACCTTTTAGATGTATAAAGTCACTGTCTAAAATGAAAGGACATTGGTTACATTGACCACACTTGGTTGTGCCTTTGAGTGTCAAGGGGGATGTGGTATTGTGTGTTCCATAATGTATTTTATATTCTTATATGTTTCATAAACAAAACTTGGTACTTGCCCTAAAATGTTGTAAATTTCTGAATTACCCCAGAAGATATTCCAATTCTTCTTTATTATAACTTTGAGTGTCCTTTCTCCTTCACCAAATAGTATAACCACACTCATATTACATTTTGGGTTGTCCCTATGATTACAAGGTGTTAAAATCACCTCACTGCTGTTAAGCAGTGGCTTGTATTTGTTCCTCCAACTGTCCACCATCTCATTGACAATAGTGGTAAGAATTTTATCTGGGTAACCCATAATTTTGAACATGTTAGTTATACGTTTGACTTCACTCAAAAATGTCTCCCTGTTGGAACACATTCTGGCTGCTCTCACAAGCTGGCCTTTGAAATTTTTTTTCTTGTTATGCAAAGGATGGCAGCTTTGAAAATCGAGATAACTATTCAAAAAGGTTTCTTTTCTGAAAACTTTTGATACAAACTTATTGTTCTCCCTATCTTTAGAAATTGTCACATCCAAATAACTAATAGAACCTTTTGAAACATGTGATGTGAATTTGGAATATATGCATACCTGGTTTATATACTCCACAGACCCATTAACATCTGACTGGTCATCCCGCCAAAGGATAAAAATATCATCCATATAACAGATGTATGTATACCAGTGTTGTTTGTAAGCACTGGTGAAAATGTCCTTCTTTTCCCAAGCATATAAAACCAGGTTGGCGTAAATGGGGGCACATATGGCTCCCATTACCACACAGAGGACCTGTCTATAGTGCTTACCTTCAAATGTGAAATAATTATTAGTCAGGATGTGGTCCATGGTTACCATGATAAAGTTAATCATAGTATCACTTAACCTAATTTAGTCAATTCTCTAATGGCTTCATAGATCAAATCTAAGGCCTCCAAGTGGGGGATGGAGGTAAACAAATTAACCACATCTATAGTGGATAAAATACAGCTGTCGGTGTACCACCTTATTAAATTTTGACAAAAAGTCCCAAGAATCCTTTAAGAAATAGTCCACAGATTTTAATGATTCTTTCAAAATCCTGTCCACAAAAATGCATAAAGAATACATATAACTATTGTGTGCTGAAATGATCACCCTAAATGGTGGCTGCTGTACACGTTTATGCACTTTTGGGATACCAAAAGCTATTGGTGTTAGGTGATGTTCCATTTTCAAAAAAATTATACACATCCTCTGAAATCACATTTTGAAAAAGAAGTCTTCCAAAAATAATTAGACTTTTTTATGTGCAAGGGAAACCTCATTCCTTGAGGAAATTTGATATTTATTGGTATCAGAGAAAATCGTAGTGAGTTGGTTCACATAATCTACACTGTTAAACAAAACAACCCCCACCCTTGCCAGGCTTTATTATTCTTATCAAAGTATGGTGTCTTAATTTACTAACCAAAAATTGTTATTCCTTACTAAGATTAGAATATTTTCTGTGTGAATCTTGTCTAAGTTCACTGTGTATATCACTCTCACATGATTTTTCAAACGCTTGAATGATGGGGTGCAATGGGGGGGTTGAAGCTACTCTTTTTTTCTCAACCTCTGGTTTTGATAAGGACCATTTGCTTCCTGTCCTTTAAACAAAAATTTGAAATTCAACTTTCTTGTAAACAATTTGAGCTCCCTGATTGTATCTACTATGTCTATCCTAAAAGTAGGAACAAATTTAAAACCTTTTCTGAAAATGGAAAAATCATTTGGGTCAATCACATGTTCTGTATAACTGAAAATGTTAAAAAATTGCAAGGAATAACATTTTCCTTCATGACTAATGTCAATGAATTCAACATTGTCTAAATCTGCTACATTTGTGTGTTTCTGTATCCTCCCCTGTTCTTCCCTCTGTTGTTTCTTGGTGAGTATGGTCTTACTAAAAAAATGTTCTGCTTGTTTCTGTTTTCTATACATTCGGACCTTCTTAGAAGGGGGTAACTGATGTCATATTCATCATGTGTTTGGTCATAATTAGTCTACTCTTCATCGAAAACTTCCTCATTGTGTAAGGAATCATCTTGGGAAACATTAACATTACATCATTCATTTTTGTCATCCCCACCCATGAAAGTCATAGGCATTGGATAAACTAGTTTCTTTGTATAGTCTAAATCATCCCTAAGCAATGTTTTCCTCTTACACTCTAACTTTAACTTTACATTATTCTCAGCCGTTTCAAAAATGCGTTCAGAACAAAGTAAAAAAAATAAAATCAGCCTCGTCATATAGTACAATTACCCACCAATTAGACATTTAAAGGTATAGCATGAAAACACTGCAAAAGGTAAGCAGTCATTATGAAAGAATCTATTATGTACAATCTAAAAACCCATGAAAACAATAACTTCTATTAAAAATAAGTTATCTTAAAAATAATTCTTATTATAACATTTACAAGATGTATGGGTGGCCGCAGTGGTGCAGCGGTTAGGGTTGCTGGCTCACAGCAAGAGGTTCTCCGGTTCGATCCTCAGCTGGGGTGCCTTCTGTGTGGAGTCTGCATGTCCTCCCTGTGGTCACGTGGGTTTCCTCCGGGTGCTCCACTTTCCTCCCAAAGACATGTTGTAGGTGGATTGGACACTCTAAATTGGCCCTAGGCATGTGTGTGTGTGTGTGTGTGTGTGTGTGTGTGTGTGTGTGTGTGTGTGTGTGTGTGTGTGTGTGTGTGTGTGTGTGTGTGTGTGTGTGTGTGTGTGTGTGTGTGTGCTTTCTGTGGAAGGCTGGGTACTGGGCTCGCAACTTGACACTGTAAAAACTCCTCTGCCAATCATGAGCAGACGGTGATCTGCTGTGGCAACCCCTAACTGGGAAAAAGCCAAAAGAAGAAGATAACATTTACAAGAAGTAAACTAATCCCAAAATTAAAGGTCCAAAGCCCTTTGCTTCGACACATAAAGCAAAGAAACATAATCATTGAGCCCTACTGCAACTCTAACATTTAATCTGATGATCCAGTACAATTCTTTCAGTTCTATTGGCAAAAAAGACAAGAAGTACATTTTCAGCCCAAACAATGCTGGTATACATACTTTCATTATTTGGATGATATTTTTATCATCAATTATTTTTAAGATAACTTATTTTTAATAGAAGTTATTGTTTTCATGGGTTTTTAGATTGTACATAATAGGTTTATTTATTTATTTTTATTTCTTTTGCATTTGTTGACCGGGCTAGTCTAACTGGATATATGTCCATTTTCAGTAGAGGCCCGGGGAGAAAAGCTCCAAATTTTAATACAAAGTAAAAAATCAGTCAACCTAAAATTTAAGACAGTCCAAATCAGCATGCAGATATAAAAAATATATAATAAAAAACTAAAACGATAAAATATAATTTTTTTTTTTTTTTTTTGAGATGAGCAGAGAAACAATATTTTAAATGTACTTAGAATAAAAGAAAGGATAAAGTGAGAAAGAGGAGGGGAAAAGATAGGAAAGGTATTGGAGATATAATAGGATGAGTAGAGGATTAGATGATTTTCATAGAGCTAAGAAAGTTAGTTTTATGAAGGAAAACATGCACCTAAGAAGAGAGGAAAGAAAAGAAGCTTTTGAGTACTTGTTCAAAGGGTAAGTTTCCTGTCTTAAGGAGTGGCTGTGGAACTTTAGAAAACATTTATTGGGTTATTTGGTAGAGAAGGGGAAGAAGGAAAGGGAGATGGGAGACAGAAGGGCTAGCTAGTCAGGGTTAATACAGGGGCAGAGCCATTTGTTATTAAGGTACAATTTGAGATTCTTCTTGAAAATAGGAAGAGAAGTCAGGGATGTGATATCAGCAGGTAAATTGTTCCAGTGTTTCCCAAGTGAGTTGGAGAATAAGCCATCTCCTGCAGTGTTTTTAGGTGTAGTAATGTTGATCAGAAGTTTGTTAGAGGAACGTAGATGTTTCAGGTTATAATAAGGGGTAATAAGGCTGGTGAGTATTGGAGTTTTGGTGGGTTGGTACAGGGTTTTGTGGGCTATTACTAATTGTTGAAGTATAATCTGATTAGGAAGTTCGAGCCAGCCAAGTTGTCTTAGATTAATGCAGTGGTGGGTTCTAAAAGGAGATCCGGTAGCAAATCTAGCAATGTTGTTGTAGGATATAACTAGTTTATTAAGGTTTTTTTTTTTGACAGGTTGGTATAAATAGGACATGCATAGAGTAAAGTAGAGATTAGATGGGTCTTGGCTAGGGTAATTCTAGTAGTTGGGGTAAGAAATGGTTTAATTCTATATAGGGTTCCTATTTTTTTGTTCACACTTTTTATAGTAGAGTTAATGTGATTCTCAAAACTGAGTTTATTATCAATTGTAATTCCTAGTAGTTTTGTAGTGGTTTTGGGGGAAATACTAGTATTGTTGTTTGAAGTGATTGAGAAATGTAGGGGTATTTGGTTACGTGTTGGGGAGAAGAGTAAAAGTTTTGTTTTCTTAGGGTTCAGTAGGAGGCAGCGTTGGGAAAACCAATGTTCAACTGTGTTAAAGGCTTTTTGTGTAAGAGACTGACGTTCAGCATAAGAAGTAGCTGTGCAGATAATAGTGGAGTCATCTGCATATTGGATACAGTTAGAAAAAGGGATAGCTGATTGAAGGTCATTGATAAAGATGGAAAAAAGAAGTGGACCTAAGATAGAGCCTTGTGGGACACCTAGGGAAATAGGAAGGTAGTCAGATATTGAGTTTTTCCAGAGTACTGCTTGTTGACGGTTTTTGAGGTAAGATTGAAACCAAGTTAAGCTGTTAGGATCCAGTGACAGAGAACTGAGAATGTGGAGGAGCATTTTGTGATTTACCATGTCAAAGGCTTTAGACAGGTCAATGAATAGTGCAGAAGAAAGATTGTTTAAGTTGCGGTTAGTGTTGATGGTGCTTGTGAAGGAGAGCAGAGCAGTGGTGGTACTATGGGAAGGTCTGAAGCCATGTTGACAGCTAGCAAGTAGGTTGTTTTGGAGAAGATGATTTAGTAATTGTTTATGGATACATTTTTCTAAGATTTTGGCAATAGGGGATAACAAAGCTATGGGACGATAGTTAGATAGAGCAATAGATTTTCCCCCTTTGTGTAGTGGGATGATGTGAGATATTTTCCAGATATCAGGGACAGTTCCTTCATTGATGATCTGTTTATCAAAATAGAGATAGGAAAGGCTACAGCTTTGGCTCCTATTTGCAGAAACTCAGCAGGGAGTTTGTCTTCAGAGGGTGAGGAGGGCTTTCATTTTTGAAGTAGTGAAGAAATATATGATGTAGGGATGGGATGGAAGTGAAATGAGGGTGGTGTATTAACGGAGAAGGAGTGCAGATTTGAGGTGTCAGGAGATAGGTGACTCGCCAGGTTTTGTATAGTAATTGTGAAGTAGGAATTAAAGGAATTAGCTATTTGTATAGGGTTATCAGGGTTAGAGTCCTGTGGGTTGGGTGTGATTGTTTGGCCTGGGGATAGTAGATTATTAATGGTGGTCCAAAATGTTTTAGGTTCCTTATTGGATATTTGTTGTTGGTGAAGGTAGTAGTTTTGTTTATCAGATAGTATGGCTTTTTTTGTTTTGTTCCTACATTCATGAAAGGTTTGATGGTCAGCTTGTTTTTTGGAAGTACGCCATTTTGCCCAGTTTTTGTTTCTGGTTATGATTAGTTGCCTAGTATTGTTGGTTATCCAGGGGGCAGGTTTGGTTTTTATTCTAAACTTGCATATGGGAGCATGCAGATCTAAAATAGATAAAAATGTGGAGTTTAAGTATTGAACAGCATCGTTGAGAGGTAGTGACTTTAGAGGAGTCCAGTTACAGTGATGTAGTTGTGTGAGAAAGAGTTCTGAGTTAAATTTTTTTTTTTGAGCGTAATGTACGGAAAGAGGTAGGAAAAGTGATGCTAGATTTTTTTCTTATAATATAAGTTAACATGTGGTCGCTTAGATCATCTGGTAGGGTGCCTGAAGAGTAGGTTTGTTGGGGAGTATTAGTAAGTATCCAGTCCAAAATGGAGTCTTTATTGTTACTTTTGTTAATTCTGGTTGGGCCTGAGATAAGTTGAGAGAAGCCGTGGAGATTAATATGGGAAGTGGGGTTTGACTGGTCTTTTGTAGTGTTTTCATGTTATGCCTTTAAATGTCTCATTGGTGGGTAATTGATTGTACTATATAACCAGGGTGATTTTATTTTGTTACTTTGTTCTGAACAAGCCCCAGAGTGATTTAAGAGGGAAGAAAGCACTTAACCTATGTTTTATTGGTGAATAAAGATGTGTTTTTTACATCCAGCATATTTGTTGGAGCTTATGGTGGCATTTTGCCCAGGAACATTTATCATTACACCATCTGTTTCCAGGTTCATAAACATCACTCTATCAGACACTCATGTCATCCTCCAAAAACAGCTTTGGCATACTGTTCCATCGGGATAACCCCTTCCCCTTCCCATCCACAGCCTGATAACACAATTGTGACATGGCTCTGATACAGCTAGCTGTATCCCCTTCCATCTGGTCTTTTGCACACACAATATATCCACCTTCCTTTGGTTATCATATCAGCTAGCTCTGTCCCTATACCAGTCATACTGCCAACATTAAAAATTCTTACCCTCACTACCACACTTCTAGCCTATCTCCTCTCTTCCTGCCATATGAGTGTTGGACATTCTCCAGGGTATGTCTGCCAATGCAAAGGCTACTGTGCTATTGAATGACTCAAGTGTGTTACAGCAATATTAAGACAGTGTCACTAATTTTGTCCCATTGCCCCCATGTATGTGTGGCGTCCTACAGATGTCCTGCTCTACTGGGTTGACAGGGATGACTTGGCAACAAGAGAGTGAATACATTGTGCCATACTGACATAGAACAGAAATGTATATCAAAACCAAGTCCTCAGCACTCTGATGAATTTCCAAGTATGCACAAAGCAGGCAAACTCTTCCTGGCAAAATTTATACTGCAACAATAAAGGCTCTCCAATATACCATAGGGTGTCATTTTTCATAACTAAATCTTTTAATTTTGTATCAACATATTTAGCTAGGAAGACAGTGGCCAACCCTTCAGCAGCCACTATAGGTCAGAGGGGTGGATCATGAATATTTTTTATGAATTTTCTGTATCCCAAAGATTGACTGAACCCTTGGCAGAGGACTGTATAGAAATTCAAACATTTTTTGGTCAAAAAAACCTTCTAACAGTAAGTAATTTAAAGCCATATATATCTTCTGATAGGCTATATTAATATGATTGTGGGATACCTCTCTATATTTACTGTCATCTTGTAAGTTTTCCAACATCTTAGCCTTATACATAATATTATTCATGATAACTATCCCTCCTCCTTTATCTGGTCTCATAACCCTCAATTGTTTGTTCTCTTTTAACTCATATAAAAGATCTTTCTCACTATGTGTGAAATTTGGGGGAAACCTGTTCTTACTTAGATTGTTCCTTAGCTCATGTTCAGTATTAATCTCCAGGTTTCTTAACTGTGGGTGTAGAGGTGGATTAAAGACACTTGACCTTTGTAAGCTTTTATTATTATTTATTCCTATATATATGATATATATGACAATATTTGTATGTTAAACGATTTACTGTATAAATTAGGAAGTTTAGATTTGAACAACATATATCTCAAGGAATGTATTGGTATGGGTATAGTACCAAAACGATTAAGAGTTTGGAAATTTCCAAACAATGTCAAACAAGATTCTAATTTTCAATATGAACTGGTTGACATGTTTAATAAATGGGGTATGGATTTAATGAGGGCTTTTATAAAAGACAATGAAGGAAATATGGTGCTAGTTATGGAACATAGATAAAACTAACAAAAATAGTATTCAAGACTTATTGTTCTCAGTGGATGAACATAAGAACAAATATTTTTCAGTTAGGGAACAAATAGACACCAAGTGCCAAAAGATTATAGCAAGAAATAAAAAGAAAATTGAAAGGGATAGACGGGAATATTTGTACAAAACACATTACCCCGGACCTAGGCAGGTCAACCATAATTTTAACAGAGAAAATGTTGACCCCCAAGTAAGAGCTAGAGATGAACAAACCTGTTATAACAATGAGGTTCAAAGAGAAGAGAGAAATATCCAGAATAATCCACCTTCTCTGCAAGACCCTTGAGAGTATCCCCCCCTCCGGAGGTCCGAAAGAATTCGGAACCAGTTACCAGTGAATTACCAATGGAACAAAAGGAGGGGGAGGAACAGAGACAGATTTTGCATAATCTATCTGTAGAAAAAGAAAATATTATACAGGAAGGTTTTAAATATACATATCAAGGGTTCAATATTTTTAATTTTAGTGAAATCGAAAAAAATAAAAATCATTTCCTTTTACTATCTAAGGGTCTGAACTTTGTTCCATCCAAAAAATGTGACATTAGTAAGACTATGCTAGATTTAAAAATGCACTTAAGGAAAATACATTTTCAATTGATATTTGAAGGGAAAGATATAGGAATAAATAATAGTAAGAGCTTACAAATGCCAAGTGTATTTAATCCACCTCGACACCCACAGTTAAGAATCCTGGAGATTAATATTGAACATGAACTAAGGAACAATCTAAGTAAGAACAGGTTTCCCCCAAATTTAACACATAGTGAGAAAGATCTTTTATATGAGTTAAAAGAGAACAAACAATTGAGGGTTATGAGATCAGATAAAGCAGGGGGATAGTTATCATGAATAATATTATGTATGAGGCTAAGATGTTGGAAAACTTACAAGATGACAGTAAATATAGAGAGGTATCCCACAATCATATTAATATAGCCTATCAGAAGATATATATGGCTTTAAATTACTTAATGTTAGAAGGTTTTATTGACCAAAAATTGTTTGAATTTCTATACAATCCTCAGCCAAGAGTTCCGTCAATCTTCGAGATAACAAAAATTCATAAAAATATTCATGATCCACTCCTCCGACCTATAGTGGCTGCTGAAGGGTCGGCCACTGTCTTCCTAACGAAATATCTTGATACAAAATTAAAAGATTTAGTTATGAAAAATTACACTCTATGGTATATTGGAGAGCCTTTATTGTTGCAGTATAAATTTTGCCGGGAAGAGTTTGCCTGCTTTGTGCGTACTTGGAAATCCATCAGAGTGCTGAGGACTTGGTTTTGGTTTATTAGCAGCACCCTTTTTTCTCTTTTTGTTGTATTTGGTTTTGTGAGGACGGATGGATCTGTATGCACTGCAGGGACTTCCGGGTCGAATAAATCAGATTGCGTTGAGGTCTCCAAGCTTATCAGCCAGCTTACCTAACTGGTGAGTGTCTTAACCCCATTATGTCACTCGTTAATGATGCAATCCCATACTGTTCCGGGTAACCAGGAAGCATACAAGCCCCGTTCAACAAGAGAGCTGCATCGGAGGATGGAACGGGGTTTTTTTCTTCCATTAAAGACAATTCCAAAGAAAAAAAGCAGTCAGAACGGATGTAGCGGCTTACCGAGGGTATTTTTCAACTCCAATGACAATGGAGGAAATGAGCGAACACAAGCTTGTGGTCTCGCGCAGACTCTTGAATCTCCAAATAGAGGTGACTGTAATATAGACATTAGAAACAGTCAAATGTCTTTAAATTCATGGCTAGAAAGTAAATTTAAGTTTAATTCTATTGAGGTAGATAACAGAATACATGGATGGTCTTATAATGACAATATTAATATGTTAAACGATTTACTGTATAAATTAGGAAGTTTAAATTTGGACAACATATATCTCAAGGAATGTATTGGTATGGGTATAGTACCAAAAGGATTAAGAGTTTGGAAATTTCCAAACAATGTTGAACAAGATTCTGATTTTCACTATGAACTGGTTGGCATGTTTAATAAATGGGGTATGGATTTAATGAGGGCTATTATAAAAGACAATGAAAGAAATATGGTGCTACTTATGGAAAACATAGATAAAACTAATGAAAATATTATTCAACACTTATTGTTCTCAGTAGATGGACATAAGAAAAATATTTTGCAGTTAGGGAACAAATAGATACCAAGTGCCAACATATTATAGTAAGAAAGAAAAAGAAAATTGAAAGGGATAGACAGGAATATTTGTACAAAACCCAATACCCCCGACCTAGGCAGGTCAACCATCATTTTAACAGAAAAAATGTTGACCCCCAAGTAAGAGCTAGAGATGAACAAACCAGTTATAATAATGAGGTTCAAAGAGAAGAGAGAAATATCCAGAATAATCCGCCTTCTCTGCAAGACCCTTTAGAGTACCCCCCCCCTCCGGAGGTCCAAAAAAATTCGGAACCAGTCATCAGTAAATTACCAATGGAACGAAAGGAGGGGGAGGGGCAGAGACAGATTCTGAATGATCTATCTGTGGAAAAAGAAAATATTATACAGGAAGTTTTTAAATATACATATCAAGGGTTCAATATTTTTAATTTTAGTGAAATCGAAATAAATAAAAATCATTTCCTTTTACTATCTAAGGGTCTGAATTTTGTTCCATCCAAAAAATTTGACATTTGTAAGACTGATAGATTTAAAAATGTACTTAAGGAAAATAAATTTTCAATTGATATTTGAAGGGAAAGATATAGGAATAAATAATAGTAAGAGTTTACAAAGGGCAAGTGTCTTTAATCCACCTCTACACCCTCAATTAAGAAACCTGGAGATTAATATTAAACGTGGACTAAGGAACAATCTAAGTAAGAACAGGTTTCCCCCAAATTTAACACATAGTGAGAAAGATCTTTTATATGAGTTAAAAGAGAACAAACAATTGAGGGTTAAGAGACCAGATACATGAGGAGGGATAGTTATCATGAATAATATTATGTATGAGGCTAAGCTGTTGGAAAACTTACAAGATGACAGTAAATATAGAAAGGTATCCCACAATCATACTAATATGGCCTATCGGAAGAAATATATATGGGTTTAAGTAACTTAATGTTAGAAAGTTTTATTGACCAAAAATTGTTTGAATTTCTATACAATCCTCAGCCAAGGGTTCCATCAGTCTTCGGGATACCTAAAATTCATAATAATATTCATGATCCACCCCTCCGACCTATAGTGGCTGCTGAAGGGTCGGCCACTGTCTTCCTAACTAAATGTCTTGATACAAAATTAAAAGATTTAGTTATGAAAAATGACACCCTATGGTATATTGGAGAGCCTTTATTGTTGCAATAAATTTTGCCGGGAAGAGTTTGCCTGCTTTGTGCGTACATGGAAATCCATCAGAGTGCTGAAGACTTGGTTTTGGTTGTTAGCAGCACCCTTTTTTCTCTTTTTGTTGTATTTAGAAATGTATATCAGGCATTACCCGTGCACATGTCAGTATGAGTAGATGTATCTTGCCCCCTCATAACAACAGACATGAGATGCAAAATGTCAGCTAAATAAGCAGTACATGTTGTACACAAGTGCAATCTTAGTTACTGTGCATCCAACAGAGTGACATTTCTACAGCTACTAGTTGTTGCATTGCCCTGACCCAGCCATGGGTACTACAATAAGGATGATTATCTGTTTGAAATTGGAGGAGTGTCCAGCTGTGTTATGACTGTGTGTTCATGCCTACTGCAAACAGCTATATGAACACCAACATAGCTGTATGGACTCAGCAATACCTTACTCAAAAAACCTGCCTCAGTCAAAGTAGAGTAATCCCCTTTGCTGGACAGCAGCAACACACAAACCACAGACTTAGTCCCTATATTGGCTGTACATGGCAAATTAGGAGCTGGCACCAACTTGGCATCAAGTCAGCTTTTGTCTGATCAAGAATATAAGGTCACAGGTGGAGTACTGTAAGGCTAACTATGAGTACAAATTGGACACATCCACCAAAGACAATCACAAGGCCATCTTCACATGTCTGCTCTCTCAGAGGCAACAAACCAACCCACCCTGTAATGGTGGTCAATCAGACCACATACACACACAACATAGATATAGCGAACCTGCTGCAGATAGGTTTAGGGCAAACATCACCCCCTGGCTCAGCATCACTATAAGTGGATATGCACAGCACCCACACCCTTCCCCTCATCACCAGTGAGCAGGTACAAATGTAAGTATCCATGGGACCTGATAACATCCCTATCTGCCTCCCTCAATGAACTCAGGCATATGCTCCCAGCTCCATTACATACTGTAGTAACACCAAGCCTTGGCACCTTACACACCCCATCCACATTGAAGATGGCCAATGTCATCCATCTGCACAGACATGAATGAGGAGTAGAAGATTATAAAATTAACTAGCCCTCATTGTGGGGAATATGATACATCAGGACCAGCAGTGCAATGCAAGCAGATACAGTGCTGATATATTACAGGGGTATGTTGTGGTTGTGAGTAGTGGCTACTGGTATTCAATGTAGCTGTGCAGGTTCTGTACATACTGTTGCCAAATTTATGAGGTCTTGTGATGTGTTTCCCTTTTTATGTCTTCCAGGTGCAATGTTGCATCGGCAAAGGTCTACTTTCTCAGCGGCTGAGACAAATATAATCATAGAAGCCATACTACATAGCCATGCCATAATGATTGGCCAGAGCCAGCAACATCTGCGGGAGAGGACCGGCGTGTGGGATGACCTAGTCCACAGGGTAAATGATGTTGGCCTGCATTCATGTACATATGAGCAGGTCCGGCCTTGTGCAAATTACCTCATATGCCATGCCGGGGAAAGGGCTGCTGCAGTGGCCAGGGAATGCACAGCCCCAGGTGGGGGTCCAGCCATGCAGCCTCCAGTAACACCCACAGAGAAGCTCCTCAGCAACCTTGGGGCACCCGTCCCAGGACAACATCAGGGTACAGACTCCCCACATGCTGGAAGTGGGTGGCACCCAGACAACAGATGAGGAGTTTGCAGGTAATGCCCCGGTGGAGATTACTAGACTAGTGTAGCAGACATACTTGTATTTGTAGAGTATTTACGTGCATGTGTCAGGTCAGATTGCAGTTGTAGATGAGGTTTTGTAATGCACAGAAGTGCACATCTATGGTGAAGGACAGCAGATTGTGTTGTACTGGGGGCTGTACTGTAAATGTGCAGACATGCTGCATCCATCCTGTACCAATGCCACATGTGAGTCTGCTGACAATACTTCTCTCCCACAGCTACCTAAGTCCATCAGGTATGCATGTGGGATGGCAGCGTGAAGCTGGTGAGTATGGAATTGTTCTGGTGTGGTTTGCCAAACCTCCAGGCATGTGAAAGCCATGCAATGTACCATGCAAAAAACTGTCACTCATAGCTATATTGCTTTATGCCCATGTTCACTTGTAGTGGGGTTAACTGCATTGCATCACAGTGGTCACCACAGGGGCCTATCTGAAGAGAATGTTACATCCCTGTAGCATATCTCACAGCCTGTCAGTGCAAGTCTTCTGGACAGAGACTAACAAAATGGGGGGACAAACGGCCTAAGGTAGGGACATGTGTGAAACATTACTCTCATACAATGGATATAAACAGTGTACACACTCCTGTTAATATGCCAGGTGTCTGTGACATATATACAAATTGAGACCACAATATGTCAGTCCACACCTTTTCCAACCTGTAATGTGACCTATGACAAACAATTCAATTGTAAAACCAATCAGTCTGTTGGGCACCAAATATGGAGTATACAAACCTTGCAATAAGCTGGATGCATATGTGTGCACACCCTTCAAATAATATTTATTGCAGCAGCTTGTGATTTACTGACATCATTCAGTCTGCTTGGGGATACACCTGCCATCAAGTAAAGTCACTCTGAGTAACACCAAATAACAGTCTGCTGTCCAAGTAGGATATTCATGACATTTGCTCTGTCATGCAACAGCAACAGCCACGGCTTACAGACATCTTACAAAGCAGCAAAGGGATCTCTAATTTGAAAGGTATCAGCCAAGAGTAAGGTACAACATTACCACAGCATTGCATACACCATGGAACACAGTGGAGACAGTTGTCAAAAGGTGGATTGAATACAGGACAACAGTGCTGTTGAAAAGAACCTGCCGTCCCTCCAAAAATGATGACAAGACATGTCAAAACCTGGTCAGGGAGGCTGCCAGGAGATATACAGCAACACTGAGAGAGTTTCAGGAATCTCTTGTAAGTACTGGTGTTGTTTACTACATGTGAGAACACTCTCCTGTATTCTGCATACATCTGACCTATGGGGTATGGTCAGAAGATGGAAGCATTTCCCAACACCAAAAAATATCCAGGGATGGATACAGTTTGCAATACAGCACATCAAGTCTCCCAAAGGAATGTGTGAAAATGTGTTATGGTGTAATGAGACTATGGATTGACCTCACAGCCGCAATACCAAAAGGTATGTGTGGTGCACAAGCAACACCCCTCTTAACCTGAACACCAACATCCCCATGGTGAATCACACTGGTGGCAGTGGCCTGCTGTGGGCATGCTGTTCCAAAGCTAGAACTGGGCCTGTAGTCATGGTGGTGTGAATTCTGAATAGTTCCAAGTAACACCCACGTCAGGACAAAATCCATCAAGCATCTGCAAGAACGCTGAGGATGAGGAAGGGTGTTAGCCCTCAACATGACAAAGACCCAAAGCATACACCCAAAGCTAACTAAGAAAGGGTCCACCTAAACACACTAATGGTTATGGATTGTCCCAGCCAGAGCCTAGACTTACACCAAATAGTCATACCCCAGTGTGACCTGACGAGGGCTGAGCACATGTGCTGACCTTGCAATGTGAGAGAGTTGGGTGACCTTTGCATGGAGGAGTGACCAAATAATGCCAAGTCAAGATGTGCCATGCTGATAGACACCTTCACAAGAAGAGTGAATGCTGT
Organism: Protopterus annectens; assembly: GCF_019279795.1. NCBI lineage: Eukaryota > Metazoa > Chordata > Ceratodontiformes > Protopteridae > Protopterus > Protopterus annectens. Next base: position 1,390,820,242 of record NC_056743.1, read on the forward strand.
AAGTAACTTACAAGATACTTCAACAAAGTATAATTTTAAGGGTATGTACACTTATGCAAACACGGTATTGTACATATTGCAGTCACTGTATTTTTACGTAACATATTTGTTTATTGATTGGATTGTACAGGTCATATGTCACATGAAAGGTGGATAACATATTTGAATGCATTATTATGGTGTCATCTCATATATTGCAAGAACATGGTATGTTAACAGGGTTGTGTACACTTATCATATCCACTGTAAGTTTAGAAGGTTGGTGGTGTAACAGGAATTGTGTGACTATACATGTACTGCTAGCTTGGAGGTCTGACACTAAAATTTATGTCATTAATCAGTGATGTCACTCCTCAGATCATCCCAGTTATGTATCATAGAAACACAGGGGTTGTGAGGAAACAGCACAAACATATGAGCCTGACATCTACACATCCTATGAGGATCTGTACAGTTGTGAGGTATGTTCTGTAGTACTTGCTACTGTGCTATACAGGTGAATAGCAATGATGTGTACATGGGTGCAGTCTGTGCTGGGAAAGGGCTATCACCTACTAACACTAATCACCTATCCCAGAGCTCTATATTGTTAGTTACATGCAGTAAAACTGGCTGCAATGCATGATGTTGAGGTCCGTGTGTCATGCATGTAACCATTTGGGTAATGTGTGGTCTGTGTAACAGATTTGTGCCATCTCACCTATAAGTGTGTGTGTGTGTGTGTGTGTGTGTGTGTGTGTGTGTGTGTGTGTGTGTGTGTGTGTGTGTGTGTGTGTGTGTGTGTGTGTGTGTGTGTGTGTGTGTGTGTGTGTGTGTGTGTGTGTGTGTGTGTGTGTGTGTGTGCATGTGTGTACCAGCCAACCTCAGAGTGCAGGTATTAATGTACATATGTTGTCTTCCCCCCACAGGTGGCAATGGGGTTTGGGTTCCCTCCTGCTTGGAAACTGATGTCATTATCTCTGCAGACTCTGACAATGATGATAGGAATAGTGAGGTACAGGTGGGGTTGTCAGGAGCCAAATATGTGCCATTGGTTGGCATCCCACTCTTGTTCACACCATCTCCACACACCGTGACAATGTCCACATACCCCATCATCAGTGGCAGGTGGTGGCATTGAACAGGCAAGTGTGGTGACTATGGCAGGTGTGAGTGTAGATAATGGCCATACCCAGAGTGCAGGTGAAATTCCACACAGGTGGATGGACAGGGGTGCTTGCAGGAGGGTCGCTGCTTGTCAATCCACTGCCACAGGTGCCACAGCAGGAGTCACCAGACACATGTTTTGGGCTGTCATGGATGCACAGGCATGTAGTGAATGCCACATCAGACAAATACTCAGGGTGGTGGATGCAACTCTTCCTGATTTATGTGGTGACATAAATGACCTTGTTGAGGCCACAGATCAAAATACTGAGGTCATGAATAGATGGTGGGGTGAGACCTTAGCAATCCTCCACCATGGCATGTCTGTGCTACAGCGTGTGGTGAGAGATGGGCATCAGCCACATGCATGTAGGTCAGCACCAACAACAGCTGTGAGTCTACGGGGCTATGTACCTTCACACTCCCATAGTGGCAGTGACAACAGCACTACCAAAGGGGGGTTGCTGTCCACATCGCACCAGAGCAGGTCATGGGCATGTGGTCCTGTCAGGTCCCTTCAGGGACATGGATCCGGCAAACAGCAATCACCATCAGGAAGCAGCACTGCTTCTGGCCTTGGGCATGGTGGTGCCACTGATACCCGTGGCAGGACAAGTTTTCATGTCCGTGGCTGGAGATGGTAAAATGGACACCCTGCCATGTACAGTCCACAGCTGTCCAACATACCCCTGTGTAGGCAGCCACATGATGTGACTGTGTGCATACATACACACCTACACACACACATCTGTATCACAGGCAGGTCATCTGCAGACACACACAGCATCTCTGCACAGCCCATCCATTGGATACCCCTCCAAACACACACATGATGTCAACTGTATGGCCCAGTCTAGGCCTCTGGCAAACCCACACAGCACCCTGTGCATATGATCATACCTATGCCACATCCCTGTCATCCATACCATCAATGCAGGGACATGCTAATATGGGTCTGATGCACAGGGTAAATATAGTACAGTGTAGCTATGTAATTCTATGCAAGGTGCTGTCTGCTTGCATTTGTTATGGGTACACATACAGGAATATGTACCTTATTAGCCAAGATGCATTATTGCTGTTAGTACCACTGACTGAATGTAGTCTGACATGCTGTATTCTGTTTGTGTTCCAGGTGTCTGTGTGTCTGCAGGCTGTGCCCTAGCAGACATTACCAAGTGGGAGTATGGCAGAGTGGGAATACACCGACCATGTCATAGGCAAGGTACAGCTTTATATGTACATGTACCAGGTGTGTATGCATGCAGCAGTGTGTGAGGGACACTGTTGTCAGAGACAGGTAGCCTTCAGACATGTCAGCTTAGTGTTGTGTAGTACCACAGGCTCATACATACCGAACAGGTTACTGCAGTACTGTCAACAGGTCCCTCACAAGTGTAGCCATTACAGTAACTGCAAGAGATTCATCTGTCAGCACCAGTTGGCCCTGCCATTTCTTTCCCATACACTCAACCCTGATGCAGTTGAATAGGGCATGCATGATACTGTGTATGATAGGTTTGTGGTATGCATTCCTGAGTTCACCAGGTGGAATGGGGAGATAAAATGGTATAATATTTCAAACACACAGTAAGGACTGACACAGAGGATGCACACACAGTAACATAAACACAGCTGGCAGTAGACAATTTAGTAAACCTACATTTCCACCTTGATATACTGTACTACTACATACACATGGCATGCCCCACATAGATTATATGCATGGGACATAACAGACTACCTCCTACAGCATGTAATGCTCTGAATGCCTTCATGGATGGTGAGATAACTCATCAGAAATAGGATGTGGTGTCATGTATTGCTCCTACAAGCTTGGACAAATGATAGTGTAGCAGATGTTCTATCAGCATGATGTTTCAGTCAGGTACAATGCTTGATGCTGGCATGTGTGTCACTACACTCACTGTGGCCAATTTGGCAACAATATCACATACATGGGCATTGTTAAGGGACACAGACCACATATAGGTTGCAAACATCTGGATATTCCATAGACGTCTGTACAGAGGACTAGTATGGTGTGCACAATGGTTTAACATGCTGCATGTGAGGTAGATGATGTTACCATGCTGTATAAGGTAATGCCATTGGGAGATGGTAAACAGGTGTGGATGGTACACAAATCAAATTGGTATGAGCCAAACAGGATATGATCTTCACACACACAGACACACATTTGCCAGTACTGAGATTAAAACCCCTACCTATCTAGTTATTTCTAGTATAGTTTTACACAGTTATCAGACATGCCATGGAGCTTACAAAATTTCACCCAGTCCCAAGGAACTTCTAAGCTGAATGACGTCAGGAGGCCTAGTAAAGAAGGGTTATGGGAAGTTTACAGGGTGGTACACAGCTCAAAATGGTATAACACTCACAGTATATGATTCTCACATAACCACACACATGCACAAACAGTTGCCACTAGTGAGATTAGAACCCCTACCTATCTAGTTATTTCTACAATAGTGTTACACAGTTATCAGATGTGCCCTGGAGCTTACATAATTTCACTTAGAACCAAGGAGCTTCTAATGTGAATGACATCAGCAGGCCTAGTAAAGAAGGGTGATGGGAGATTTACAGGGTCGTACACACCTCAAAATGGTACAACACACACAGTACATGATTCACACACACTTTCCAGCATTGACATTAGAACCTCTGCCTATATAGTTATTTGTACTATAGTGTTACACAGTTATCGCATGTGCTACAGAGCTTACTGGGCTGACAATTGGCCAAAGGTGCTGATAAATGCACAGCTGAGGTAAAATGTTACAGGTGCCAGAAAGTCTGCCTTCAGTTTTTCTATTAGATCTTGCTAGTTCTTACTCTCCTGCACTTCAAATAGCTTAATAGCTTTGCACTTCAACAGGTTTTTTTTATCAATTACTCTAGCACACCAGAGAGCCATCAGCAGTAGTCGTTCCTCATGGAATTAGCTCTAGTACCTAGTAGTTATGACCACCCATCTTGGCATGACTAAAGTGCAGTTCTCTGTACTTTTGCCCATTAACCTGGTGCACTTGGGCATTTTGAGGCACTGTTGCAACTGCCTCATGTACACAGACAACCCTCTCCTCTAAACTCCCAACACTCAGACTTGTGAGAGATACCCCTATATCACTGAATTGGAAGATATGCACTCCCCAGCAAAGACTGGACTAGCTGGCCAAGAGGAGAAGGGTCAACACCTGCAACACACCACATGGAACACAAATACCCCTCCAGAACACCCACTATCACAGCTCTGACATACAAAAAAACTATCACACACCCACCTTAACAGAGGCACTCAATAGACATTTACCCAAACAGCAGAGACCACCAAGACAGACACTCACTCAACCACCACAACACGGCACAAACCACAGAACACATATCTCACCTACACAGTGTGCCCCTCAACCTATGCCCTAAAGGCCAACCACCTTTCCTAATGCAGTAATCATAGGTGAATCAATAGTGAGGCACACAGATGTCCCACTAACTAGGTTGGACATGGAGGAGATAACAGTCAGCTGTCTATCATTTGCCAGAATCCAACACATAACACACCCAGTTGGGTCACTCCACAACAACAAGTATCACTCTGTTATTGTCCATGTGTGTGTGAATGACCTGAGATGCACCTCCATGGACTATATGAAAAGAGACATGATGGAGCTCTCAAATTATGTGGGCCAGGCAGGTATGACAGTAGCCCTGAGCAGTATACTACTGTCACCCAGAATAATACCGCAGTACAAACAACAAATGATTGACTTCAACAATTGTGCTACTGAACCCAGTCGGCTCCCTCCTTATCTATGTGGTGCCAACCCCCTCTATCTGCTAGTTTCCTGAAAGGCTTGTAACACTAGAAGGACACCTCCTTGAGAAAATCTATCTGGAAACATCCCTGCACTATTCCTCAACTCTCTGAAGACCTGCCAGGGTTAATATTACTTATATCCTGTCTGTATGCATTACTTTTTAGCCAGACTGGGTCTGTAGCACAACTAAAAATCCTGGTAATACCCCACAGTTTACCCTATAACAATGAAGTGGATAAATCCCTATAACTTTGTCAATAAGTGACCATATCTACGTTACTATTCCCTAAATACTACAAAATATAACAAAACTGGTGGAAGAAACTCAGTAAGTAAATTGGGGGAAAGAAGAGGCTTCTAAAGTTATATTACGCTAAAAGTGTAAACCGAAGGCTAAAATAAAAAGAAAGTGAGTTTTTTAAAAGTCTTGTTGTACTCGCATAGCATACTCAGGCCCTGCAGATCTCATGGACAGGTTAAGCCAATAAAAAGCCTGGCTCCCTCCCCCAACCCAGTTACATCAGTAAGGTTAGAAATATACCCTCTGTAACTGCCATTTTTTCAAAGCCCTGTGCTACTGGACCCAGTTGGCTGCCTCCTTATCTATGTGGTATGTAACCAACATTTTTTGCTTTGTGGAATTAAGAATTTCATTTGTTGTGGCTAATAATATGATCATGCAGTTTCTGGATTAAAATAAGAGCTGTATTATGTGAAAATAGGGCTATATTATATGTTAATAATTTAAAAGGGTGGTTTTACATATTTCTGGGCCTGCTAACTGCTTAGTAGCTGTGGAACCTGGCAATATTGTAATACGAGCTAGCGACTGTGATCCAGATAATATTCACAAGCTGAATGCCAATATATTTCAGTATCTCTGCTCATTTTGAACCTTTTTAAAACATTTTGCTGCATTTTAATAAGGTTACTGTACAAATACTGGCTAGTGACTGTGTTTTATATGGTATTTGAACTAAAACAGTCCCACTGCATGCATACTGGCTAGTGGCTGTGATTTGCTTGGTATTTGAGCTATTGCAAGGCAATTTTATACTGTTTTGCCAGTAAAAATACTAATTTAACAGATTGTATTTCATAGTGACTGTGAGTTAGGTGTTAGTTAACTAAAACACTATTACTCTACTCCACAGTATTTGTCTTAACTTGTGGATTATCTGGCTGTAGCTTAAATAGTCTACAATTAAAAAATGGAGTTAGCGACTATGACTGGCTGATATATAAATCTTAAATTATACTATCATACACCAGTTAGCCTGTTCTTACCTCTTAGAGACCTAGATGCATTTTACTAAGCACACTGTTGTACTTTTATATGTGTTATCTATCCAGACTGCATTGTATGAGTTGTGGCTGCATTGTTAAATATAAAGTGCTCCTATCAGTGTGTTATTTCTCTGGTTGTAGGTCCTTCTATTTGGCACATGTACTAATATATGTATCTATCATCAGGTACCAACCCTGTCTATCTGCTAGCTTCCTGAAAGGCTTGTAACACTAGAAGGATGCCTCCTTGAGGAAATCTATCTGGAAACATCCCTGCACTATCCCTCAACTCTGTAAAGACCTGCCAAGGTTAATATTACTTATATCCTGTCTGTATGCATTACTTTTTAGCCAAAATGGGTCTGTAGCACAACTAAAAATCCCTGTAATACCCCACAGTTTACCCTATAACACTGAAGTGGATAAATCCCTATACCTTTGTCAATAATTTATTTCTGCTCCTTGAATGAAGACACCTTGTTTGCAGAGAACTTGGGTAGATGAAACATCCAAAATACCTCATACATTAGTTTACCTCTATCATCTCACTGTTTGGGAATCTACATAAAAGAGGGCCAAAACACCAATTCAGAACTTAAAGGTGCATTTAAAATTTTGTTGTTTAAATCATTAGAGAAGTTTTTTATTATATAATTAAACATAGTGTTTTAAAACAGCAGAAGAATCAGCATTTCTTGGGAATGTAGCTATGCACTCAAGCAAAACCATCAAAGCATATTTCAAAACCTGAGTATAATTAGTAATAATTTAATTCATATAAGATGTTTGCTCTGCAGATATGGATGCAGCAAAATCATTCAAACTGTATGAAAACTGTGCAATAAATTTCCACATTGGACCTTGATAATTGAAAATTCTAAAGGTATGATTAATTGCAAGTGACATCCTTTTGCCCTAAACATCTTATAATTTTCCTTTATTATTAGCAGGTGTTCGATTACATGAAATCAAAGACTTTTTATTTGAGCCGGCAACTGGGCGAGACCACAGCTGAGCAGTCAAATGAGAAAAGAGACCAGTTATATCTCAGGATACCCTATATTTGCTTTAAGCCTCTTTAGAGACTGCTGGAAAAGACACTGGTGTCCTGCAAGCAGCTTTGTAAACATCTTCCAAGGTCGGTAAGAGAGTAGGGGGTAGCCACAGAATTGGGCATCTCATCCTGTATAAGGTCATGCACCCTACCTTGTTCTAGGGTAGTTCCCATCTGCTCCCATGCAAAAGCATCACTAAATCTGGCAATTATCTGAGGAAAACTGAACATTTCTTTGGACTTAAGCTCAAGTTCACCTTCTGACAAATCAGAATGACCGGACTCAGTGTCAGCTAGGAAATCACCATTGACCTAATCAGATTCCTCATCATTCTCTGAAACAACAGAAAGGTCACAACTCAAGCCAAGCTTGCACTAGTGCCATGTATAAGAACACAAACACCTGAATTAGTTGTCAGCAGATCACTCCACCCAAGGAAATCACAGAAGCCTTATAAACAACTATAATCTGATTATCAGATGTAAGATGAATCTTTTGTTTCTTTTTCTTGTAAACATCACTATTAGATAAAATATCTGGAGGAAAAGTATTATGTCTGGCATGAGTCTCTTCCACCAGACTACTCCTGCACTTAAGGTTTGGTTCTCCCATATCTGTGCCAGGTACTATAACAGTTCTGGAGGATGTATTTAGCCTCTGTTCCACAGTGGCCAGCAAAGGTACACTAAAGGGAGATGGGACAAAATGTAAGTGGTCTGTGAGATGAGCAGTGACTCCAACAGAATCAGTAACAGTAGGCTGAGGCATATTTGTATTTTTTTTTTAATTTTAGATTCAACCAGATTTGATAGGAAGGGGGGTAGCAGAGTTAGGATCCATCAAGTCAGTGAACAGAACACCAGCCAGAATAATAAACTGATAGTAGTGTATAATATATCACAATAAATAATTAAAGTTTCTAATAATATGTATGTCCCCACACAGCTAATCTCTGCAAAACTGTGCTATTATAAAAAAAAAGAAATAATAATAATAGTTAGAAATGTGTTCAGAATTCTTTTACAACTTACAGAAGTTAAAGAACTTCCAGTACACAAAGTCCAAACACCAAAGCAACCAGTGGGTCAAAGCAGTGTTAAAAATTATCTCCACACACTTTAACACATTCAAGTACCATGAAATAATGTTTAATAGCAATATTTCCTTATCACAGAGAGTAAAATCTCCATATTAATTCAAATAACAGTTTGAGGTGAAATAATGGCCCAGTGTTAAAAACACATAGAGCAGATACTGAAAAATCCAAGTTCTGCAATATTTTCTGTTAAAAGACGAACCCCGGGAATCATGAAGCTTGTGCCAGGCGCAGGCGTAGCGTAGGCGGTATAATGCCAAATATGGCCGTCGAGCGATTCAGGTACGATCCAATTCCACGTGCACTACCAGCGTACGCCAGATCTGCGCAGCTCTGGGCTCAGGTATACTAATCACCCCATGTGCAGTACTGTACCATGCAAATGAAGGCACATAGTGATTCATTAAGTGGTGCAGGCGTAGCATAAGCCCACAGAAATGTAAACCAAAAAAACAGTTTACATTTTTCCAAACAGAACATCAGAGCTATGAAAGCGGACAAAACTCATGTATTACAAAGTTAACATATGCCAGTGGCTAAATATACAGCCAATGGCATAAGAAAAGATGCACAACACCTAAAAAACAACATTTAATGTCATATCCACAGTAACGCAAAGTACAACTGCAGGGCATGTGTGTGCAAACGGGAACACAAGGAAAATATATACAAATGCCATAAAATCGCAATGTAATACAAATCATGATTTCACCATAATACTCAATGGTATGCATGGTACACCACAACCAAGCTGCAAGGGTTGCTAAGGGTCTGTGACAGTGTTCGGCACGGTAACTATGAATTAGTAGTCAATGCTGTGCAAATGAGGCAAGTAATAGTGAATCGCAAACATCCTGCCAGACTAAGGATGTACCATACGGCGCAGCGCTACAACACCGAGGAGTGGTTTGGAGGTATACATGTCATCAGCAGTGGGGTGTGCCACCGTAGCTGTAAGCACATTGGAGCAATGCAAACCCAGCCTGCCCATTGCTAAGCAAAGCTGCAGGATAGGGGTGGGGATGTAGGTATAGCATTGTTTAGCTGAGAGCACATATGGTGCCCGAAAGCGCTTGTGTACGTGGATGAAAACATGCCCAAAACCCGGTAAGCGGACGCATGCGCCGCGCACCATAGCTTAAACAGGAAGGTTAGGGGAAGAAAATAAGGAAATGCCGCAGTAGGGTAATTGGAGTACAACTGAGCAATTACCACCTATTAACTCACAGTGGGCAATTGACGGCAGCTAACAAGTTTGCTCGCAGCAACCTGCAGAACAGGATAGGGGAGGTGTCGGATTGCAAAGAAAAGAGAACTGTCATAGCAGAGCAAAGCAAACCTGCAGTAGATCGGCCATAGAACACATTTCGCAAGATAAGCCAGGTTTTGGAAAGTACAAATGAAAGCAGGCTGCTGGATGCATGCCAAAAAATGGGAGGGGAAACATTAAGAAATGTTAAGGGAAGGGCAAGAGGTAATCCACGGCAGCTAAATGTAATTCAACACCAAAGGCACCACAATAGCAGTACCTGTGGTAAAACACATAAGATACCCTGTAGCTCTGATTGTACATACACACTCTATGACATCATCAGTGCTCACAGCACAATAGTATAAAGTGTGAAGGCACCTCACACACACCTGTGTATTCCCAAACACTGCACCATCGGTGTAAACAGACGGGGAACTTTTACAATGCACATGTTGGAAGCTGCCATAGCTGTGATTCATCACCATGTGTTAGAGACTGAAGGTGTTGTGGAGGATGATGCTGACAACCACCACAGGCCCCGTTGGAGGAGAAGAGTGTTCAGACCAAGGGTAACCTACCAGGGGCTACATGATCTTACATCTTACAGCAAATAGTTGAGCTGTGCTGGCCACACCTGAGATCCAGAAACAACAGAGGGGAACCCATCCCAGTGGACAAGAAGGTATGTGTAAGCTTGCGAATACTAGCCACAGGTACCTTTCAAAGGCCAACTGGAGATATAATGGGGATCTCACAGGCATCAGCATCCAGGGTACTACACCAGTTACTGGATGCCATGTTACCACATGCCAATGAGCATATATACTTCCCCCGAACTCAGGAGGAGTTGGCCAGCAATATGCATCTCTTCCACCATGTAGCACACTACCTGGAGGTACTGGGTGCAATAGACTACATGCACATACATATCAAGTCACACTCGGTGAGCATGGTAGGCGCTACATAAACCGCAAGGGATACCACTCCATCAACTGCCAGGTCGTGTGCAATGCCCAGGGCATTATCATGGATGTGTGTGCTGGCAGCCCTGGAAGCTACCATGACTCCCACATCTGGCATGCCTCACAGCTGTATCAGGTATTTGTCAAGGGGGGCATCCCACATGGCCACCTTGTGGGGGATGCTGGCTATGCACTGGAGCCATGGATGATGACTCCCATCAGAAATGCACACGCATCCATGCAAGAATGCTATAATGAGGCACACGCACAAACCAGAATCATCATAGAGCATGTGCTTGGGATGCTGAAATCACGGTTCCATTGCTTGGACATATCTGGTGGAGCCTTGCAGTACTCTCCAGGCACGTGTGCCCACATCTTCATAGTATGTGCCATGCTACATAATATGATCCTGCGGAAACAGCTGCAGCAGGGACATAATGGTGAAGGTCCTCACAGCCCACCGCAATTGCCAAGGCCATCACAGGCACAGAGGGATTCAGACCATGAACACCCTGTGCCAGTCCCAGTAGGCAGACAGAGGCATGCCCAATATGCCCACGCCTTGGTAAAGAGGGAACGTATAGCACATATACTGACAGTGTAGGCCCCTACGGACTGACACACCTCTCCACCTGCACACACAGTAAACTGGATGGCACATACACACGACCACCTGTAAATTGTAAAGTATAGGTGGCCTACTGTGTGAATCCTACATAGACAGCTCTCAACCATTGCACACACAACAGCTATTGGAACAAGGAATGTCAACACCTGAACAGTACACGCACCTAACAGCATATGTTGATACTGTATGTATAGGTTCCTAGGTACATCGGTAGGTACATGCCCAATTGTCAGAGGCCATTCATCAACCAAGGCAAACAGTGTCTGCTGTCACCACCACATCGATTAACCAACTGTCCCTCAGTGGAGCAGACCCAATTGCGGGATCCATGTGTGTAATCACTGTTCCCCACACACTCTGCATGGATTCCCTGGTGTGTTAATGAGGGGCTCCATATAATGTAATCAGGGATGTAGTGGCAAAGCATGGGGAGTACCCATGACAGGTATCTGTCACCCCAGCATGCTCCACCTATGGTTGTGTGAAGGTGTAGAACATTATAGTGTGTGGCTCACTGTGACATATATTCCCAATGCTGGAGCACATCCATTAAACATCACTTGGACATACCATTAATAGGTCTCATCCATATGTAAACTAACTGAGTTACACATTTGATTGCAGTATGGAGTAACAGCCATAGTACAGTCCACATACAAAACACCATAACGCGTGTACAAATCCCAGATGCCCAAGTGGTAAATGCACTGACTGTCGTGCATGTTCCTGGTTCCACATCCTGCAAGGGACATTACGTAATCCCGATGGCACGAATAATTGATGTTGGATGCAGGTCATCAGATTAGGTTTAGCACATGTTAGCGGGATTATGCGTTGGCAAGTGCTGGTAAGCATCATTTAAACATGACTATACGGATATGCACAAAACAGGGCTAAGCTTTGCTGAATATCATGCAGATCACGGTCAACAATGTCCAGAACAGGTGAAACTAGCATTATTCTCCCCTGTACTAATAATGCCTGTTCTGAAGGGTAAAACGACCACTGCCAGGAGTAGAACACGCAATCATGTACACAATCACCAAACACTAAGCTACCCGAGATGTACCAACGGCAGGTGTGTATTGTGACAGGTTAAAACATAAATGTGCGGAGTCCAGGAAACAGTATACACCGCCATGCACACAACAAAAGGTGTGTTCTCCCTCTCACACTCGCTCTCTCTCTATATATATATATATATATATATATATAAAATAGAGATAGAAAGGGTGATAGAGAGATATATGTTGATATATACGTATTCACCTATATCTGCAAATATATAGATAGGTCAACAACATGTACACAACCATGGAGGTACAAATAAATAGGATATTGCCAACTATCAAATGTGTCACATACCGACACGCATAATCACGAGGCTTAAAGACCGAAAGACCACAGTACCGGAACACTAGAACCGCGTGTAATATTATCACAATGTTAAGGGACATTTAGTTATCACTGCCGGTGCTGTGGTCCAGGTAGGTACTGTGTTCAACTGTGTTTGTGATTGCTGTAGTCTGTGTATGTGTGTGTTGAGGGTGCCGTGTGCGTTTCAGTGGGACTGTAATATGTGTGTGTGTGTTTGCATCGTGTGTCTGTTAGTGCTAACTCGGAGGTAGATCATTACGGTAGGTGTGGTCATAGCTGGCCGTAGGCATACGGTTACCACCTGTCCCACTTTAAGAGGGACAGCCCCTCCCTGGGCAGTTGTGTCCTGACAAAAAATATTAAAAAGGGCAAATGTCCGAGATTGTAGGACATAATTATGTCCCATATATTATGTAATAGTTGCATTAAATAGTCATTCCTGTATCTAAAATACGTAATTGTTACATGAAACATGATAAGTAGCTAAAGTGCTACAAGAATAAGTATGTATTTAGGATAAAAGTATGTTCTATCCTGTGTACTGACTGTGGGTATGTGTCGGCCTGTAAACATCGATGTATGTCCTGCAAATGTCCGACTATGACCATTTGAAAAGGTGGCAACCCATGCCAAAGAGGTTCAGTCACCAACACAACTGCAATGAGTGCAAATATCTGTGACAGAAATACATGAGACAGCTGTCATTTAGTAACATTCCCTTTCATATCGATGTATTTCTGGAGGTATTGAAGTATCAACCTCACCTGCATGCTATATAGGAACCAATTAACAATGGCTCAATGTATAAGCCCGTAACAACCATAGTTTCAGTCTACTAAATGATAGGTCTTCAATTAGGGAAGGAGCCCACACACATATATGAAATCTGTAGAAATGCAGTTGCCACAAACCTGTATATGCTATGTACACCCACCTACATCTCCCCCACACCCGAAACAATTGCAATACAGACTGCAATAACATCACAAACATCCACTCACTCAATTACATCTGCAGAAGCGTTAACGTACCTTGTGAGAGACACATTTGTAATGGTGCCATGTGAAATCGTAGCTGTTGTATAATGGAACAGACGGCGATGTTATAGGTTTTGTTTGCAATAGTCCCTTATCAGACGGTTGAGATGACAGGTACACTCACATGTAGAACCACATACTCTAGCCATCACACACAATCCATGGGGGACATGAATTCAAAATATCCATGTATCTCCAAATAGCAGTTGCAATTCCTCACAACAAAACACATACAGGCCGTCTCCCCAAAGGTGGGGCAAAAGGGCAATGCCCAAGTGGAGAATTCAATTATACCCCACTGTTGCCACGTAATTGGCGAATGGAGTAGCTGCACAGCTGATGTGCATGTAATAATTTACTCAGGAACACCAATTGGCGGCAGGATACTACATGTTACAGGTATCGACGTATATAAGGATGCTTTGCCATACATTCAAACCGCATGCTCATACCATAGAACCGTTTAAACAGTAAAGGTGTAAGAGAGATATTTACGAAGACTCGGAACGCTAACAAGGTATGTAGAACACTCAGTATGTTAGTGTATGTAGAGCCTGTTTTGTATTAATTAAAGTGTACACAATGCATAAAGTGGGAAAAGGTATTATGTAGTGATGTCTTGTTGAGCATAGTAACGCTTGTAGAAATTGTGTGTCCTGCTGTGAGCCACAAGGTAAACATCTCATACACCACAAGGGATGCTACATGAGGGCTTTAAACACGACAATTCCACACCACCCGCTGTCAGTGTTAGGGTTTGTCCAACAAGTACGTGCCATAGCAAGGAATAGTATATGTTGATATACTGTCACAGTAGGCATGTGTATGGGCATATAACGAGAATAACATGCCTAAGGTGGGCCTGCTGTGCAAGTATGCTTTGCATTATGGGATAATGTTTAAAATATGTGTAATGTACAGTATTGTAGGTAGATAGGTCAGATATTTTACACAGCATAACTGTTATATCATGCAAACAAAAGGTATCATCTATTGGCATGTACAATACACAATAACAGGATACATATGACTTGTAGTCATGGGACACTGTAACAGCATAATAGCTAATTTAAATGGAAGAGCTACTCAATTATCCATGCACAAAGGACATGTAATAGCTTCACAGGTTCATAGTGAGGTACTATGCTGTCTGGCCAAGTCCATGTGTAAGCCCAACTACAGTGTTTCACCGGCGGCACCTCCCTAGGGTAGTGTCCTGTCTGTGAACAGCAGAGCCATGTGTTACCTGCACCTGTGTACAATACAGCCACTGCAGTGATCCCTGGTGTACATGTGTGTCTCCCATCCACCCATCGAGGTATCTCATGAAGAGTGCTAGTGAGTGTCCCTGCTTGATGTACATAGGAATCATGTTCCAAAGCATGGTGAGTGTCTGGGTTCAGGAATGAATCCCTCAAGCACGTCACACTCATCGTTGCATTTGTGCACATATCCATGAGCGTGTTGCTCTCAGTGGCTTTTGCTTATGTTGCTTATGTGGAGTATATCCATAAATATTGTTGTGGACATGGGCCCTGTATGTTCAGCAGAGGTCACCCTTGAGTATGCAGTATGCAAATGTGTACAGTCGTGGTACCCGTAGTTGTGCCGCATTCGTCATCCTTCGGAAGTCAATAATCCTCATGGTGTGTTAATGTTGTGGTATGTAAAGCCGTTGCTGTTCTGTAAGGTACACCCCAAAAGGGGTGTTGTACCCTTGAATGTGTGTCATACGTCAGGAGTATAGAGGTACAATGGGTGCCTTTGTTCCAGCTACAAACCCATTACAGATAAGGGTGGCCACGTAGAACGATATCCACGCCACATTGGCAATATGGTTATCAAAGGAGTGGGTGCTATATACATGTGTACTACAATCCCATATAATGGCACATGTATGTAGGGGACTACCACCTATGTGATAGTCTGTGGGTGATTGGTGTAATCCAAAGTGGATGTCTATGCACCTTGTGTCATGCAGCTTGTGGCCATGTTATCGACATCAGGTATCCGTCACAGTGACACCCTTATGGAGGGTGTCTGTATCAGCTGGTGGATCAATCATGGCTCCTTGTTTGCAGTCATCTGGAAACCTATTCAGGGAAAGTCCCTCTGTGCTAGCCTGTACCTCAGGGAAGCATATACCGAACATGAGGGGCCCTATGACCAAGGACTGTGGTACGCCAAGTGTAACTGAATTACAGTAGGTACTATGGTATGCTACCCTCATTGTGTGGGTCTTGTCCGTGAGCCAATTTGCATAACATCCCGAGACGTAGGGGTCGATGTGCAGGTGGATGTGTATGTTGTCAATACCAGAATGGAGAACGGTGCTGAAAGCCAATGAGATGACAATGTAGGCTGTGTGGTCCCCTTACCATTATCAACTACCCTGGTAACTGTATCAAAGGAGTCCACCAGGTGTAGGAGCCATGGTCTGGCCCTAGCAAATCCAACCTGGGTGGCATCAAAGGTCTGGAGCCCACCAATGTCTCTGTGAATGCCTTCCATGATGATGTGCCCCATAGCCTTGCAGAACAGTCCAGTCAGGTGTATAGGGCAATAGTCTCTTTGGTTCATTGTGGCGCCACCTGTGTGGAGTGTGATAACTGTTGCTGTGTGCCATTCAAGGGCCACAATGTCTGATACAAGGTTATTAGTGAATCTGGTGGCCAAGTGGGGAGCCATGTCGTTCTGAGGTTTGTATAAATCGCAGCCTGGGATGTTGGACGGTCACATGGAGTCTGTGTTCCTGGCCTTAGAGAGTGCAGGTTGGAACTGCGTAGTTGTGACCGCAGGGACTCTGCATTGTTCCTGTATGGATTTTGGCCCTGTAGGGAGTGAGAGGGTGTAAAGTTAGCATTGAACCTATCTGCCAGGATGTTGCCAATATCAATCGGATCTGTAATGTTCCTCCCTAACCGTCATATGTCAGAGCAGATGTGGGTATTGCCATCAAGTACTGACATACCTCCATAATGCTTTGTGGTAGTCCTTGGAATGTGTCACAGTAATGTTTACATAGCTAACTTTGGAGGATGTGATAAGGATCCCGGATTCCTACTGAGGCTTACCAGTGAGCTAGCCCACCCATGGGATTGTACTCCACTTTGCAATAGCCTCCACCTTTTGTTGTACATTATGTCCATGGAACTGAACCCCCAGAGTGGCGTCCGTTAACTGGTGGGTACCATCATGGCTCTGTTTGGGATAGCATGATCCATGCAGTTGTGTAAGTGCTAATGAAGTGCACTGGTGTATGTTTCAGCATTTGTAAGTACATTGTCCATCTGCACGGGTGTCATGACGTTTAATACCACTGTCATAAGACATCTGAAGTAGGCCTTGTAGAAATCCTGTACTGGTACTATGTAGTCCGTGAAGGGTGTGGTGCTGGGATGTGGATAACAAGGGTGATTAGCATATGTTCGGAAACTACCAACAAGGGGATAACCCCAGATGTGGAACACCAGTCACATGTTGGTAATGGCCATGTCTAGGATATTGTTGGTCTTGGTGGTGGTGTGTATGGGTTGATCCAGCCAAGTGGAGGTTATGAATCCAAGAAAGTGTTGGCCTAATGTGTTGGTACATGAGTAGGTATCCCAGTTAAGTGTGGGGTAGTGTCAGTCTCACATCAGTAGTACCTGTCTGAACCCTACTGTCCAGTACACCAAGAAATGAGGGCCAGTAACCGTGGGGTATGTTGTTGAATCCGTAGCAAGTTACAATGTGTATAGCACTTCTGGCCACAGTTAGTTGCACATGGATCACCTCTGATGCATTGTGCTAAGTAACCAGCCTGGAGGTGTGTACATCCTTGTGAAATATGGACACACCTCTGCCGTGGGTGTTCCGGTCCTGGTTACATGACTGAAAGGTGTGGTCTGCGTATAACCTGTCAGTGCAGGTGTGCTCTCTGGAGCCTAGAGACAGATCCCAGTCACTGCAGAGATATTGAAGTGGTTCATTATAAGGAGTGCCTCCCCTGAGTGTGTTAGAGATGAAGATGTCAAGCATTGAGTAACATTACCCCAGGTTTTGCTTGCCTGTTCCTGTTCTGGTGGTGAATGTTATTGGAAACTGTCCAAGACAGGCAGTATAGGAGCAGCAAGAGCCTTACATGTTATCTGTAATCCCAGGGCTGACAGGTGCAGGTCATTTGTGCCAAAGCATCGTGTGTTGTTGACCATGTCATTCAAAGCAGACAGATACTGGATGCCTGTGGAATGACAGCAGAAGCATAGGCAACTGTTGAAGTTAAGCATTCAGTCGTTGTACAGTGGTATCAGTCTGGATGAATGCAGAATGCTTCTCAGGGCTTGGGCGATACCTTCTGGGCTACAAGACCGGAGAGTTATTGCATGTCTCTGTACATATAGTCCAGGAAGTTACATCTCAGAGCAGTCACACTAACATGGAAAATGACAGTCAAATTGTACCTGGTGAGGTGTGGCATGGGTGCATAGGTTATGTTGCAGATCCTGTTACCCGACAGCCAGCTGTAAGCGACTATTGCCTTGTGCAGCCTGCTGAGTGGGACATCAGTGTGATCGCCTACAGAGTCACCTATGACTGGTGTGCTGGGTATGTTATAACACCCTATTTGCTATAGTTGATGGGCACACATGAGTCTGTGGGCTATAAGTAATTGGTGTTGTGTTTGGTGATGGGGGCTGCCTCTGTTACCTACACAGAGAGTATGGAGAGGTTCTGCAAATGTTGTAGTCATACTATGTGTGGCCCGTGGTGGTGGAGATCTAATGAGACTATGAGATGAGTGGGGTTTGTTGCAACTTTTTAACATCCCCACATGAATGTCAGGTTCAGTCTGGGTTGGTGAGAGCATTACCCCCAGCATGGCTACATATGTGCATCTCCCACAGGCTGTAGTGTCGTATGTTGGGAGGTGAGCATTGACTGTGTACATGAGACAATTGCTCTATTGCTTCATGTTTGCCATAGTCATCATATAGACAGGCAATAACACTGGTAAGTGACACTTGGACATGCCTGTATATTCAACCATGTCTCACAAGATATGTGAGGTACGTGTGTACAACAGCTGTTGTACTGTAAGCAAGATGGAAATGTAAGGACAGACAGTGTACTTGTAAGAAATTAGTTGGAATGGGTGCTATAATAATTAGTAGCTCATGAAGTGCTTACATGTTCTGAACAAGTGCTGAGCATGAATATGCAATACAGATAGGGTGTTGGATAATATAAACCCACTGCAACCCACAAGTGGAGACGCCAGTCATAATTGGAGGCACTGCACTATTATCCTGCTGAGTATGGTCTGCAAGTGTATGAACCTTTATCAACGTAGATGTTAGCAGTACAGATGTAGATGACAGTACGGATGATTTCACACTGCATAGCATACCTGTGACAGGTCATAGGATATCATCACCCATACCGTGTTCCAGCTACACTGAGTATATTAGATGTACCTTTGTATGTCACAGGAGTGTTCTACCAGTGGCCTGTTGACAGAAGCAACACTACAAAAGGTGTCTGAGTGACATGTACATATCACACCAGTGGCAGCTACAGTAAAACAGGGTTAATGTTTTGTACTCCCCCCTCATTGTAGCCCATACCACACAGACAAATGGGAGGCATCTGCGTATGTAAGGATGTGAATGGCCATGACCTAGGAGCAATAGCTGTCTCAGTGTTGTGGGCAACATACAGAATGGGCTTTGTGGGTGAGGTGCGTGACATATGTGCACAATCTGACAACTGCTAATAGCATTGTCACCGCTAGGTGAATAACCCTGTACCCATTAACTACCATCTAGGCAGCGGTCAACATTATGGACACTGTGTGTAAGGGATGGTGTGTGCAGTTCACCTCCCTGAGCTGGTGACATCTCCAGGCCTATTAGGTAGTCATACAAGGCACCCATGTCATGACAGGGTGCCATCCATGAGCATGGAGATCATTGGACAGGCATACTCAGCACTCGGGTGACCAATATTGGATCACATATCACCTTTAAGGGGTATTGGCCATGCGTGGATGGGCGATACCAGCCTTCACAATCCTCACCTCCACTATGCAGCATGCTGGCTACCTTGCATAAAGATATGTGCTACACTGTGATGTTGGACATGCTACATGTACATATCCTGATCTGAAAGACATACGTCATGGACAGCCACCGTCCTACTACAAGGATCGCCACATGCTGGACAGATCCCTGTGCCATACATGTTACATACTTCTGCCATACCATGCAACCCTATCCATCAAAGCTGCACATGTCATCTCTGTCATACATGGTGTGATGACCGCATGGTAGATGTATCATTAACTGTCTGGATCAGTAATGTGGCACTGATGCACCTGTCAGTGGCAAAATGGCTGTCAGATACAGCTAGAAAACGTTGCCCGTACATGCTATAGTTGATAACCATCCCTGCGAATAACGTCCGGCTAGCCATTGTCCCATGTGTATCACATGTGCAACACAGGCGATACGTGGCAGGATGTTGAACTGCTGTACAGTGCCATGTAGATGTATATGGCAAAACACATGCATGTAAAGGTTTCCATGCGCATTTGTGCATTGTCACTGCTCATGTCTGTTAAGGCAGTGTATGTGTTGATATGTGACATATACACAGCATCAAGGTCAACAGCATTACTGTGGACACATCCAGGCATGTGCTGATAGGTAAGAACACCAGTACAGGCAAACAGACGTGCCCACATCAAGACAGCATTCACATGGAGTATGAGCAATGTAATGAGGTGACACACATATATGGTGATGATATCCAATGCACAATGGGTGTTACATGTGTGTGACACAAACATGTCAGTCATGTCAGTGTCATGACGATTTGCAAAGATAACTGTTCATATGTACTAGATTTAATACACATGTATGTGCAGCTGTATCTCTGTACATCTCTGTGATACTGTGACCTGTCTCCATCATTATGTCTTCCAGATAATGCCTCATTCACGCCTGCCAGCATATAGCCGCCTGGAGGATAATGCCCTCATACCGTACCTCCATAACTATGAGGCGTTGTTCAGCCATGTGCCACAGCATGCCCAGCAGCGTGACGACCTGTGGCAGGAACTCCGCAGGAGGGTTAATGATGTGGGTGGCCATAACCACACCTACCAGCAGGTGCGCAGACACTGCACGGACCTGATACAACATGCAAAACAGCGTGCCAATACAATTGCCAGGGAACAAGGTGGAACAGGTGGTGGGCCACCAACCCAGCCCCCACTCACACCCACCGAGGAGCTACTGGCCAGCCTGGGGACACCCTCAGAACAGCATCCACAAACACTAGCTGCCATCGTGGAGGTGGTTGTCTCCCAACCACCGAGCCTGGAGTTGCCTGGTAAGTCACTACTGCACATATGACTACTATATCCCATTTAGTTGCATGTGTCACTGTACAATATGTAATGTAACATCATATGCAAGGTATGTTTACACACATGCCGCATACTATAGTATGCTACCCTGTGTATGCACACATGTGCATACTATATGCTATTGTACAGATGAATGTGTTAACATGCAAAGTGCACCCTGTAGCTGTCATACAGTCATGGATAATGTTCAAACTGCTGTGTCACCCCTATACAGGTACCTCTGGCATGCCGCACAGACATCAGTCCATTGCAGGTGAGACAGTTATCAGTATCAGGCATGTTAATGCATAGGTCTATTCGCCATGTGGCCAGTTAACACATGTACACATAATGTATGGTCACGTCACGATATACAGGTTGCATCTGTCATCAATCACACTAGCTACCCATGTGCAATATATACAAACTAAATGAAACACCAACATGAAACCACAGTATCTGTCATTGCTAGATGTGTGGACAGCTGTGCATACAATGGTGGAGGTGTTGTTCAATGTAGTCATATGTACTATACATTGGAACAACACATGTGTGGTATGCAAACAGTACCACACAGTGAGCTGGGATATGGGCAGCCCACAGGATTCACCATTGTGTAATATGCCCCTGCAATGGGTGCACACATTGTGATGTGCCATCTGACATGTCCCAGACATGTAGTGTTCTGGCTGCAATATTGTCTCACTATCCCATAATACATACCCCACATACCAAACATACAACCCTTTGTCTGCATAACCCTGTGGACAGTGACATATCTGACATCTATGTGTGTATGTCATATGGGACAACACAGACATGCGAGATAGACGGCCATCACAAACATTTGGCCAACACATGTTCACACATGGCCATGGAGGATGGCCAGAGACATGTAGCAACACACAGTAGATGTGATGTGTATACACCCTGTTGCACATTGTCCACACATGGTCCAACTATAGCCTTTGTTGACTGGTTATATAGTTGATGTGGAACACTGGACATCCTAAAAGCCTGTGCACAGCTTGTGGAGGTGTCACTTAATTCGACCATATAAGATGTGTTGAACATCATGACTGTGTCATAGCATGACAGTAGTCACCTGTACAGCTTCCACAGACATAGACACCACATCAGGCCACAGATACCATACATTTCCCTTGCTGCTGTTGGACATCACTGTCAGCCATGCACCTCATGTGTGTGGTACATAAATGTCATGTGGGACATGGTGTATTGACAAGTCTGCCATGTGTGGACATGGTTGCCAGGCAGCTAAGACATTTTAGTAGTTGTGCAGGGGTGACATTTGTAGGTCTTCCAGTGACCTGTCACATGACACAGCATGGTTTAGTGTGTATACACCTCAGCGACATGGGTCACAATCCACAGTAGTTATGTAATGTGTATGCACGCAGTCATGGCTATGCACCGTGTGTGTATTCCACACTGTATAGCAATATAGATGCCTCATGATGCCATGCAATGGCACAGTGTCTGCACTTCACACTGTATAGCAATGTAGGCTACTCATACTACCCTTCAATGCTCAAGCACATCTGCTAAAAGTGCATTCTATCTGTAGAGCATACAGATAACACTGCAGTGTGATACCCATTACACCACTGTACATGTGTCAGGACACCATTGTGTCAGACATGTATGCATGTTAATGCATACATCAGCAGATTACATGTCATACTACATGTTAATGTCAAGGTCACATCAGCCGTGTGTACTGTTAACCTGTGCTGGTCCACATGGTGTATCACAGGGATGCATGCTTACTACCATGATTGTGTGAACTGCATGGCTTCTGATATGACACCTGCTTGCTGTTGTGTGCAACCCAGGGATGTATGCTAACTACCGCTATTAATGTCTGAGCTGCATGCCATCTGCTGTATCACATGCATGCCGTCTGTCAAATCACATGCATGGTCTGTCTGTGTGTCTGTGTCTGTGTGTCTCTGTGTCTCTGTGTCTGTGTCTGTCTGTCTGTGTGTCCGTGTCTCTGTCTGTCTGTGTGTCTGTGTCTCTGTTTGTCTGTGTGTCTATTGTAATGTGGAGTCTTTCTTTGCATTCACAGCTGATGTAGGTGCGTTACCCTCCTGCGGTCCATCTGATGTTAGTGTCCCCACAGATTCGAGCAGTGATGATCATATGCATGAGGTACAGGCAGGGTTGTCAGGGGCTGAATCTGTGCCAATGGTTGCCATCCCAGCTATGTCCCCCTCTTCGCCACACACAGTTCTCATGCCAACACATACTCCATCACCAGTGGCCATAGAGGAAGGACAGTCACTGTGTGTTAGCTTGGAACAGGAACGTGTGCTGGCTACAGAAGGTGTGTCTTCACACCATGGTGTCAGTGTAATGACTGCAGATGTGCTACACAGGCATGTGGCCATTGCTGCTAGTAGGATGACCTCTGGCAGACATGCACCTACAGGACAAAGCGCAGCAGCTGGTGTCACCAGATGCATGTTTCAGACTGTAATGGTGGCACAGACATGTGCTGAATGGCAGAACAGAGAAGGGCAGAGGCTTCAGAGGGCTGCTATCCGTTCTTTAAACAACAACATCCAGGCATTGGCAAATGCTCAACAGCAGATTGCTGATGTTCTGGACAGGCGATTGGATGACATGGTTGGAATCCTTGACCATGGCAGGGCAATCCACGAGTGTGAGCTGTCTGTGCTGGAACATCTGGTAGGAATGAGGCATAGGCCACGTGGACGTAGGCCAGCTACACCACCTTGTGCAGGTCAACGTGAATGAGCTACCTCACATGCCCGCTCCCACAGTGCCGGTAGCAGTAGCAGTGCAGCTGGTGCTGTGCTGTCCACACCAGGACACAGCAGGCCATGTGGACGTGGCCCTGGACATTCCCAGTGGGGACACGGTTCCAGTGGACATGTGTCATCGGACAGTAGCCAATCTGTACCTCTGCCTGGTAGTGCCCGTGCAACCCCTGGCAGGCACAGGTCATGTGGCCATGGCCGGACACAGTGAGCTGTACATCCTGGTCTGCACATTCTGGAGCTGTCAATAATACCCCTGTGTAGGCCGGACACATGGCAGAACTGTGTGCACACATACACGCACACAGCAGAAACATCTGTAGGGCACCGCAATACCCACATGCATAACAACCACACATGTCCAATCAGATCACCGGCCCTAACCCACACACATGATGTCATCCACTGGTGCAGCCTATGCCCCTGGCAAACATTATCACCCTGTGCATATGATGATGCCTATGCCGCATCCCTGTCATCCACACCATCGGTGCAGGGACATGCTCATATGGTCTGATGCACAGGGTGAACAGAATAGTGAGATAAGTGTATATTACATTTGTTGTGTACTGTTGACATGCACCAGAAATTCCATGTAGTACAGGTTTAGAATGCATTGTTATATGTTCATAGTATGTGTCTTGGTAACAACAGTAACAGCATGTTGATAATTATGCCCTGCTTCCCTCCTTAAGGTCTAATAGCATGTGCCATTATGTTACAGTGTTTGCAGTTAGAGTGCATTGTTGTATGTTCACAGTATGTGTCTTGGTAACAACAGTAACATCATGTTGGTAATGATGCCCTGCTTCCCTCCTTAAGGTCTAATTGCATGTGCCAATAAGTAGCAGTGTTTGCAGCTTTCCCATGTGTAAATGTGGAGTACTCACAGGCATGTATGGCAATACCAGCATGCTATACGTAGCCTCAACCTCACTGTTAGAAAGGCTACCATTCCTCAGATGTCCACACATCTACTGATCCAGAAGCATGTGAGCTGTTTAATAGGCTACAGTGGCTAGAGACGTGACATCCATACCGGGTCACATCACAGGTATAGTGACATGGTGCGGGGGGGGGGGTTTACACAGCGGTCTGGATGATGTCAACGTTAGAGACCAGTTGATAGCATGATTCCTCACTGTGTAGCAGTAATACACTGTCACATTACAGGATGAGAACACGCACAGACATACACAGAAACACATAGTAACATGCCCACACTCACGGGGTCAACAACACTATAACACACACTCAATAGTGTTGAGGTGAGGACCCCTACCTATGTGGTAATCACCTTCACAGTACTGTGCACCCACATGACGTGACACAGAGAATGAACATGTACAGGTAGCCAGTAAGGCTGAGACCGATGGCATCAACAGGGTAGTAGACTGCATCACCATGAGGGGTTAGGGATCCTGTCTGTTCTGTATGGTAGCATACACCCTCACTCCATGCACCAGACAGCCATACATACACACACACACACACACACACACACACACACACACACACACACACACACACACACACAAACACACACTGTGGAGTCCACAAATGTCATTCACATACAGATAGCTGACATGTGTGTGAAACACACACCACCCCTGCTTATGTCTTGCTTTCTACACTGCAGTATGTACAGATCTCTACAACAGTGTATAGGGGTGTGTAACAATTGGGATGTATTCCCCACCATACGTGGCATATATGGTCACACAAGCAAACACACATGGCAGTACTGTGAATCATGCACCTGCTATATGATGATACATCTGACAGACGTGCAGCAGTATTGGCTGCATTATGCATACCAACGCTACCTTCGGCAATTTTGCTGCTATATGAACATGGGAGGACGTAAGTGTTACAGGTGTCAAGTGATTTACAGTCAGTAACAGCCTGACCACTGTGTAGGTTGTATGTCTTCTCCTTCAAGAAACAGTAACATAGCATACTGTTTGCACATGTCATGGTAGGACAGCTTGTGACACACCTTTGAGCTGTCTTCAGCAAACATCCATCTGCAAAGGTGGACCATCACTTTATGTACACACATCCATCCAAACCTGATGTACATCCTACCGTACTGTCAGTATTTCACCATATACAGATGTCAATGATGGGGCTGCATTGCAACTGCATGTTGTAGTTAGACACAGATGAACGACATACATCAGCTACTGCACATGCATGGTAGCTGAATGCACACCACTACATGTACATGTGTGTTGGTCCTACATTCCTGTCATGTAGCCATGTTTGTATGCACTGCAATTGGTGGACATGTGTGATGACATACATGACACATGGACTGTTGTATGATATGATGGTTGTCATAGGTAATTAGTACAGAGGGAATGTTACCTCAGTCAACATTGCTACCTTATGTACTGTTAGCATTCAACAGCCATGGACCTACCTTCCATGTGCATACGTGTGATTGCTGTAGCCACTTGTCTGCATGGAGGACAGCAAAAGCTATGCTATGTACATATGTGTTGTGTGTGTGTGTGGGCCATGTACATATCCACGGCAATTACATGTATGTCATATCCAAACATGAGTGTTTTTTGGTGTACAGCGACAGTCATCTGTTACAGCTGTGTAAGACCCAGGGCCCCTGTTATGTGTAGAGCTGACCTGGTTATGAAAAGTGGTATCATTGCATTGCATACCATATGATGAAACCCTGTCAGTACATGTGTAGTCTGCACAGTTGCTGTAGACTATGTACAGTCCACTGGTCATGCGTAACATGGTGTTGTAGTAATGTATGGATGTGTGTTGCTGGTCCAAGGACATGGTGATGTCTGAGGGCTACATAGTAGAATGCAGCATTTACCACTGTGATTTGCACCTGAGACATCTGTGATGGCTCTTGAGTGTGTACTGGTCAGTACATGTGAGGGGCCTTCATGTACGTGGGGACAGTAACACCTGGAGCGGTCCGTCACAGTCTTATGGCCCACATGTCTGTATCTGAGGTATACGGTGGTAGTGCTATTGTGCACAACTGTGCCATATGCCAGGTGTTCCTCACTGCAGAGATGTCCGTATTCCCCATTGTTGGATTTGGATTGTCAGCTGTGATTACGAATGCTACACATCTAGCACTGACGACCAGTGTCAGATATATGTAGTGCAGCATTCATGCTAACAATGTTCACTATCGACACACTGTGCCCTCCCGTGTTTAGAATCCGTGTGCATACAAGACAGCCCTTCGCTACTACTAAGTGTGTGAGCATGCCCAGTACACCGTTGTGTAGATGGACACACAATACAGTCCAAACGGACGTGTGCTACTAAGTGTGTGAGCATGCCCATGATGCCTTGTGTCGGTTATGTGCCTCTGTGTATGGGCATGACCATTGAAATCCTGTATAGCGATAGTGGTCATCCAGGCAACAGATGTCCATACCCCACGTCAGGATGGATTCCTACACTGAACAAAGTGGTTGACTGTCTTGAAGGGTGTACTGTCTGTGGCGCATCTCGTATCTATGTAGTGTTGCAATAGTGCTGCATAGATAGGCAGTTGTCCCGCTCACACCACTGCCGTGTGTTTGTCTCCATCTACCTTGGGACAGTAATATGCTTTTAGACTGCTCACTCTCCATACATTCCCTATCGGCATCTTTGCTTTGCTGATGATGTCATCCACCTAGAAGTATGCCTCTGGGAGTGCTGTGTTCCAGTAATCTCAGTAGTGTGTTCTGTAACTGCGTAATGCTGTAGTGTGATAAGATAGTTAGGTGTATGTTCAACTCCCAGCCCTGCCAAGTGTGTGTGTGTGTGTGTGTGTGTGTGTGTGTGTGTGTGTGTGTGTGTCTGTGTGTTTCCAGCTGCCTGGGGACAGAATAATGCTTTTAGACTGCTCACTCTCCATACATTCCCTATTGGCATTTCTGCCTTTGCTGATGATGTCATCCACCTAGAAGTATGCCTCTGGGAGCGCTGTGTTCCAGTAATCTTGGTAGCGCATTCTGTAACTGCGAAATGCTGTAGTGTGATAAGGTAGTTAGGTGTATGTTCAACTCCCAGCCCTGCCAAGGGTGTGTGTCTGTGTGTTTCCACCTGCCTGGGGACAGAGTAATGCTTATAGACTGCTCACTCTCCATACATCCCCTATCGACGTCTTTGCCTTTGCTGATGATGTCATCCACCTAGAAGTATGCCTCTGGGAGTGCTGCATTCCAGTAATCTCGGTAGCGCGTTCTGTAACTGCGAAATGTTGTAGTGTGATAAGGTAGTTAGGTGTATGTTCGACTCCCAGCCCTGCCAAGTGTGTGTGTTTCCAGCTGCCTGTGGACAGAGTAATGCTTTTAGACTGCTCACTCTCCGTACATTCCCTATCAGCATAATTTCCTTTGCTGATGATGTCATCCACCTAGAAGTATGCCTCTGGGAGTGCTGTGGTCCAGTAATCTCAGTAGCGCATTCTGTAACTGCGTAATGCTGTAGTGTGATAAGGTAGTTAGGTGTATGTTCAACTCCTGGCCCTGCCGTGTGTGTGCTTCCAGCTGCCTGGCAATAGAATGATGTTTTTAGACATCTCACTCTTCGTACACTCCATATCAATGTCTTTGCCTTTGCTGATGATGTCACCCACCCAGAAGTATGCCTCTGGGAGTACAGTGATGCTGAAACTCGGTAGCGCGTTCTGTTACTGCGTAATGCTGTAGTGTGGTAAACTAGACAGGTAGGTGCTCAATTCCAAAGCATGGCAGGTGTGTGTGTTTCGCAGTTATGCCCTATGTGTTGATATCTGTGGGTGGCTAGCTGCGGGATGTGTTCAGTGTGTTTTGTTGCTGACCTATATAGTGTCCACAGCCCGCATATTCTGCCAAGACACTGGGCTGTCAACACATGCATTCACCAATAGGTCTGGTGAGTAAATGTCAGCAGCCCTACTCTTACCCTTAATACAGTCTGACCCATGTGACACAACAAAACACACATGCCTTGATAGTAACAACACTACATGATGCAGGTGGCACATGTAGTTTCCTTTTCATTCCTGTCTAATGCTTTGCTGTTATGTGGTCCGCTGTTGTGATATAAATGCAATATCTACATATGTGTGTACATGTATAAGTATGTATGTATGTATATATACATACATATATATATATATATATATATATATATATATATCTACATATAATATATATAATATATGTAGATATAGAGAGATAGACATAGATATAAACATATATGTCTGGGGACATCAACACCATTGAATGTTTGTGCCGGATGATCTGTACGTGATAACCTGGGATGTGTGTATATCTGCCATGGCGTAGTGGTAATGCACATTGTCTGTTGTGTGCAGGGTCCCAGGTCGTAGTCGTGTAGACACCGGTTATTTTGTTGCTGGGAAGACCATGAGACATCGAATATGGTGATAGTAAGGCACCTGTTACCAGTTGTGTACAGATCTGAGCGACACTAAGCAGTGGTTATTAATTTGGAGGTTTGGTATGGGTCATATAACTATTCATTAGAAGTCTATACTATGCAGATGAGGTTGACAATAGTGTATCCCATTTATCCCCAGGGTGTGATGAAGATCCCTGGAGTGTATGTGTGTAGCTAGCCAGGTGGAGGGCTCGAATATAGTTGACAGCATGGGAGGGGGGTCAGGCATACTGTATGTACATTGCAGAACTGTGCCTTGGGAGTGCTCCTGCCTTAGCATGCCTAAGCTAGGGGTGTGTCTATACCAGCCTGGTGACATTTGGAGGGACAAAAGCAGTGGTGGGGTAGTCAGGGTGTACAGGCTGCACAAACAGGTGATGATCAGTACAATCAGCAGATGACATGGCCAGCCCACACCTGAACAGTACGGTAATGTGAGCAAGCAGCATACACACAGGTTTCTTCCACACTTTACACCACCGGTGTATACCTGCGGGGACATTTCACAACACAGTCCAACCAAATGAGAAGGGCTGCAGCAGGCAACATAGACCAACATGTGCAGGAGGCTGAGGGCAGTGAGGATGTGTATGCTGCCGAACAACCCTTACTGGGGTGACATAAGACTTTATAGACCCAGGGTGACTTACCAGGGGCTACATGAACTGGGGATGGTGGAGCACTATGGGATGGACAGAGACCTCCTACAGCGGCTTGTTGACCTGTGCCTGCCACACCTGCCACACCAAACAGGCCGAGGGAAGGCCATCACAGTGGATACCATGGTATGTGTTGGCCTAGGTATACTAGCCACAGGTACCTCACACAGCACAACTGGGGATATCATGGGGATCTCACAGGCATCTGCATCCAGAGTATTGCACCAGTTCACAGACGCCATGTCAACACATGCTAGTGAGCATGTACATGTCCTCAACACACATGATTAGTAGACCAACAATATGCATCTCTTCAACCACATGGATTATTACCCTGGGGTACTGGGTGCTATAGCCTGCACACACTTACACATCAAAGCACCACCCGGTAAGTGGGATAGGGCCTACAGTCACTGCAGGGGCATACCCTCCAATAGCTAGACCATATGTGATGGCCAGGGCATTAGATTGAATGTGTGTGCTGTCTGCCCTGGAAGCTATGATGATTCCGATATATGGCTTCTGACACAGCTGTACCACACCTTTGCCAATATGGACATCCCCTACAGTCTCCTAGTGGGGGATGCTGGGTAACCACTGGTGTCATGGCTGATGACACCCATCAGCAATGCACACACACCTGAACACTCACACCATAATGAGGCGGATGCACAGGCAAGACATATAATTGAGCATGTGTTTGGGATGCTCAGTTCATGGTTCTGGTATCCAGACACATCCGGTGGAGCCCTGCAGTATTCACTAGCTACATGCACACAATTTGTTATGGTATTTGCTATGCTACACAATCAGATCCTGCAGTAACAGTTGCAGCAGGAACAGCATGGGGCAGGGCCACACGGCCCAACACCACTGCTAAGGCCTGTACAGGCACAGTGTGACTTGGCAAAGGAACTACCTGAGCAGGGCCCAGTCGGCAAAAGGCCATGCACAGTATGACCTGCCCTTGGCAAAGAGGCAACACAAGGCATATGCACTGACACAATAGGTACCCATGGATTTCCCTTCTCTGACCCGCACACAGTACAATGGATGCCAAACATGACACTACCTGTGCTCGGCCATGTATAGGAGGTGCACTGTGTGCATCCAACATAGGCAGCCCTCCAGCACCGTCCTCAGGTCCAGAATGCCCCCAGGATACGTCTATCGACCTAACAATTGTCAGTTGTATTAGAATGTGTATTTACCCATTGCTATGGTATGCATGTGAGCATACAAGAGACTTTGGTGGCCGAATGTTAGGGCAGCAGACTGTACATGTCCATAGTGGCACCATGACATCTGTAGCACATATGGGGGTCACAATGGTAGCCAGTAGTACACAGGGTGTCCTAACCTACTGCAGATTATGGGCTGAACATCATGTGTGTCCGTACAGCCCACATACATTCCATGCAGCTGGACAGGTGTGGACTAATACAGACAAATGATATACAATGGCCTATGGATATGCCCAATGAATGACCCCAATCCCGAAAGACACACACAGACTACAGCAGGCCAGGCAGTTTGATGTAGGTTGTGAAAGCTAGGACGTCCAACACCACTATGCTGGTATTTAAAGCTGGGATCTGACGTACACTGGTATCCCTCCAACCAGCAATTTAGGTAGGTCCACACACTGACATGGAGTACCTGGCATACCAGTACACTCGCGGCAGATGTGTACAACTGTCAGCTGTGCCCCCCGTCCAACCTACACATGTGAGAGTCATGTGCGCCACCCACGGTGCTGTGTAGGACTGTGGATGTGGTTGGATGTCCCCCAACACTATGCAGACATGTAGCAACTGTCAGTGCCACATGACCATTAGCTACCCTGCAGACACAGCATGACACCTGTCTGTGTAGAACGGAGGGGTCGGCAACACAGTACTGACTATCTGGACATGTGACACATGCGATACAGTTGACCATACTTGGCATGCTCACACACATGACAGTATGACGGTAATGTCGGTCGACAACATATGTAACAGTCATACTGGGCATGCTCACACACTGAAACACAGGACGGCCAGGCATGCATACACCAGTGGTCTGGACATATCTGCCAGTACATTGCTATACTGTTGGATGACTGTGCTGTATGGTGTGTGTGTGTGGTCTATTGTCTGTACATATGCCATGGACTATTGTTAATTCACATGAGCTATATGCACAGGGTACTGCTACTAACACGTGAATAGGATGGTTCTTTGTTTGCGGACAGACCGATGCCTTTGGATACAGACTGGGTAAGGCACATTCCAGCAGGTGGGAGCAGTTGTGCGTGGGTTTGCACAGTGTTAAGCACTGCTGACCTCTGGTTACAGCACCTTATACCCGTTTAGACTCCACATTTCTTTGACAGTGCACTACTGGCATATGGGTAGACAAATATGCTTACAGCCGCTCGCTCACCGACATTTCTGCTTACATTTGTCACTCACGCTGGGTGTGTGTGATCCCTTGTGATGCGTATTACATCGGACTACATGACTACAGTATCGGGTATGTCTAACCATTTGGCGATGGCAGGCGTTCTACTGTACGGACTCAGCGGCCTGTCCAGTGACGTAATCATATTATAGGCGTGTTCCTCATACAATCTGCTCCCATCTGCCTGATACATGGGAACCGATACTCTGCAATGCTGACATGTGAATATTATTTTGTTAACGCAGCTGTCCACCGAGTCATGCTACCGCATACCTACTGTACGTTTTCCACCTTTCAGATTGCACGACGGGAGACTGTAGGAGTAACATCTTTCCCACTTTGCATGGGACAGTCCCTCATTAGGCATATGTCATGTGACAATACTCTAGCCATTGCAACTGTCCTGATTAGGGGACATTCTCATATTCTACGTGTCTGTAGTGGTTGCTTGTTACAGGTCTTGTATATCTGACACGTCGATATGTTATATGTAGTAGCATAAGCAACTTTACTGCTGCTAGACTACGCTTTGATTTGTGCTGATATGTATACTTCTGTACTATGCATGGCTGTAGGTATGTTCTGCCCTGGTACGTCTGACATTTCTACAGAGCAGGTCCCACTTTGGCCATTCAGAATGGTGGCAGCCCTATAGATCCTATATGTAGAGCTATCACATGTATCAAGGCAACACATACCCACAGCCAGAAGTAAACTGACTATTCAACGGTTTGCATACGTTAAGGTTATTCTTGTAGCATTATAATTGCTAATACTGTTTCCTATTACATGTAGCTGTTTCTGATACAACAAATTCATTTCTGACACCGCTACACACAATATATGGCCTCCTTGCCCGAACTCACAGGCCATGTACCATAACATTCATTTTGCAGGACACAACTGTCCAGATGGGTGTGTCCCTCAAAGGTGTACAGGTGGTGAACCTCATCTATTATGCTATCATCTACCTAAGGTGGTCAGCAAATTATGCACTTTCCGTCACTAGCAGACCTCACATACCAATGGGAGAGAATGAACACTGTATCAGGAACACTGCATAACACCCTGTGGGACACATTTAGATGATTGGTTCTATTAACCAGACACATTGACAGTCACAGAGCATATGTATTTATTCACGTTTGTCGAGGTACATGCTGTTTATGACTCATACATGCTGTCATCTGTCATTACCTGTATTCCACCACCTGTCCATCTAATATCACTAGTTCTGGAAGTGTTTAGTTGGACTTTGTTACATTCTGATTCATAACTCTGGACGTCCATGCTAATCAGGTACACAGCACTGATTTGGTCCCTATGTATTCCCCCGATGGTTTACAGACTATCCGGTAGATGTGCTCTTCAGGTTTGGGAGGTATAGGTGTCTGCTATGCCCACATAGGAATATTAATGACTTCCACTGGGTGGGCCTACTACAGCACCTGCACACTTAAGCCCATTATTGCATACCCATGGTTCACCTACCTGGCAACCCTCTACAGCACTCATGACAAATACTTACTTTGAGCACAGCTGGGGTATGAGCACAGCCCTACACATTGCCCACTCTCCCCGTCTTGGGACACATGTCGTACGTTTTGTCAACCCTTGCATTATCACACTTGCACAACCTACTGTTCCATGTACACCTACATCCTGCTTGCATCAATGACAATGGGTTCACATGTACACTGAATTTTTGGGGTCCCGCAAGGGACACCGTTATCCATGTTTAAAGTGTAGACCTTGCAGATCTCTCCCACTGGTACGTTCCTGCCAGTGTTTTGGACAGCAGCAGTGTATTTATCTTTATTGCCTGTCTGTATGTCTGACCGGCCTAGCTGGGCGGTGTGGGGGCTACAACGTTTATTTATTGGCCCTCCCAGTCACATATGCCCGGGCTGTAAATATGTTACCCCTAGTTGCTGTAAAGTAACCTAGTTATGTACATGTGTATATCTACAATGACATATATATTTGTTTTGTGTGTATGTGTATATATTAATACCTGTTATGTGTATGTGTATATATATATATATGTATATATATATATATATATATATATATATATATATATATATATATATATATATATGTAGTATATCTTTGTGTGTGTATATATATGTATATAAATAAATATATATATATATATATATATATATATATATATATATATATATATATATATATATATATATATATATATATATATATATATATATATATATATATATATATATATATATATATATGTATAGATATATATATATATATATATATATATATATATATATATATATATAGATATATATATATATATATATATACGTTTTATCTATATATACATCTGTGTGTCCATTAACCTATACATTTCCCGGACATAGACACTTACACATGCATATTGGGTTTTATCTCTGCTTCAACAGCATACTATTGCCTTAGTCATTATGACACCGACACTTCACTTCGGTGAACTTGTGATCAGTATACTGCACGTTATACAGCGGACAGATGTCGCATGTTTTTCATGTCTGGGGTGCCGCTGATAAGTGTGATGTGATACAGTGTCATTCGACCTATTACTCGTATGCGCAGCCTATTATTCCTGTGCACATTCATATTATTAATGTTAATAGAATGAGTGTTTGTGTTACTGAGATTGTACGTCAACATACTGATGTCTGCATGTAGTTGTGTCTTTCTGCTTTTCCCGGTTTGGGGTTGTCACAGCAGAACTCCGTTCCGCTTATGGTTGGCAGATAGGTTTTACGTGCCGAGCTGCCAGCCCTGACGCACAACGTCCAACAATGATACGCCCATTCACGCATGTCTCCACGCAGACGACGCTCTATCTGGGAATCGCACCTACATACTAGCTGACCTCCACGGGCCGCTCCATTGCAACCGGCGCAACATGCCCTAGCACTCCTGTGTCCATAATCACATATCCATAGTTTCACCAGCACACCCGTGTTGAGTTTCCACTCATAATAGCCATTATCCACCTGATATCGCAGCCATGACACACCTTTACACATTGCCCTCTCCAGAGCTTTGGGGCTCTACACACATTTTGTACCGCCTCGTGTATTCACAGAGACCCCATCCATTCATATTTGCACATATGTGCCTTTCCTGGTGTTATGGATTACGAACGATTTGCGGGTTACAAGTGTAGGTGGTCGCAACATGTACTACATTCCGTCTGTGTATAATGTTGATGTAGCACTTCAACGATGTTATGGCCACTGGTATAACCCTGCCTCTGGTGTGAATAGCGGTGCTCTACTCACTCTTGTGCAGCTTTATCTGACATATGCTGCGAGCACTTTATAATACCTTACTTGCTCTAGATTCCCTTCACAACCCTTATGTTTGCTTTCGTCTTTCGGCATTCATTCTATATATATATATATATAGATATATATATATATATATATATATATATATATATATATATATATATATATATATATATATATATATATCTATATATATATATATATATATATATATATATATATATATATATATATATATATATATATATATATATATATATATATATATATATATATATATATATATATATATATATATATATATATATATATATATATATATAAAAGTTACAGCTGTAAAGATAACATACATTTGCTATGCTACAAGCTGCGTACACCCGCGCAGGCACACTTGCATCTACTTATTCTGAGTTACATATGTTTACTGCCACTTCTTTGTGATTACATGTGCCTTATTCTTTATGAAAGTACCACTTTGATTGATCGAATCCGGTTAACGACCCCATGCGAGACACGCGGTCACCTTTACATTTATAAATGTTGGCTTTACAGCACAGAGGCATTCATTACACAATAAATGCATATGTGCTATAGTCGTACTTGAACCGGGAATGCCTTTGCGTTAGGCGGATGCTCTAACCACTACACTATTGTTCTGCCTCATTTATATGTATACCCATGGTTCATAGCTACTCTGACATACGCCTCACCGCTTCACTTACACAGCAGGCATCCATTCTCCTGCTGGGAAAACCACAGTACTACACTTCCGACATTCCCTGTTTCCTGCTGCTCTGGACCCGTGCTGCATGTCTCCTCACTCCCAAGGATATTCAGAACTCCTACGCTTATAGTCCTCGCACATACGTGTGTTTGATTGTCAGGGTGTTCATGTGCTGGTCTGGGTTTAGGTTTGTCCGACTGGTGACTAGAACTGCCCTGTAGCTGTTCAAATATCAGACGTAGCACATGGACAGAGTTAGTCCAGATTTTAACATTCGACCTGTGTTTACAGATGCAGGTGTTTGGGCACCTCTGACCACATTATTAGGTCGGCGCTACATAATATAGGGGTTGCACTACATAATACAGGGTCGGGGGTTTCCACGTGTTTCTCTTCACATTTGACTATTTCATTCATTTATAGATACAATGAATATTATTCTGGACATCAGTTATAAATTCACTACAGGTATACAATAGTCCTGTCAACAAATGTGACAGTTGGTTGGTGTACATATGTGTACGTACCTCTGTGATACTCTGGGACTAGTTTCTACAGTGACAGGGACAAGGCTATGACAAATCAGGGACAATCATGGACACTTCTACCATATTAGTAGTATTAACTTGGAATGTGTTGACAGATTCGTATTACTACTAATTTTCTGCAGTTAAATGCATCTATTACTCTTAATTGTTGTAATTAGTCATTCTCATTCAACACCTTTCCTCCAAAGGTCACTGGCTTTGTGAGTGATTAAGAGGCTGGCCAGTTATTGTGTGAATGCTCTGACCCTTGGTAGGATTGACACATTGTCATATGTACAGGTTGGGATATATTCTGGGGACACCAGATTGTTTAGGGCAACACATACCCACGGTCAGTGCAGGTATAGAACATTCATTATTTTCCTAGCTGTGAGCCTATACCTTTAGCACTTTAGTTGTTAGTCTGTTTCTTGTATGAATTACATATTTTCTATCCTGACATGACCGCTTTAGGCAACTGTTACATGCAGTATGGTACATAGTTATTTCCTACAATTGCAGGACATTTGGCATTGTATCATTGTTGGTCAGGACACACCTACCCACACAGTGACTGTCCCTCACACAGTAGATCAGGGGGTATCCTGTTTACGTCAGTGCCTTCATCACCCTATTTCCAAGTGCCACTATGCGAATGTGTGCAATATATTCTCTCGATTATTCATGTCTGGATACGTGCGTCACGGGCAGGTGTTTGATCCTGGGTAGTAGTTCTGCATGACCATCTAGAGCTGGACAGTCTCGTGCACCACTACTGCACATTCCAACTTGTGTCCAGATGTCTACAGGACTGGACATTGTATCTTGATACCCATTCTGATGTTTACACAAGTTACTTATCCCATGAGGGATATCCAAAAATTTAACAAGACCAATACCGGCCATTCTTTTGGCTTTACGAAAATGTGCTGGGGGGGTTTACATGCAAGGGATACATAGTTTGCAATCCTGAAACTGCCTAGGGTGACACTGCCTACTACATATGAGTAGTGGTCACTATGTGTAGATGTGGCTGCGCCAAGCTAGTAGGCCAAGTTTGGCTGGATTTGGTGGACGTTCAGGTATGGGGGCGGGTTGTGTGCTGTGGAGGGGATGATGGGTATTCCATTATGCATCCAAGTGTGTTGCATTTGAATTGGCCAGTTCCATCAGGACCAATCTGTGGGTATGTGCCGGTGACATTTCTGTACATTTGTATCGCACATTTTAATATTCATATGTTTGTGGGATTGTGTTCTACAGTATGGCCTGTCAGGTTGTATTGCAGATATGTATACATGTTCTTTGTGTTTCTTTCTGATTCACCCGCTGCTCCCTCATACACCTCCAGTTCACCTATTCTGCATACGACACAGTCTCGCCTTTGAGGATTACACCATTACCCATCCCCCCACACACATATTCCTGACACTCCATCCATCACTGCTTTGGTTGATGGCCCATGACACGGTCAAGGTAACACATTGCATACACTACATATGTCAGGTACCTGTATGGTTGTGTGGACTACCCTGGCATGTTTCACCTTCCACATGCTATACATCATGCACATAGGTACTCGCCCATACTTAACTTTCATGACATGGTTGGTACACCCGGGTAATACTCGTTCAACTGTGACACATCCTGACAAGTACGGCTTGGACCGCATATGTGCGGATTTTGGCTGACTGCTCTAATCATTAGTAGGATGCCACCTTTTCCTATGTCCAGGATGGGATATATTCCAGACACATATCTGATTGTACTGGACAACACATACCCACAGTCAATGCTATGGATAATACTGTTCCTTTAAGCCTACATGTTGCCTTATTGTTGTAGCGGTTTATATGCTTCTGTTTCATTTTCATGCTTATTCTATTTCCTGTCACATATGGTATGTTAAATACGGACATACCTATTGTATGTGACTATTACATGCATTGTGGGATATAATTCTGTCATACTGCCGCTAGATATTTACATTTATCATGGTTTTGTTATGGACACATCTGCCCAGCTGTGTACTCTCCCTCACAATGTGGGACAGCTGGTGACCCTGACCATTGGGCTGGACGTAGCTATTGGCTGTGCGTTAACATGATGCGTTTCACTTCCACTTGGTATAACTATCTACACTGCGTTGGACTACGGGCACATGGTTTTCAATGTCATTTGTTCGAGGGATGGGGACCCGTTATTCCCTACCATGCATTTGTGTTTGCTTCTTCATTTTGTGTTCGCAGGAACTGTCTTGCATGCTTTGCATACATTTCAGTATCCATGGACACTGACAGATGTGATTACTATTGCATGCAAATTGTTATATGTAAGCATTTTAGGTTGCATGTCGACAGCTGACATTTCCACACCTCCATGCGGCATTTCAACATGCCCTATGCACTCACGCTCGTTTCCTATGTACGTGGCTGTGGTGGCAGCATGCCTTCATTAATATGCATTTGGCACTACTGCACCATCTTCACGCCACACGGTCGACGCAAGCCTAACACTGGCCTTGCGCCAAGCTTCCTGAATCCTGGGGGAAAATAAAGCAGAGTACCAACAGTAAAGGCAGGCCTCTAGGGTCAAACAGCATATATACACACTATATGTCTGAACGAAATACTGACAGTTTCCTCAGAAATAGTAAAAACAAGCATTTATCAAGTATAGAAAACAAATAAACATTGCTATTAGATTTCACTTCAAACCTGGGGATTGCTGTAAACACCAACAGACATAAGATATTAATATATATATATATATATATATATATATATATATATATATATATATATATATATATATATATATATGTGTATATATATATATATATATATATATATATATATATATATATATATATATAAAGAAAAATAATAAATCTACTAATAAAATGAGTGTAAGGGTGGGTGCACATGGGGCTTATCTGAGCAGTAAGGTATACAAATAACTGGATCCTGTGAAGAGTCAGTGAACTTTCTTCTTTGGAAGGCAGAAAAGGACTGAACACTCACTTCCTATGGCAGATGTTTCGCTGGATATGCTCAGCTAATCAGCTGTCAAGGAAAGAGATATGGCCAGGAACCTGAGCTTTAGAAAGCTGGCCAGCATGAGGTTCCTTTGGCAGATAACCCAGAATGCCACTGAGGCAGTGAGAATGATGAAC
Organism: Protopterus annectens; assembly: GCF_019279795.1. Taxonomy (NCBI): domain Eukaryota; kingdom Metazoa; phylum Chordata; order Ceratodontiformes; family Protopteridae; genus Protopterus; species Protopterus annectens. Next base: position 1,390,860,389 of record NC_056743.1, read on the forward strand.
ATTGTTAAGTGCTCTCAGGGAATTGTGGAAGACCACTTTCTCCTGACCTTTTGCTCAGGGTGTTGATGAGCATCAGAATATAGCTCTCTTCAGAGCAGAAGTAGAAATGCCTTTCGTGCTTACTTAAAGACCTGCAAGTAGATGCAATAGCAGTATGCTTGTTACAGTTAAACCCAGTATCAGCCTTTAATTCTAGATGTGTTCATTTGCAGTTTATAACTGGAATATGGGAAATAGATCCTACCCCTACTTTAGTCAGTAGTATGACCTTCTATTTGGGGATAAAATGGGATTCCAGGCACTTCTTGTTAAAACAGAAAATAGACACTTTCCTGATAAAAAAGAAGTGTAAAAAAAAACGCATTGCAAACTTCAAGATGCAGTGTACCATCTTCTTTGCCATAAAACAACTGACAGTCACTGAACTACATTGTTACTACTACTATACATGCAACAAGGAAGGACAGGACTTAATATTAGAGTACCTTAGGTCTTTATTTATTTAATTGTTTGTTTATTTTATTTTAGTTTATCTTCCTATGTTTTAGGTTTTGTTTATTTGGTTTTGTACACTCCAGAGTTTATATGTAATATTCCAAATATACCTCTAATACACTTTAGTGCTTCTACAACTGTGCCTGCCCTAGAACCATAAACTATAACTTTCTATCTCAAAGCACTAGCAATACCTTAATATAGTCTAAGTTCTTTTAGTAATGTTTTCTCTTTGGCTGACTAAATTCTCTAGAATACCATATTTGTATATATTGGAATTAATAATGCTTATCATGTTCACAGATGTTCTTAAGATGCATGCTGAAGCTGAGCTTAAATGTAACTGGTTTTACCCTCCACCTTACCTTAAATTTCATTAGAGACTTAATATAAAACTAGACAACAGCAGCCATCTATGTATGCTGTAGTTTAACTTCTTTTTTAGTAGCAAGGATTATGACAAAGTAGCAGACCCTGATACTGTCATTTGAATTTTGTTAGCTTTTCAGATCATATATTAATTAGCTTTTCATAGATTTTTTTGCCATTGGAAAATGTTCCTTCTTCCTTCAGTACTAGTTATGTTAAATATTAACTTCCTTATTGTTTAGAGTGATTTAATTAATTAACACATTGCCCAATATTTCTATTGTGTTGTGAGTGATTTCAGTTTAGAACCCACTGTATATTATTTACTTCAGTATTTGATGCATAACCCCCATTGCTTTTCTTGAACTAAACATCATAGCATATTCGTGTGTGTGTGTGTGTGTGTGTGTGTGTGTGTGTGTGTGTGTGTGTGTGTGTATCTAATCTATATATATCTACTTTTTTAGCATATTTTTGTATTTGTAAATACATTTTGTTAATTTATTATGCAATCCTATTCACCCAGGTTGTGCCTGCAAATGGTCCTTTCTGATCAATGCACTACCCTGGTAAACAAATATAAATAAATAAATATATAACAAGTGAGTAAGCAATAACTGAAATCCTTTGGTCTAACCAATGTTTTTGGGACTCCCTATTGAAATGTTGGCACACGAAATGCTAAGCACTGACATGCCAAAAAGAGACTGGAAACACAGGAGAAAGCAAACAATGAAAATCAGTATTCTCTTTTAAACTTCTTTTTGAAAGGGGGTCTGCCCCCCCCCAATCTAATATATACCAACTCTGATATCTTCATAACTTAGAGAAATGTGATTATTCCAAAAAATGGCATCTCGGACTTAATATATATAAGACCATTCTTTTGGCCATTCGGTCTCTGTAGTTCAGAACTAAAGAGAAAAAAAGTCACAGAGACAAAACAATTAGTAAAAGCTTTAAAAAAACCTAGCCAGGCTAGAGTTCTCACTGTATGATACCTTAAACCTCCTGTAATAGAGACCCATGGGATATATGCAAATGACCCATAAGGACACCAAGTGTTTCAGCTATATGGCTTCTGAATGCCCATGACTTTTTACTTTTTCTTTTTAAGTCTTTATGGATACATTCAGGCCAATAAAGCCAAATTTGTGGACATGCAGAAGCCATATAGCTGAAGCACTTGGTGTTCTTATGGGTCATATTTCAGAACTCACTCTAGTGGGTCCCAACATTTCAAATGATTACCATATTGGGTGTGCTTCTAGGATATTTAAACTAGTTTAAATCCTTTACAGTTACATAATAGCCTATTCCTATGTTTAAACATTTGAGCAGACAGTCAGTGTAAAGCATAGGCAGCAAACCACACTACATCCATTCTTAATTGTTTAAAGCTGAATTACAAAAGCCAGAAGCTCCACTGCTCCTGCACTCAACTATGGCCTCCCAGTCTTTGGAGATGCTTTGGAGATGGGGAATGCAACTGAATATAACTTACAACAAGCATGTGTAACTTAAAATGAACATTGCCTTAGCTTACCCATATTTATTTTTTATTCTTATATTGATTATTCACTACTTGAGCGTTAGTTTCAGACTCATATCTCTTCTATCATCCATACTGAAATGTACCATTTTTTTTCCATGGTCTTATCCCTAACTTATCATAGAAGCATATTAGCTTTGCTTTTTTGTCACACAGCACCTCTGGCCTAGAATTGCTTTTCTACATAAGACTGCTATCACCTCACAATTTTTGGTAAATCCCTTTCCAGAGTCATAGGCTGTAATTTGCCACTTGACTAACAATGTTAAAGTGGAAGACGTGAACTTTGATAACAAAGGGAAATGCAGAAAGAACCTCCTTATCCTAGGATGCAATAAAAAGGAGTGCAGAGGCCATTGTCCTGTACATGGGGTGTATCAGGGGCTTTGCACTGATAAAATAATTTTTACAATTAGTTTCAAACATTGCTTTGGCACCTAAAAAGTGATCTGATGCAATGTTTACAAATAAAATATCCTATCTACCATGTAAATGCCTGCAGTGTGTGTCAATGTGCTCTTGTAGAAACCTCTACTGCCTCTTCTTTAAGTTTGTACATTTAGCCTCTTTTTATGTCCTCTTACTCTGCTCTGGTTTTCACTATTTTGTCAGATTTATATGCTGTGTACCATTTGTTGTAATGAATCGCTTTGCTGTCTTCCCTGTCTTTGCTATACATTTATCCCTTCACTGTTTCTTTGTGACTTCTCCATTACCAGCTCATGATTCTTGATTTTTTTTTCCTGGGTGTGTGTGATTCATTTAATGTTAATAATTTATGCGACTTGTTTTTACTGCATTTGTAGTTCTTGCTCACTAAACTGTTTAATTCAGAAATCTCAGTTCCTGTATCTTTGTATTTAAGTAAGACTGCAAATATCTATAGTATACTTCAAGATTTCTACTTAAGATCCATCCATGCTTGCATGCCTCTATCCATACATCCATATTCTAAACTGCTTGGCCTGGTGAAGGTCACAGTATTAAGAAGTTGATCAGGACAGACTAGACTTCCCCAGTCCCAACAGTCTCCAACTAATCCTGTGGGATCCCCATACATTTTCATGCAAGCAGACAGATATAATACATCCTACATATCCTTGGACAGTCCTGAGGCTTTATCATAGCTGATTGTGTCTCATGCATATGCCATGGGAGATGCCCATCTTGCATCCCCACAAGGTGCCCAAACCATGTCATCTAATGCATCTGAACAGGAGGGATCACTGGCAGCACTCTGAGATGGAGCTTCAACCAATCACGCAGGACAAGCCAAAATACTGCACAAAGACCTTATTTCTGCAGCTTTTATCTACAGTCTAATCCTGTAAGTCACTACCCAGCACTCATGATCATAAGTGAGTATAGGGACACAGAATAATGAGTAAATTGAGAACTATGTCCTCAGACTAATTTATCATTTCCTTCCTACGATCCTGTACAACACCTGCAGTACTACTGCCACTGCACCTACTCATTGGTAAGTCTTCCAGACCCTATACCTTCATTCATGAATAGGACTTAAAGACACAAACTCTTTTAACCAATTTTCTTGTTACCTGATAAGAACAGCCCATTCTTTTCCAGGAAAAAAAACATGACCTCTACTCTGGAGGTACTGATTTCCATCTCAACCATTTCACACTCTACAGCAAATGATTTCACTGAATGTTGGAAATCATTGTCACAGTTGCCACAATAAATATCTTATTATATTATATTTTTCTTTACAGTTTCAACAGATCACTGTTCATTGCATGATGTACTTTATTACTGCCCTAAAACTTACGACTTTCATTTAAATGTCCATCTTCCTCCATCTCATTGCATTGTTTTTTAATTTCTGCAAATGTTCATATCACTTCCTTTCATAAATTCTTACCAACACTAGGAATACTTACTCCATTATTTTGCCTTTTGTTATTAGTTGTAGTTGTAGTTATATTACATTACTTATGTATCTCACTAGGTCATGCCTAAAATTGACATTTTTTTTATCTATTATGCCTACATGGTAAACAGAAGCAATTATCCAGAGTTAAGAAAAATATTTCCTGATCAATCAGTGAAAAGGAACTTTCAATGAATTTTGATAACAAAAAATTGCTCAGTGCTGGACGCTTTTCTTCAGTGTAGAATGGTAACCTACTTTTTAGCAATACAGATACAGATTCATACAAACAGAGTGAATGGTGCTTACTTGTTGGATTTTTTACAGCGATAACTTGAACTTCACATAATGTTAGAAATTCACTCCGGTTAGGAATGATCACAGTCACATAACGACCCTGTAATCCTCTGCAGTTTATCCACATTGTTTTCCCAGCAGCTAGACTTGGAATTGATCCACATCTAAAGAAAGAAAATTACAACTAAAATCATTAATGTTTCAGAATGAGACAAACGACGACAAAGCTAGTAATTGTAATATAGGAATTCATTAAAATCAGCAGGCTATATGTTATGTTTTTCTACAGCATCACTATATTTCATCTGGTGCATTTTGCCTTGTTAATTTCCAGTGCAATTACAATGCATTTATTATTGAATTTTCCTGTACTGTAACATTTGATTGACATGCCATAAGATTGCTTTTCTCATGTCTGTTGTACTATGTTAAATGTTATTCTATTTCAAATTGCTTGAATGGCAGCTAGGTTATCTGTCTCCCTGAACAGTTCCCTAAAGTGGCTCCCCTTAGCTCAAAGCTGAAGACAAAAAAAAACTCTGTTGTTGCTGTAGCTACAGGTACGACTCAACAGAGCTTCAGTGGTAACTGCAAATGCAGCATCAGCATGTATACATGAAGCTAGGCTATCCTTGTGACTTCATAAATCAGTGTTAATACTGCACTCACTCACTCACCACTGGCATGTCTGCCCAGGGCAACTGCCACATTCGCCTCAGCCTATTTATAGCTCCTCAGAGTCCTTTCCTTACACTGATGTTTCAGTTAACGGATTGCTTATTTTTTTGTTGTTTTCATCTTTCAAGATAACTCAAACTTTTGCTAGATTATTAATCTCAGTAGTCAGTTCACTTTTATTATCTCATTAGCACATTTCATATGTCTCAACCTCTAAACATAAGAAATCTGGACAAAACCAAAAACAATGGGGAGACAAATGCCCAAAACCAGGGACAATTTTTAAAAATTGTTCTTATAAGCTTAAAAAGTTACTAGAATAACAAAATTTATAATAGCTTTCATTTCTCGAAGTGTATTAAGTCTGAAACTCAAGTGTCTGTTATTATTTAGGGATTTCAATCCTCAGTAATTTGCCAGAAAACCACAAATTTTATGCAGAACGGGCCAAAAACAGGAGGGACACATCTGGACATTCTGTGAAAATCTGGACAGTTGAGAGGTGTGGCACATTTAAAAACAGTTCACCAGGTATAGTTAGTTATACAGTATTCTAAAGATCAAGATGAAAATATGGAAATAATTTTTTTTGTCAGTACTAGATATTTCCTAGATTGAATTTAACTGCCAGTCATTAATTTTTGCAAAAAATTATTAATAGTTCAACTTTTTATTTATATTACTAGTTAATTTAATTAAATGTGTTCCCATAATTTTCCAAAATAGGTATTTTATACTGAGGTTTGTATATGTATGCGTTTCTATAATTGTCATGATTTTTTCTCTATGCACCATGTTCTGGCTAGATGTAGGACAGCAACAGTGATCCCTCTGCATAAAGGGGGAGCATCATCTGATCCTGGGAATGATAGGCCCATAAGCTTGACCAGCCTCACCTGCAAGGACATAGAAAGAATGATTATGGACCTTACCACAGGGTATGAATGGAGAGATTAAAACTCAGCAAGCAAAGGAGAGTAGTAGTACTGAAATGGAATTCATCCTCAAGTCTTGGTGGGTACATTCATGAGGTGGACCCTGTTTTTCACAAAATCTCACCAAGGCGACAATGATGTACAGACTGTATTTAGATATCATATATCATGGACAGAAGTAAGTCAAAAAGGAAAAAAAAGATAGCTGGGTACACAGGACCCAGGATAAAAAGTGCCCAATCCTGGTATGCGCACTGGTGCTAGGACTGGAAAAAATGACCGTGTACAATCCTCAAAATGTGGTAACATTCCTACAATGGGGCCAGGATAGGCCCAGAGGGAGAATGTTGTAGAAGGAAGTAGCAGTTCACAAAAATCACAAAAACTGATAGGCCAAAGAAGATCCATAAAGATGATAGAGTGGACTATTGAGGATAAGAAAGAAATGATGTATTGTTAATATTCTGCAAAAAGCCCAGCATTTCCAGACAGAGGATATAGAAAAGGATTAAGAGATAAATTACAGGAAGGAAAATACTTCCATAAGAAAAACTGTCAGAAGCTTCTAATTGAAAAACAGTATATATATATATATATATATATATATATATATATATATATATATATATATTATATATATTTATATACATATCAAGAAACTTTGATTTGTTTGGAAAAAGAAGCATCTGAGGAACTGCAAAAATGTAAACAACAAAACCTAGATATTTTTGAAAAGTATAAAAAAGAAATATGGACATGGTAAAGAAAGAGAGATTTGATATGGTGCAATATTTATGCAAAGGAGAAAGCCATGTTAATTAATATAGAGAAGGCAGTCTCAAAGATATTCAAAGAGAAATACAGGCAAAGACATCTGGATATGGAACATTTTACAATAAAAAAATAATATCACAAAGATGGAATGTAGAAAAGAAGATTAGTAAAGCAGAAGTTAAAGAAATAGAAGTTGAAGTTATGGAGTGCTTGCAAAGTGCAGGATTTTGATGTAGAAGGTTTAACACAGACTATATCACAGCATGATGGAGTGAGTGCCCAGAATAAGGAAGACCAGGACACATCTGAAGAAGAAATATAAACACGGGAAAGAAAAAGAGATTTAATATGGTGTAATATTTATGCAAAGGAGAAAGCAAAACTAACCAATACAAAAAGAGCAGCACCAAAGATATTTGAAGAGAAATACAGGCAAGGGAATCTGAGTATGGAAAACTTTACAATACAAAAAAATAAGAAGACTAAGAGAAAAGGTAGAGAAGAAGATTAGTAGTGCAAAAGTTACAGAAATTGAAATTGAGGTTATGGAGCACCTGGAAAGTGAAGGATTCAGGGTAGAAAATCTAATACCAAAAGTACCACAACAGGATAGAGCAATGGATATCCAAATTAATGGGGAACCAGTGGAACAGGAAGCAATTTGCCAGGTGCCATATCAAGGTATTTTGGAGCCTTCCACAGGAAACCAGTATAAACATTCACTTGAAGCTAGATAGTGAGGGAAGGAACAGGAAACTGGAAACTCTGATGCAGCCAATGTTGAGGAGTGATAGGCTAGCAAATTCCCATATGACAGAGCAATGGATGGCACAGGATGAAATTGAAGCGAAGGTGCCACAGGAAGATACCATAGAACTCTCTATAGAATGCCTGCAGGGAGTGGAAAACAAAGGATGTGCCCTCAGTCTGGAAGAAAATGAACTAAGGGAAGAGTTGCTTGATTTAATGGACATAAATAGATATATTAAAATCAATGAAAGAAATAGACTGCAGAATGTCAATAAAACCCCAAAAGTCAGAAGTCTGATAAAACAAATGAACACAGTAATTAGGACTGCCCATAGAGATCCATGCGATATAACAGAAGTAAACAGGATATATTACTGTGCAGATAAACTAATAACTGATAAAGTTTTACCACAACAACACAGGGTAGTAAGGCAAAGGAAGGAGAGAAATCAAATACCATCATGGAATTATCAAATAGAGAAAACTATAAAGCAATTAAGACAAGACGTGTCACTGTTAAAAGACTATAGAAGAGGGAATAGATGAATAAAAATACTAAGAAAGATAGATGTGATAAAAGCAATGCACAGTATTAGAACAGACCAGGATCTATCATGCACTATTGCAAATAAACAAAAATAATCATCACAGGTGGAAAAACATAGCAGATACACAGATAAATATAAAGGAAAAGTACAAAATAAGCAATTTATTGATGACGCAAAAAGGTTTTATAGAGAATTGGCAAACAAGGTAAAAGGAATTGAAACACCCTCCAAAAAAGAAGAAACAGATGCATTTTGGAGCAGTATCTATGAAGATCCTATGGAACACAACAAAGAAGCTAAATGGATAAAAGAAGTAAAAGAAAGGGTAAGAAGTTTAAAGGTACAGGATATGAAATGGGAGGAAGTAACAGCCAGGGAGATTGAAACAAAGTTAAGAAAATCCTCAAATTGGAAACCCCCAGGCCCAGATGCAGTACTTAACTTTTCGTTAAAAGTATTAATATCTTTGCACGAAGACTTAGCCATGAGTAAGAACTATTTATATGCATATCCTGAGCAGAAAAACAATGCTCCTACTTAAGTGTGAACCTTAAAGCTACCCCAAAAATTATAGACCAATAACTTGCCTTCCGACGACGTATAAACCATATATGGGAATTGATGCCGACAGAGTTTATAGTCATTTAGAAGTAAACTCAATTATGGCAGTAGAGCAAAAGGGCAATAAAAGAAAGTCGTATGGAACAAAGGCTCATTTGTTGTTAAATAAAGTCATAGTGGAGAACTGTAAAAAGGGGAAGAATCTAAGTATGGTATGGATTGACTACAAAAAAGCATTTGATAGTATCCCACATACATGGATAAAAGAGTGCTTAAAAATGTATAAGATACACCCTATACCGATCGACTATGTTACAGTGATCATGAAACAATGTCAGACCACTTTGCAATTAAATCATGATAAAGGACAAATTACTATCCCAGGGATAAAAATTCAAAGGGGAATATTCCAAGGTGATGCTCTGTCACTGTTGCTGTTCTGCTTTGCACTTAAGCCATTAAGCTGTCTACTTAACAGCTTAGGCCATGGTTATAATTTGGCTCCTAGAAAACAGCAAAGTCTAAAGACTTCTCATCTTATCTTTGTTGATGAGGAGCTGAAAGCACAGCTGCAGGTTATCAAAACTTTTTCAGATGATATTACAATGTCATTTGGTCTTGATAAATGTGCAAAAGCAACCTTTAAAGCAGGAAAACTGGAGCACCAGGAAAACATCAGTGTGGGATAAGAATGTGATATCAAAGAACTTGAGCAAGATGGGGTGTATAAATACTTGGGAACTGATGAAGGATCAGCAATAAAACGTGAACAAATGTGAGTAAAACTTAGTAAGGAGTACTTTAGAAGACTTAAATTAATCCTGAAAACAACATTGACATCTAGGAACAAAATCCAAACTATAAACCAATTTGTTCGTCTTGTCCTAAATTACAGTTTTGGAGTGATTGATTGGCACCAAAATGTATTGGAAAATTAAATATTAAAACAAGAAGGATGCTTCATGCTCACCAAATGATCTATAAAAATCAATGCATACCAAGATTATATATCCTCCAATCCGAAGAAGGGATGGGCCTCCTTGAAATTGATTCCATGTATAGATCTGCAACCATGGGACTTCACACATACCTGCTGACCTCACAAGACCCAAACATAGTGAAAGTTTTGAAAACATGAGGAGAATAAATCTAAGATGACGTCTCTGCTTAAACTAGCAGAAGCATATTGGTATCAAGCAAGAATGGAAATCAAACCAGAAGTAGATAAAATCAGGCAGCAACTGAATGTGCCAAAAAAGCAAAGGAAAAGAAAGAATAGAAGATGAAGGACCAGATAAAAAGGCAAGAAATGTGGAAAAATCATAAATATAGTTGCAAGTACAGAAAACTTCTGGAAGAGCCTCATGTCAATCAGGAATGAACACAGGAATGGTTAAGGAGAGGCAAATTTAAACCAAGAAATGAAAAGTTAATATTGGTGGTCCAAGATAGTGGGTTACATACATGTTAGTTTACAAAGTCCATTAAACATGTGGGAGAAACAGACAAATGTAGGTTTTGTAAAACAGAATTGGAAACAGTTGTGCACCTTGTTGCTGGTTGCGACCTACTAATGGCAGAAGGACTGTATACTTAAAGGTATAATAATGTGGTGAGACTGTTGCACTGGGGTTTGTGCAAACATTATGGTATTGAAGTGGCTGAAAAACACTGGAAATATGAGCCACAAAGCATCATAGAAAAATGATGAAGTCTACATCACATGGGATCATCCATTGCTAAAAGTTCAAAAGATAGATGCTAGAAAACCGGATATAGTGGTTCAAGAAAAGAAGACAAAAGTAGCATTGATCATTAAAATCATCACACACAGTGTACTGCATACAGAAAGACACAAAGTCATAAAATATCAGGACATGCAAGCAGAAACTAGAGCAAAGTGGACGAAAGATACCCATATATTTCCGATAGTAGTAGGAGCAATGGGTCTTATAAAAAGAGTCTACAATCATATTTAGATATGCTACCAATAAACATATCTCCATATGAATTGCAGAAGCAGTGATTGCTGGGCACATTGCAGGTGCTGCAAAGAGTACTTTTGGCTGACATCAAAGAGTAAAACAATACTAATTTCATGAACTTTAATCATGACTTAGGAATGGGGTCCATTCCCATCACTGTATAAGAAACCCAAAAGATTTGGAGAAATTAAAAAAGCAAGAGACCTTATTAACAAGGACAAAGGTAATCTCCAAACTCTGGACACAACCCAGTTTGGATTCATTAAATTAGATCATGCTGGTTAAACATGATTAACTTCTTCCATAAAGTCAACAAGGCCCTGGACAAGGAAAAGACAGTGCATTTGACACAATCACAATCCCCCACTCAGGTATTATAGTGAAAATCTTCTATTTGGGAATTAACCCCTATATTACCAGATGGGTAGCGAACTGGCTCACTGACAGGACACATACTGTTAAAGTATGTGATTTTACCTCTAGCAAAAGACCAGTCACCAGTAGTGTATTACAGGGTTCTGTGCTGGGCCCCTTATTGCTCAGAACTTATTTTTCAGAAGGCCGGGCAAATCTGGATGACCTGTGGCTGACCATGTTTGCTGACAATTGCAAATTGGGAGCAATCATTGACTTCCTCAGTGATGTTAATATACTGCAGACAGGGTAAACTCAGATAAATGACTGGTGCCAAAGCCATAGATTAAAGACAAATGCAAAAAAATGCATTATTATTCCCTTTGGGAAAGCAGACATCCCTGCTAAATACATTAGAGACAGCATCCCCCTAAGTGTAGGCCCAGTAGTACGTAATCTGGGTACTCAGGTTGTGGGCAATCTGAACTTTGATCACCATGTATCCACAGTAGTAAGGCAATCTTTCTATGTGGCACATTTTATAAGTAACGGCATTTCACCTAGATCTAAGGATTTTATAATTCCATTATACTGGGCCCTCATCAGACTAATAATGGATTACAATGCTTCCTGTTACATGTACCTCACCAGACACCCGCAACAGCTGGAGAGACCACAGATGTTTCTCACCAAGCAATTACAGGGTACACAAAACAAGTCTTATGCAGAATGACTGAAAACCCTATCACTGTATTGTGTCTCCTACAGTTTGCTAAGGGGTGACCTGTACCTGGTTACAGGGCAGTCTCTGATCTGGCCCTGATAGAAATACTACACATTTGTAAATCAAACTGTACGGGGGTCACAAGCTCTGGGGATCTTAACCTAGCCTCTGACATGAACAGGTTTTGCTAAAGAGATAGATACATCTCCCAGAGACTGACACTTCACTGGAACAAGCTCCCAATTCACATCAAACAGGATCCCTCCCAGACCTTCTTCAAATGCAACATATATCAATGGATTGGTGACTGAAAATTCACTATTGGGTTGGTGCCCGTGTCCTTCCTGGACAGAAGAAGTCAGTATTAACTACCATAGACGCTTACCTCTGTGAACTTCAGTCACCTAACCACATGACAACTTGGGGAACTTGGGATAAAAATATGGCTAGGCTTGTAAGGGCCTAGTAACCTTTTATTAGCCTATGAACCTATAGGTATGATTGTACTCTATTTTGTGACAAACATTTGAAATGCCGGGACCTGCCAGACCATGTCCTGAAACATGGAGACTGAATGGCTGAAAAATGGACTTACGTATACTGTGTCTGAGATGGTCATTACTCAGAATATTCCCATTTCCCTGTGGTGTGGCTGAGCTGGTATATATAAGCTCAGAGTATATGTGAGGCTTGTCCCCAACATCTGAAGTGCAGGGTGGCTTGCTCCCCTGAAAAAAAAGAAGTTTAAAAGAGAAGAGCAAGGTTAAAGATTTGCTCTTTTCCTGAATTTTCTGTCTTTTCTTTCAAATTCCTGGCACTTGTCATTTCGACTGCCAACATTTCAATAGGGAGACAAATCTTAGCTTGCATTTTTCATGTATTTTGTTTTCTTTTTCTCTCAGTGCACTCTGGATCTTTTAATCTTGCATATTTGCACTGAATCGTGTCATTATATTCTGCATTGTTCATTGTAATCATTCTGCATAGAATATTGTTGATTAGAAAGACCATGTCATCTTTTCTCCTCTTTGAGCTCATGTCATGGCTGAGAAGAGTCAGTAGACCAGTACACTTACCTGGTGAACAATTAGTAAATAAATAAAATCCTGTTCTATGGACAATTGTAGAGAATAAAAAAAATAAGGAGAAGGTTTAAACTTTAAAAAAATCCAGTTGAATATTTGGCATCTATACTTTTTTTCTGGTTATTAAAAATATGAAGGAGATGGAAAGTAGTTTTATAGGGAAAATGCAGTATGGGAAATATGAAAAGATGGGAAAAATGAACATGGAAAGAAAAGAAAGAAAAAGGAGGACATTGTGGAAGAAAAAGAATATGATGATACCATGATATTGTAGAAAGGTAAAAATGATGAAATTTAAAAAAAGATAGAAGGATATGGCATCACTTAATATTAGAGAAATATTATTTAATATATCCCCTCAGCAGGGCCACCCAGCAGTGTGAACACTGGATCTGAAAGTGACACCACAGTTCCATGTGCAAAAATAGAAAAAGGGGCTGTAGATGGACAGATTATTTAATATATCCATGGAAAGATCATAAAGATGAAGTTAAAAAAAGAACAATACAAAACAGAAGAGAATGACTTGAAGGCTGTTTTTCTGGAAATTATTACTGGACAGGTAGCATAAAATATAAAGCATTGGAGGAAGGGAAATGTAAGGATTGTAACGAAGAAATGACAAAGCATTGTTTTTTACACTGTAGAAAGAATGATGTTTTGGGGAGAAAACTACAAAATGAGTGCACATGGGAACATTTTCAAAATATAAACATGGATATAATATTGTATGGAAAATATGAAAAAGAAAATAAATTTGAAGTGGACAAATGAGATACAATATTAATGGTAATAGTATGTGTGTTGCCGTAAAGAAGATGTGATGAATAGTTGCATAATAAAAATAGGAATAATGAAAATGTGTTGACCGAAAAAAAAAAAATGGTTGTGGTGAAAAGGATGTGGGGGGGGGGGGTAGAATGACAGATTTAAAGTTTTAGAAATTGAAGCTGTAAAATAATGAAAATATTGTAAATGTTGCGTAAATGCAAAGAGAATAGAAGTGGTGTACTGTACTAAGATATACATATAAATATAGCAATCTCTACTCTTTTAAATAAGTACAGTGCGATATTTTACATCTGACGGAACTACCACTAACTCAGGAGATGAGGCCTCAGTTTAATGTCTTGACCAAAGGATGGCATCCCCTCCCCCATATACTGCAGTGTAGTGTTAGCATTGGAAAAAAAATTAAACCATTTACCAGGTGTGAGAATCAAATCCACAGCCTTTTGATCTTCCAGCATAAAAAGTAAGCATGCTACCTGTTGAAGCACAGAAACTGCTCTTTTATTTATTCCCCTTTTCTTTAATTTTCAGAGTCGTATTAAAGATCAAGAAGGATTCTCCCAACATACTGCTGGTAACAAACTTTTGGCCCAGGCAACATTGGTTCGCCTTTCCTATGCACATTGCCAGGGGCAATTACCAAAACCATTTTCACAGAGTTGACTAATTCACAGAAGACAAGGGTTCTCTCATCCACCTCAACATTCTGTGCTACTCTAGTACCTGTGTGAGCTTGGGAAATATGGCCTGTCTTACAGTTTTATGAAGATACAACTTTTATTAATTTCTGCTCATCTGCCATTAGTTTCTCCCTTTATTCTTTCTGGGATCTTAATTTTGTATTGGAAAAGTTAACTTTTCCCCAGTGAACCTTTAGCTACCTCTCTCACAGAGTTTCTTACCTAGAAAACAATTTTTCTTATTCCCCTGACTCATTTAGATGGAAATCTAAACTGCAAGCCCTTATGTCCTCCTAGCTCCTTTTTTATAGAGAAAGGGTGACAATTATAACTAATTCTTCATTCATGCTTAAGGTTGTCTATGAGTTTTTAAATCAATCTATTCATCTACAAAGTGTACTCCTTTTTTCAGATCCAGAACAGAATTTGATATATATGTTGTCAGTTGTCTTCTGGACTCTGGTCCTACACATTATACCATTACTGTCTAAGCTTTGGCAATCATCCCATACAGCATTATGCCACTGCAACAGTGATCTAATGATGAACATAGTGCAGTTGTGCAGGTAAACTTACCATAACAGTAGATGTTTGAATAGATCACCTTTGCAGTATTAACACCCCCGCCACCCCTATATTTTCCTTTGCTATTTACCTTTGGCTGGGGTTGGGTCTCAGTCATCTTTGTATCCTGGATTCTGGCATGACATAAGTTTACAAATTTTCACATGTGTTGTGACTGCAGCTTCCCTGTATGATGCAGGAATGCTCTGAAATTTGGAGCCCATGTGTCCTGTTTATACAAGCCCCCTCTTGTGCTTCAGTGGGCATATAGTGCTCAGAGAAAGCACCCAAAAATTTCAATGTACTGGCTGGATGTATAATGTCCTAGGCAGGACATGTCTCATATAGCTTTCTGTTATTGTTACAGTGATCTATTTGAACATCTACTGTCATGGCAAATGTACTTATACAACTGTACTTTACAGTCATACTTCCTTCTATTCCTTCTGTTCTTGGGGGAAGGTTTCAGATGAAGGTGGGATACCTGGGTTCCTTTCCCTCTCCAATCCTTCTTTTCCACTTTTTCAAAACCTACACCTTTTTGTTCAGGCTTCCTTGGAGTTATACAACTATTATGCACATGACTAGCCCTGACAGAGCAAGTAGATAGGAAAACACATTTATTTCAGAGACATCTTACTTCCCGGTCTCTTGTGGTGACAATAAAGTACTGAAGATGGCATGGAAAGATACCTTCTTTATACCAGGATGTGCCAACTTGCAAGGGAATGCATAATCCACTGTGATAAATGAAAGTGGAGGGATTATTAGCTCTGATATTCTGAACAGACAATTCAGCTTGTGGCAAAGATCCCAAACATAATGACTGCAATAGTAAACACACTTAAACATCTACGATTATAAGGTTACCAATGCTACTTTTCCTCTCTCTCTCTCTGCCACCTTTCTCAAGCCAGAACTAAATGAACTTTTTGCAGTAAGTAATTTAGAACTAATCAGACACCAAGGTACAAAACAGCCATAATACATTACTGCCCATCTCTACTTTCCTTATTTCTAAGTGCTGCATACTGAGGTTTATAATGCTGACTTAGTTATTTATTTAGTGCAGGTAGTATCTTTAATGTGCATTACCACCAATATGCAAATATCTGGGGCTTGGCTATCCCAGAAAAACATAGATGCATCTTTATTTAGAGCTCACATATGGTTTTGAAATGATGGAAACTCTATCCCCAACATTGATGATCAGAGTGTTCTTGGGCTGTTTCAGTGTGAAAACAATGGAAGAAAATTTGCTACTCTTATTCACGCATCAGTCCCTCGTGACAACAGAATACAAGGTCTTATTAGACCATAAAACAAAAGTGAATCAGGCAGCTAGAAAAGGAGGTGAGTAAATTGAAACTCAGCATAAAATCTCTCCAAGAAGGAAAAGACACTGTCCTTAGACAGTATAATAAGTTATTAAATGGGTATCCACTCAAAGCAATAAAACTGATCATTTGGAAAACAGATCATGGATGATTAATGCTACATTGAAGAGGTGTCCCGGCTAGTACCTCCAATCAATAATTAAGGTCCTTTTTTGAATATATGGTAAGCAAAGCAATTTGTGCAACTTCCTTTTTGAACTGTGATATTGAGAGAATTCACCACATATGTCCACACATAGGTTCATAGGTTGATAGTTATATACTAGATTAACAACCATCATGGTCTTTATAAGCCAAGCGGTGCAATCCAGCTCAGTTGTGTCCCTAGGTATCATGGACATTTATTAGGAGAGGGTGTGTTAGTTAGGAAGTTTCTAGACATTATGTGGGGGGTATGTTAGTTTGGACACTACTGTCTGCCCTTGTCTATCAGAGACATGGAGACTAGACCTGGGGTGAATTTCTGATTTCCCATCCGTTGGTCAAGGTTACTCTAAATAGGGTTAGGGATGGACTCTGTCTAACGTGGATGTAGATTTTATTCATATAGATGGGGATCCTATACATAAAGGCAACCATTCCACAAGATATGTAAGACACATATTAACAGCTTTCCAATCCATTAGAATGAGAGAATTTATAATTCAATGCAGCAAGAAAAATAAAGAAGTCAGGCGGGGAAGACACGTGCATTAGTTTTTAGCAGATTTTGTCTCTAAAACTTTATAGTCTGCAACAGACAATCCTTTCTTACAGGAAAATGCTATCTGATTTGGGATTTTTTGCAGCCTTGACTTACTTTGCTCTAATAATGGCAGAAAAGGATAGCACAAGATTTTTTCTGCATGATGTGTGAGATGGAAAGACTTTCATGTGAGGTGTACAGACACAGCTATGTAGTAAAGTGGATGAGGAAGATAAGGGGCATTGAATGAATAAGGAAATGGAATGGGACTTTGCGAGTAAGAAGCATCAGCAACACAAGCTAAAATAAAGTTTCCAAAGGGCTCAGCTTTCATAAGTGATATGCAGGGCCAATGTGAGTCCATTTCTCTGACCTTAATGGCCTCTACATCTAAATATAAAACCAAATCAAATATCAAAACTTTATCTGGCAATAGAGATGATAAAAAGAAAAGTCTGAGTAAAGAAGATGACCTGGAGATTCCTAAGGGGTGTGAGAAAAGGCCAGTACCCTAATCAATATAAGGATAAATTGAGCCCAAGAGGTTCAAGGAAACTCTTGAATTAGTGATGGTAGACCAAGGGGGTACCTTTGATGTAGGAGAAATCTTGGAATGAGATTTTTTTCAGGTTCATCTGATACTGGAGATGAACATTGTTGGAGTGAGAAGGACTTATGTGACTTGATAAATCAATGTCAGATAGCTGGCTTTTGTTGACAGTTTACCCATTGTTACTTTTCCATACTATATCAGCTTGTTAGAATGATCTCTTATGTAGCATGTCTGTTTTGCTGCATGCTAACGTACTTCTGCTAGTACGTTAAACTCATTGATATAACTCTAACTGAGGCTTTATAGCCTGTGGTGGGGAGTGGGGTGAATAAAGAGAACAGATAGCAGTGTAGACAATGGTGAATATCATGATTATGATGTGAAGTGATCTGTTAATATCTCTATTGATTATCTCGCTCCTCCCCCCTTTTTTCATTCTTTGTCTTCTTTCTCTCCTCTTCCTGAGTGTATAGTGACTGGTCCTATCCAATGCTGCAACTGCAGTAAGTTGAGTTGGGACTAATAACTGTTTCTCTCTATAATTTAGATCCTGCTGCCAATGCTTTCTATACACCAAGGAGCTAAACTTCAAGAAGAGGTAGGTTTATAAATTCAAATTTATTACTGTATAAATTTACTCTACAGATGTGTTCCATATTTGTTCTGTATATCTTACTGTGCATAACACATTTTGTCTGTTGCTATTTTTTGTTGTTATTATTTACGGTTCATTTACTATGTAGCTATGTTTTCCTCATTCTGTTTTTAAACATCAATATTTCTGATTACTGCACAATCAGTGTATGCTGCATTAGTGTTGAACATAAGGAAATTTAAAGTTAGAAAATGTCTTTCATTAATTTATGTTCTACTATGGGGTCTCTTCTTTAAGGGTATATCTACTTTACATAGGATCCAAAGGGAGACTAGTTGATACTTGATGTAATTTCTGACTGGAGGCACCGAGTTGTGGATATAGGTACTACTGCTGTACTGTATTGCTTCTTTAGATATCTACCAGGATACCTTTTTTAGCCATAGATGTCATGAACATCCAAAGGAGAGCTGTCACTCTCAGGCCAAGAGAGCTCCTCGACCAGCAATCTTTCATGGGGTGGGAGGAAGGCAACCCAGCAAAGTAATATTTGTTCACAAGGTAAGCAACTGACCTGATCACTAACAAATTCTACACGGAAGTACATAAGAATAGTTTTGTGGAATACTGGGGGAGTTCTCACCTCATTCATTGGGCTAGGGTTCTACAGAGGATCAAGAGGGAGAGAACACTTATCATATTCCTATAGGAAACAAAGCTACAGGTAAATGAGGTATCTAAACTTAAATCAAAACAATACCCCACAGTGATAGCTGATCACAAACTGGGAGGGGGTAAGAGAAGAATGCTATTAATGATTCATAGATCTCCAAAGGTTAAGACAGTGCAGATAAAATAAGTGGCAAGGAAAGACAGTTTATTTGGTAGTGGACTGTCATTTGGGAGGAGTGAGCAATAGGCAGCATTAATGCACCAAACATGGACAATAAAATCTTTTTTTATCACATTCTTGGGAATTTGACAGGATTCAGCTAATTCTAGTGTGTCTAGCCTTTTGACATGAGATTTCCATTTGAAATGAAATGAACAAATGATCAGACTCTGTCAAAGGAATAAATGTCACAGAAAACATCAGACAGTTCTGACAGACTGGATGAACAAGAAAGGTTGGGTATATGCATGGAAAGAATAACGCCCGGGAAAGTTGTACCCACTTTTTCAAGAGAACTTACCCAGCAAAGTTTTTATATTAAACCCACATCAGTCAAGGAGTAGGATAAATTACTCTGATATTCATGAGATTCCCCTCTCTGACCATACTCCCGTCACTTTAATGATAACCTACAATTTTAAATCAGTTAAGATTGGAAGCTAGAAGTGGGTGTAATTTAGATTAATATCAATTAAGGATAAAAATTGGGTTCATTGTATTTCAATCAAAACAGTGAATCCTTGCCACTCACATGCCACTAAGTGCCATGTGGTTCAAGGATGTAAGGTAGCTACTGGGCGGTGCAGAAGGTCCAACACAGCCTGGTTAACAATACCCAAAAAGGGGAGCTTTTAGATCTTGCAATGGTGTTTTTAGCAGAAATTAACCTTCTTGCCTGTTTCACAGGCTAAAGATGAACTTCGTAAAGGTCAATTTTGGTGGTTGAAAAGGGAGAATAATGCCAGATGCATCACTTGGTTTTGCAAACAAGCCTCAACTAGTCCCTTATCTCAATAGTATATAGCCAGGTTGAGAGCTTGCTTACTAATGATGGCAATCTTAGGGAGGAATTTTGGAAATTTTATTCATCTCTATAGTTCCTAAGTCCAGCATGCAGGGACTAAATTGGCCCTTAACAGGGGTTTACCTTGGAAGAGCAAAACTATTTGGATAGTCCTATCTCTTTTCTAAAAGTATCAAGTCAATTTTTTGGATGAAGTCAAACTGCACCCCAGAAATTGATGGATGTCAAGAAGAATTTTTGCAAGTGAGAAGGGGTGTGGTAGTAAATATATTAGTCAAGGTGTTTAATTTACTGGAAGAGACCCCAACATGTATTGCGATAGTAACTGAACAATTATTACAGTCCTTCTGAAATTAAGAGGGGGACTCCATGTTGGGGAGATTTTAGTCCTATTTCTTTTATCAGTGGTGCTCAGAAGATATTTGCTAGGGTGCTAGCCACAAGGCCAGAGGCATTTCTACCTTGTTTAATGATAGAGGTTCAGAGTGGCTTTGTTAAAACCAATGAGGTGACGGATAACTGGGTTGAAGTGTATGCATTCTTATATCATTATGTCCACTTTGATAATACATCAAATATTGCTCTTTTCAGTATTAGAAAAGCCTTTGTAAGCACTGACTGGAACCTTGTTTCCCACTTGTTTCAGCACAGGAACTGGAATCTTAAATTTCTGAGCTAGTTATAGCACTTATACTCAGTACCTTCTTTAAGGGTGTTGGAGGAACAGAGCTCTAGCACTCAGATGCCAGAAGACAGGCAGATGTAAACTTGTGTTAAGGTATGGAAGATACTGGAAAAATTGAAGAGATGGCCAAGATACCATGATCAGCAGATGAGGACTATTCTTTGCTTTTACCTCACCCCAAGAAGGCAGGCTAAAATAAATCACATACTTAGGGATGATTGTTGAGGATGTGGGCTAAAGGCTGTGGATAATCTCCATATGTATTGGGAATGTGTTGAAGTCAAACAGTATTGTGTATTCCTGACTAATAAACTTAATTCCATTTTTGACATATCTACATACCTTACAACCTCTTAGAACATGAAATCTGGACAAAACAAAAAAATAACAGTGGGACAAAGATCCAAAAGTAGGGACAAATTTTAATTTTTGCTGTTATAAGCTTAGAAAATTGCTAGAATAGCAAGATTTGCATTATCCCATATTTTCTGAAAGATATAAAGTCTGAAACTTAAAAGACTGTCATTATTTAGTGATTTCAGTTTTAATGATTTCCCAGAAAACTACAAATTTTATGAGAAACAGGACAAAAATATGAGGCAAAAAATGGCTATTCTGTGAAAATCTGGACAGTTGAGAGGTATACATATCTATCACTTTAGGCAGGGACTTCTGGATTTTGGCATAATAGCTAAGGTTGGTGAAGGTACTCAATACAATCTTGGTGGGTACTGGTTGTTAGCCAGTGTAATCAAGCTTTTATGAGCCAAGCAATGGAAAGTAAGGTAGCTTTGATTGTAGGGGACACAAAGGTCTTTTATGAAAACATATAGGCATATTATATATTCCTACAAGAGTGCATTTTCAAAATAACTATTTTCTTGATGGCTGCAAAAGCAAATTGTAATTAGACTATTTCAAGTCATCTCTGTTTGAACTAATGTGAATCCTTCCTTTGTTAATATGTACTCTTAATATGAAGTGCCATGCTGGAATTATATTTTTCCATAGTTTTTGAAAGTGGGAGTTTGTTGGTTTTTTTTTCACATGTGCACACTTTATTTAAACTGAAAACATTCAGTTAAAACTAAATTCAAATATCTGACTACTGCTTAATGGCATGGCTGTTTTTATTATGTACTGTAAGTGATTACTTCCTAATTGCTAAATACTATGCATAGCACGTAATGGCTCTTTATCTAACTGCCTAGCTGAATATTATAACCTGCCCTCTTCTTACTTTACACTGTATTTTAGCAAACGTATGCTGTTTGTTAAGTGGTGACACTTCAGTTTAAACTAGTTCAGTTTAGTTTTGGTAACTACTGCCAAAGCTCAACAAATAATGGGAATGTATTTGACTGCACTTACTGTTTTTGGGATATTCTTTCCTCTATCTCCTCCTCTAAATGTTTGCA
This sequence comes from Protopterus annectens, assembly GCF_019279795.1. Taxonomy (NCBI): domain Eukaryota; kingdom Metazoa; phylum Chordata; order Ceratodontiformes; family Protopteridae; genus Protopterus; species Protopterus annectens. The sequence goes on from NC_056743.1 coordinate 1,390,882,453, forward strand.
CACATCTTCAGTAAAGCTTACTCTTGTTTAAATGTCATTCTGATTTCTACATCTCATCCTGTGCTATACCACATCTGTTTTGCCTTTTCCACTGTAAGGAACAGAAAATAATTTGGGGAGGCTTATTTCTACTGAATATGGCACTGATATTTGAGCACTTCTGGTGTCACTTTTAAAATACACAACGTTAAATTGGAAGCTATTCCATCGTTTTAAACATCAATATTTCTGATTACTGCACAATCAGTGTATGCTGCATTAGTGTTGAACATAAGGAAATTTAAAGTTAGAAAATGTCTTTCATTAATTTATGTTCTACTATGGGGTCTCTTCTTTAAGGGTATATCTACTTTACATAGGATCCAAAGGGAGACTAGTTGATACTTGATGTAATTTCTGACTGGAGGCACCGAGTTGTGGATATAGGTACTACTGCTGTACTGTATTGCTTCTTTAGATATCTACCAGGATACCTTTTTTAGCCATAGATGTCATGAACATCCAAAGGAGAGCTGTCACTCTCAGGCCAAGAGAGCTCCTCGACCAGCAATCTTTCATGGGGGTGGGAGGAAGGCAACCCAGCAAAGTAATATTTGTTCACAAGGTAAGCAACTGACCTGATCACTAACAAATTCTACACGGAAGTACATAAGAATAGTTTTGTGGAATACTGGGGGAGTTCTCACCTCATTCATTGGGCTAGGGTTCTACAGAGGATCAAGAGGGAGAGAACACTTATCATATTCCTATAGGAAACAAAGCTACAGGTAAATGAGGTATCTAAACTTAAATCAAAACAATACCCCACAGTGATAGCTGATCACAAACTGGGAGGGGGTAAGAGAAGAATGCTATTAATGATTCATAGATCTCCAAAGGTTAAGACAGTGCAGATAAAATAAGTGGCAAGGAAAGACAGTTTATTTGGTAGTGGACTGTCATTTGGGAGGAGTGAGCAATAGGCAGCATTAATGCACCAAACATGGACAATAAAATCTTTTTTTATCACATTCTTGGGAATTTGACAGGATTCAGCTAATTCTAGTGTGTCTAGCCTTTTGACATGAGATTTCCATTTGAAATGAAATGAACAAATGATCAGACTCTGTCAAAGGAATAAATGTAACAGAAAACATCAGACAGTTCTGACAGCCTGGATGAACAAGAAAGGTTGGGTATATGCATGGAAAGAATAACGCCCGGAAAGTTGTACCCACTTTTTCAAGAGAACTTACCCAGCAAAGTTTTTATATTAAACCCACATCAGTCAAGGAGTAGGATAAATTACTCTGATATTCATGAGATTCCCTCTCTGACCATACTCCCGTCACTTTAATGATAACCTACAATTTTAAATCAGTTAAGATTGGAAGCTAGAAGTGGGTGTAATTTAGATTAATATCAATTAAGGATAAAAATTGGGTTCATTGTATTTCAATCAAAACAGTGAATCCTTGCCACTCACATGCCACTAAGTGCCATGTGGTTCAAGGATGTAAGGTAGCTACTGGGCGGTGCAGAAGGTCCAACACAGCCTGGTTAACAATACCCAAAAAGGGGAGCTTTTAGATCTTGCAATGGTGTTTTTAGCAGAAATTAACCTTCTTGCCTGTTTCACAGGCTAAAGATGAACTTCGTAAAGGTCAATTTTGGTGGTTGAAAAGGGAGAATAATGCCAGATGCATCACTTGGTTTTGCAAACAAGCCTCAACTAGTCCCTTATCTCAATAGTATATAGCCAGGTTGAGAGCTTGCTTACTAATGATGGCAATCTTAGGGAGGAATTTTGGAAATTTTATTCATCTCTCTATAGTTCCTAAGTCCAGCATGCAGGGACTAAATTGGCCCTTAACAGGGGTTTACCTTGGAAGAGCAAAACTATTTGGATAGTCCTATCTCTTTTCTAAAAGTATCAAGTCAATTTTTTGGATGAAGTCAAACTGCACCCCAGAAATTGATGGATGTCAAGAAGAATTTTTGCAAGTGAGAAGGGGTGTGGTAGTAAATATATTAGTCAAGGTGTTTAATTTACTGGAAGAGACCCCAACATGTATTGCGATAGTAACTGAACAATTATTACAGTCCTTCTGAAATTAAGAGGGGGACTCCATGTTGGGGAGATTTTAGTCCTATTTCTTTTATCAGTGGTGCTCAGAAGATATTTGCTAGGGTGCTAGCCACAAGGCCAGAGGCATTTCTACCTTGTTTAATGATAGAGGTTCAGAGTGGCTTTGTTAAAACCAATGAGGTGACGGATAACTGGGTTGAAGTGTATGCATTCTTATATCATTATGTCCACTTTGATAATACATCAAATATTGCTCTTTTCAATATTAGAAAAGCCTTTGTAAGCACTGACTGGAACCTTGTTTCCCACTTGTTTCAGCACAGGAACTGGAATCTTAAATTTCTGAGCTAGTTATAGCACTTATACTCAGTACCTTCTTTAAGGGTGTTGGAGGAACAGAGCTCTAGCACTCAGATGCCAGAAGACAGGCAGATGTAAACTTGTGTTAAGGTATGGAAGATACTGGAAAAATTGAAGAGATGGCCAAGATACCATGATCAGCAGATGAGGACTATTCTTTGCTTTTACCTCACCCCAAGAAGGCAGGCTAAAATAAATCACATACTTAGGGATGATTGTTGAGGATGTGGGCTAAAGGCTGTGGATAATCTCCATATGTATTGGGAATGTGTTGAAGTCAAACAGTATTGTGTATTCCTGACTAATAAACTTAATTCCATTTTTGACATATCTACATACCTTACAACCTCTTAGAACATGAAATCTGGACAAAACAAAAAAATAACAGTGGGACAAAGATCCAAAAGTAGGGACAAATTTTAATTTTTGCTGTTATAAGCTTAGAAAATTGCTAGAATAGCAAGATTTGCATTATCCCATATTTTCTGAAAGATATAAAGTCTGAAACTTAAAAGACTGTCATTATTTAGTGATTTCAGTTTTAATGATTTCCCAGAAAACTACAAATTTTATGAGAAACAGGACAAAAATATGAGGCAAAAAATGGCTATTCTGTGAAAATCTGGACAGTTGAGAGGTATACATATCTATCACTTTAGGCAGGGACTTCTGGATTTTTGGCATAATAGCTAAGGTTGGTGAAGGTACTCAATACAATCTTGGTGGGTACTGGTTGTTAGCCAGTGTAATCAAGCTTTTATGAGCCAAGCAATGGAAAGTAAGGTAGCTTTGATTGTAGGGGACACAAAGGTCTTTTTATGAAAACATATAGGCATATTATATATTCCTACAAGAGTGCATTTTCAAAATAACTATTTTCTTGATGGCTGCAAAAGCAAATTGTAATTAGACTATTTCAAGTCATCTCTGTTTGAACTAATGTGAATCCTTCCTTTGTTAATATGTACTCTTAATATGAAGTGCCATGCTGGAATTATATTTTTCCATAGTTTTTGAAAGTGGGAGTTTGTTGGTTTTTTTTTCACATGTGCACACTTTATTTAAACTGAAAACATTCAGTTAAAACTAAATTCAAATATCTGACTACTGCTTAATGGCATGGCTGTTTTTATTATGTACTGTAAGTGATTACTTCCTAATTGCTAAATACTATGCATAGCACGTAATGGCTCTTTATCTAACTGCCTAGCTGAATATTATAACCTGCCCTCTTCTTACTTTACACTGTATTTTAGCAAACGTATGCTGTTTGTTAAGTGGTGACACTTCAGTTTAAACTAGTTCAGTTTAGTTTTGGTAACTACTGCCAAAGCTCAACAAATAATGGGAATGTATTTGACTGCACTTACTGTTTTTGGGATATTCTTTCCTCTATCTCCTCCTCTAAATGTTTGCACACATCTTCAGTAAAGCTTACTCTTGTTTAAATGTCATTCTGATTTCTACATCTCATCCTGTGCTATACCACATCTGTTTTGCCTTTTCCACTGTAAGGAACAGAAAATAATTTGGGGAGGCTTATTTCTACTGAATATGGCACTGATATTTGAGCACTTCTGGTGTCACTTTTAAAATACACACAACTTCTGCCTTCCTAGATTTTCAGTCATTAGAAGTGGCTGCCATATAATTATTTTACTACAGTACTGTATGTAAAAAAATGTTTCTGTTCACTCACTATTACTACCCTCAAATCAGCACAAAAATATCTTTTTGCCAAATAATTCAAGGCATATTTAATTTTGTCATTTTTACTAAGTAACTCTACACATAACACTGGAAGTAAATAAATAATATCAGCTTGGGCTAGTAGAAGCTATCCATTCTGTCTTTAGTTTTGCTTTATTTCTCTGGCCCACTTTAATCTAAGCTACCCATCTCTGATTTTATAATATCAAACTTACTTATCACAAATGCCTTTACTGTGTACTTTTGCTGATTACATACAAAACTGAAAATAAATAAGTAAATAAACAAATAATTGCTATTATGTGGGAAGGCTGACTTGCACAGTTTGACTTTCACTTGAACACAGTAACCTATATTATCTTCTTTTTTATCCAGTCGACCAGATATATCATCATCTTCATCAAAACAACTCCCCTTTCTCATTTTATATATGAGGTTGGGGTGTCACATCAACTGTCACCACCTTTATGGGTTCAGTGATACTTCCCTACTTTCCTTTACTGTCATGCCTGACTATTGTAGGTTTTCTCTCACATAGTCCATCCATCTCTTGGCTGGTCATCATCATCATTTCCTTTTGTCTTCTTCCTGTCTTGCAAAATCTTTTTCACAAAATCATATTCTGCTTTTCTGTACATGTGCCTGAACCACTGTAATCTCTTCTCTTTGATGTTCTGTGCATTTAGAGCTACTTTGGCTTCTGCACTGATGTCCTCATTTCTTCATCTGCCCCATAATGTACATTCTACTGGTCAGCTCAGAAACATAATTTCTATTACCTTAAACTTCCCCAGCCACTGTGTCCTTACTGCTCAGGTTTCTGTGCAATAATGAAGCACTTGTTACATAATTGTTTTGTATACCTTGTTTTTCATCTTCTTTGGCATGCTTCTGTCATATGTTATGCCCATACTCTATGCCATTGGGTGCGGCAACTCTGATTCTACCTTTGGCCTCCTCATTTAGACTTCCCTTCTCCTCAACCATCCCTCTCAGATACTTGAAGCTGTGGGCCTGTTTCATTACTTCCCCTTCGGTCTAAATTTTCAGCCTCTTCTGATCTCCACCATTTGTTGCCATGACAGTTGCCTTGTCTGCACTGTTTTGTCCCATATGCCTTCAGTTTTGACTTCCAGTCTCCTATCATTTTTTGAAGTTTCCATTCAGAGTTTGTTGAGTGAAATTCTTTACCTTCAGTAGCTTTGCTAAGCTGTTCTCTTTGACCTGTTTCTTAATGTAGTCCATCAATACCATGTTGATATTGGGCTCAGAGTTTGATACCTCTGTGTTCACACAGCTGTGAATGTCCTCTTTGTTTCTGTACAATGGTACTAAAATGTTTATTCTACAGTTATCTGGGATATACTTCAGGAGCCATTTGACCCCAAACTCACCAAACATCTTGATCAAATATGTTGTGACTTCATCTGAGCCTGCTGCTTTCCCTGTCTTCATTTTCCTTAGTGCTATACTTAGTTTTTTAGGTGAGTTCTTCCTTCACTGTAGGCTGTAAATGGGACAGTACAGCTTCTTTATGTTTTTTTTTTCATTCCGAAGCTGTTTGAAGTATACTTTCCATCTGTCTTTGATGTTCTCTGGACTAGTGAGCAGATTATCTGTGGCATCTCCTATGAATGGTATCTGATGGCTATCTTCTTTATCTTTCTTTCTTTGTCTTGCAACCTGAGTGCCTTTGTGCCTTCTGCTGAATCTCTTTCTGGAGGATGGAAGCTGAATATAGACTCACTGACAGGATGCATCTTAGAAGAGGTTGATATGATGGTAAAGGGGAGGGTGAAAATCCTGTGTATGCAAGAACCAATGTGGAAGGGCTATGCACCAAAGACATCTGGTTTGGGATCTAGAGTCTATTAGTCATAAGGAGTATATACTAGAATTGCTGTGGAAATTGTGGTGAGAGAAAGTCTTATGAAGACAGTGACTGAGGTCATCAGAATTAGTGATAGACTCATGGCACTCAAACTCTGTAAAGATAGGGATGTTTTCATAGTCACAGCCTATGGCCCACAGAAGGCCTATGATGGTAAGGAAAAGAGTACATTAAGACAGCAGTTGCAAGACCTACTAGAAAAATCTGGATAAATGAGTTACAGTTGATTTTGCAGGTCCTGAATGCTTCTACCATAACAGATAGAACAGGATATGAGGACTATCTGGATCACCATGGGTAAGGCAACAAGAATACAGAAGGAAAGTCCATTCTTGACTTTTGTTTGGCAAATGGCTTGACTGTGGCCACCACATGGTTGACGAAGGCAGATAATCAGAAAATCACATGCAAAAGTGGTCAACATACAACTCAAGTGAATTTCCTCCTAGTAAGGAAAGGGCATTGGGGTAGAATCAGAGATTGCAAAGTCATTCACACTGAAACTTTGGCCTATGTATAAACCACTGGTGGCCATAGTCCACTGCAAACAGTGATCAGAGAATCTCTACAATTGACACAGACTAGGCAGAAGATCTGTAAGTTGGTGGGAATGAAAGCAAAGAAGTTTAAGGGAATATTCAGGGTCCAAGCACCTCAGAAAACTTAGGAAATGAGTGGAGCTGAATAAGAATGGAAACATCTCAAAACAGCATTTGTGAAGACTACTGAACACATATGTGGCCAGGCTGGATATTGAAATTAGGTACATATGAAAAGCTAGTGGTGGAATACAGAAGTCCATAAAGTTGTCAAAAGAAAGAAGAACTGTAGGAAGATGTAGGAGAAACAAAATATAGGCCATTATAAGAAGGAATATGGCTGGCTTACAAAGAGGCAAAAAGGGTAGTCATGATGGCAAACAACAAGGTATTAGAGATGCTTCAATCTACCAGATATAGCTACAACATTATTTATCAAAAATAAATTTTCTGAAAACCACTAACCAAACCATTACATTAAAAGTCAACTGTTTGGTACCATTCTATATTAAATGTACTACATGCACATGTACCATATTGGCTTCCTAGCAGACAGACTCACAAACATTATGCATGTATTTACAATGAACAGCAAGAAGTTGTGAAAAACTATAAAGGAACATACAAGATGAATAGAAATGATAGGGATCCCCCTTAGACTGTTTTACACCCAAAGGAGAAAGGAGTTATGGAAGGAGAAAAGAAGACAGATAAAACACGTGAAAAGGGGAAGTGGGCATGAGCCACAGTTTGGTGATGTACAGATAGTAAAGTTATATGAAACACGGTAGATGAATGATGAGAAGTTTTTTGGGGGAGTGAAGAGCTGTTTTATTTGATTAGGGTAGGGAAAGGCAGGATAGAATAAAGGGAAAATCAGGTATTGATAATTTTAATAAGATGGGTTAAAAACAAACAGAAATCTGAGGATGCTGAATTAGGAAGGCATGTATCATGCAGAAAAAAAAGGAAACCACATGAAGTGTAGAAGGAGAATATAATACTGGTGGGTGTGTAATGCCCTGCACTGGCCCAGTAATCAGGGAGTCTCAATCCTCACCACTAGCACCAGCGAGGGATGTGCACATTGGGAGGATGACAAGTACACATACAGTAAAGTACAATTTCCCTTAAGAGCACACAGAGATCACAGTCAGTCTGGGGCTGGTTTCTCCCTCTTTCATCAGATCCCCAATAAGATTCCCAAATGGCACAGCTATAGGGTTAAAATCTCAGCTGAGTGGTCAAGCCAAAACCTCCACAACCTCTCTGTCCAACCAGTGCTTTGTGTCCCTGCCCAAGTAGCTGACACACACAAACACTTTGAGATTTGATTTATATACAAACACACAGACACACACTCCTGGGGAAGGCTGGCACAGGCTTACTAGCTATGCTTCCTTCTGCCCAGACTATAAGGTAGCACTAGATGCCACCAACCACTCTTATCAGCTATTATAAGGCCATTAAAAGGGTGACAAATTGTGCTGTATAATGTTGCTATCATCCAAGTAGTAAGTATGTCCAAGACTTTAAGGCTATTGGAGTGACCTATACAGTGTCACTAAATACATATGAAGTACTCTAAGACCTTAAATGTCTCTAAACAAACCAGCCACAATTAAAAGGTTTAAATATATTTAATAATAAATAATAAAAAAAGACAATACTTCATAACTCAACACAGTGACAGCAGAGTTCAGTATCACAGGAAAAATTTTAAAACAACATTGCAAGACAGTCTCACATAAATACAGAAACATTTAAGCTAATCTTACTATATTCCTATCTATCTCTAAGAGAGAGACTATGATCTAAGTCTTACTTACACAGCAACACACAAACAGAAGTGCTGGGTGAATGTTTCTAGGTCCAAATACAAATACAAAATGCACAGACTCACTCTCTGAGATAGTTCTTAAATTACTATCAAACATTACTGCTGGGTTATCACAGATTACATCATTCTTTGTCACTTCTGCCTTCAGTTCCCAGGCTAATAAATTTTTTTTAATTTAGCACCTCTCTGTCAAAAATACTTATCTTTCAGAAGTTTGCCTAGAACTGGAAGTCATAAAACAGTTAAACGCTTTTAAATTTGAAATCTGTAATTATTTTTGTTTCCAGACAATATAAAGAACTCCTAGCTGTAGACATTCTGCCTCCTAGCTGAGATAAACTCTATCGTAAAACTCTTTGCTTTTCTTGAGGGTTTGCAAGTTAACTCTGAATGTTTCAGCCTTTACCATCAAAACATACATTTGCATAGGCACATAGTTTATACAACTTTCTGCTCTTTTCCAGAAGGGTACACCATGGTTACATTAATGATGCTCAGTACATAACATACAGTTCAACACACACTTCTGCACCAGTAGTTTAATGTACACATAACATATAGTTTTCTTACATTTGTAAGACAAGCATACAAATCATATTACTATTCACACATGACATAGAATTATTTACAAAATTCCAGCTAGCTGGGCTGGCAGCCTTCACAATTCTTCCCCCTGAAAACACAAGCTAGTTTTTCAAGTGACCCTTGAGAGACATTGCTTGAAAGGGTTGAGCATATCTGGGAACAACTTACCCCATTCCCTGTCTTGAGAGCCCACATTGGCACTGCTAACCCCACTGTGGTGCTGCACTGTCAGATCATATGCTTGCAACCCTAGGCCCCACCTTAGTAACTTGGCATTTTGCTGGCTGGCTTGATGTAACCATGTTAGGGAATTGTAGTCTGTAACTAAAGTAAATTTACTTCCATACAGATAAGGATGAAGTTTCTACAGTGCCCACACTATGGTTAGACATTCCTTTTCTACAGCTGCATAGCATTCCTCCTTGGGTTGGAGCCTATGACTGAGATAAGCCACTGCATGATCTTTTCCCTCTGAATAACTACAGCCTGCACCCCATGATTTGAAGCACCCACCTGCACAACAAATTATTTGCTGTAATCTGGACTGGCTAACACAGGGGGTCCTCCCAATGCTTCTTTAAGCTTCTGGAATGCCAGCTCACATGCTGGGGACCACACTACCTTATCTGGCCTGTTTTTCCTTGTCAGGTCTGTGAGGGGAGCAGCTATGGTACTATAATTGGGGACAAACTTTCTGTAGTACCCTGCTGTCACTAAAAATGCCCTCACCTACGTTTTGGTAACAGATGCAGGGCATGCCTGAATGGCTTCCACTTTGGCCATTTCTGACCTGATCTAACCACTCCCAACTCTATGTTCCAGCTAGAAGACCTCTGCCATACCCACCTGACATTTGCTGGGCTTAATGGTCAACCCTGCCCTCTGTAGTCTGCTCAGCACCTCCCTGACATGCTGAAGGTGCCCTTGCCAGGAATGGCTGTAGATGGCAATATCATTTAGGTAAGCAAGGGCAAAATTCCTTGCTAAGATATGATCTACCAGCCTCTGGAAAGTCACTGGGGCATTTTCCATCCCAAAGGGCATCTTTGTGAACTCATACAAGCCAAAAGGAATCACAAAGGCTGACCTCTCTCTAGCATTGGGAGTCATGGACACCTGCCATTAACCCTTGGTAAGATCAATGGTAGTAAGATACTTAGTCCCACCCAGCTGCTCTAGGGCTTCATCCATCCTAGGCATGGGGTAAACATCTGACTCTGTGTGACTATTTAATTTCCTGTAGTCCACATAGAGCTTGGTGCTGCCATCCTTCTTTGATACCAGCACCACTGGGGAGGCCCAGGGATTGCTGGATTCCAGAATTACCCCTAGTTCCAACATTTCCTGTATCTAATCCCTCAGAGTCTGTTTGACTCTCTCAGGCACCCTATAAGGGGCCTGCTTAATAGGCCTTTGGGGTCCTGCATCCACATGGTGCTGCACCAAGTGGGTGCACCCTGGTTTCCCAGTGAACATGTCCCCAAACTCCTGTACCACTGCTCAGATTTCTTGAACCTGGATAGAACAGTAGCTGCTGGGACATTGCTACCCCTACCACTGAGGTGTCAGTCTGACCCTCACTGAGGAGATCAGTCACCAGATCCCCCTCACACTCTTCCTGCAATCCACTGCAAATACTCAGCACAAGGGCCTCATTATCATGGTAAGGTTTCATCATGTTAACATGGTACAATTTGTGCCCCTGCCTCCTGCCTATCAGTTCTACCATGTAGTTAACATCACTGACCTTCCTTACCACCTTGTAGGGTCCCTCCCAAGCTGCCTGAAGCTTATTGTGTCTGACAAGAATGAGAACCATCACCTCCTGCCCCACAGCATATGCTCTGGCTCAAGCATTCCTGTCATAACAGACCTTTTTCTGCTGTTGGGCTTCTGCCAGCTTCTCCTGGGCCAAACCCGTGAGTTCCCTGAGCTTTGTCCTGAGGTTTAGGACATATGCCACAATAGACTCTTTGTGGGATTCACACGCAATCTATCACTCATCTTGAATTAAATCTAGAGGTCCCCTCACCCTATGCCCATACAACAACTCAAAGGGTGAAAAAACAATGGATTCCTGGTGAACATCTCTGTAAGCAAGCAACAGATGGGGCAAATATTTGTCCCAACCCCTCTTAAACTAGTCTGCAAATGCCCATAGCACCGTCTTGAGTGTAGAGTTTAACCTCTAAACAAGACCATTAGTCTGGGGATGGTAGGGAGTGGTCTTTAGGTGCCTCACCCCACAGTACTTCCACAGACAAGTCAGCAGGTCTGCCATGAAAATGACACCTCTGTCAGTCAGTATTTCTTTTCAGAAACCTACCCTGCTGAAAATCTCTAACCAAGCATTTGCCACCTTTTCTGCCTCAATGGAAGACAGAGCCACTGCCTCAGGGTATCTGGTAGCATACTCTACCACCACTACAATATACTTTTCCCTGTGGAACTTGAGGTACTCAGAGGCCCAACAATATCCATAGCTACCCTCTGAAATGGCTCCTCAATGGCAGTCAAAGGCATCAAAGAAGCTTTCACCTTGTCTCCGGCCTTGCCTACCCTTTGGCATTGCTCACAGGTCCTGCAGTACCCTGTTACATCTCTGGAAAGCCCAGGCCAATAGATGTTCTGCATAATGCATCTTTTTGTATGTTTTATGCCCATATGACCTGCAAAGGGAATATCATGGGCTATGGCTAGAAGTGCCAGACAGTAGGCTATAGGCACTACCAACTGCTGTATTCTCTCAGCCTCTAGCCTTCTGTCAGGGGTCCACTCTCTATACAGTAGCCCTTTGTCCCAGTATATAGATTCCCCTTCTCTTGAAAAATCAGGTGCCTCACTAGCTACCTCCCTCAGGCCTTGTAATTTAGGGTCTGAAAACTGAGCCTGCCTCAACTCTCTCTTTGTAAACCTTCCCAGCTCCCCTTCCAGAGGAAGTCTGGCATCCTCTCACAGTGGTGTCTTACTGTTAGCCTGGGTACTACTACTCACCTCTGCTCTTACAGCCACTCTGTCCCAGGGAGTACCAGTACCAACAAGCAGCTGTGGCTCACCTTCAGTCTCATTGCTACAGGGTAGCTCCCTCCCTGAAGTAACCTCCTCACCAGTCCTGGTTGCAAGTGTGCACTCTGTCTGGGTCTCCCCAGGCTACCAGACCCACATGATTGTCTCCAAGCCTGACTGCATGCAGCTGCATGAACACATGGTACTGCAGTATCACAATCATTCCCTCTCAGGACATCTGCAGGGATATGCTCAAACACACCTACTTGCTGGCTTCCGTTTCCACCTTCACAGTCAAGGTGAACCCTAGCCAAAGGTATTTGGAATGGGGTCCTTCCTAAAGCTCTGACAGGAGTAGACTTTCCAAGCAAGTAGTGCTCCTCTGTAACCATTGCAGGCTTCACAATGGTTAAGTCAGAGTCTGTGTCTCTCTTAGCCATGGTCTCTTTCCCATTCACTAAGATAGGATATAACATCTTGTGGTAGGTTGGTACCCTTGTTGCCTTGAGACAACCTACTGCTGGCATTGTGTCATTCCCACTTACTGGCTCCCCCACCTTTTGTTCCCCACCTTGCCTCCGTGGACATCTATATGCTACATGGCCCTACTGGTTGCATTTAAACCATTTAACCCTAGGTCCTGGATGTGTACCTGGACTAATGGCTTCCCCTGCTACTGGCAGCCTCTACTGGGGTAGTCAGGGCTGTCCACGATGGGTTCCCTTAGACCCATGAGCAGCACTGGCTGTCCCTTTCCTGTGCAGTATAGGTCTCCCATCTTCCCCAACTCATCTGCAGTGGAGCATTTTCTATCAGCTAACCAGATTCTCATGTCCTCAGGCAAAGTGCTAAAGGCTTGTTCCCTCACCAAAAGGTCTGCCAACCCTTAAAAGTGGCGACCTCACATCCACTTACCCACCTATGAAAATAAATGCTTAGTTCCTCAATATATTCACACAGACTTTCATCTGCCTTGCGTCTGTGCTCACTAAAATTTTTCCTATAAGCTTCAGGTGTTAACTTAAAACATTCTTGCAAACAGTTTTCACAATATTATAATTTAAGCAATCAGTATCAGACAGTTTAGATTACAGCTTTACCATGGAGTAAGGAGGTCAGGAACTGTACCCAGAGTCCTTGGTCAACATTATACTGTTTACATACCCTCTCAAACATATGGATGAAACTATCAAAATTATCCCCCTTTGTAAATTTTGAAAGAAATTTACTGACCTTTGTTGCTTTTGAGGTTCAGTTACTCTGTTCCTCATTACCTCCATGACTCTGGTGAAGAGCCAGCATCTCCTTTTCATGTTGCCTCTGCCTCTCGTTTTCCTCAGCTTCCAGGCATAACAGTTTCTCATTTTTCTCAGTCTCTAGATGCCTCAGTCTATCTGTTGCCTCTATTTCCAAAAAAATAGCCTCTAGCACAAGTGTCTTTAATTCCAGACAAATTGTTAAGTCCTCTGTGGAAAGATTGAGCTGTCCATTGTCTGAGAGTTGTACATCACCACAGCCAGTCTGATCATCCTCCTGATTGTTATTCTCTGATGCAGCTGTGACTAAAGCTGAAATCATGTCTGCCTTAGTCAGGTTGCCATGCACCAGTCCTTCAGCCTGGCACATCTCAGCCAACTGGCACCAAGTCAGCTTGCCATACTCCTCTGCTGACATGTTTGCCTGCTCTCCCTGACCAACTTAGCTAACAAAAAATAAAACAATTGTTATATAAACTCTGAATGTCACTGTGTGGCTGATTAAGAGAACAAGCACCTTCAGTGACCACTGTACACAAGCTACAGAAATTCAATATGCACACCACTGCAAGCCATTTAATATGTGATGTGGCTAACTCACCACAATCACCCAATTAATATGTGATGTGGTTATCCCACTGTTGCCAAATAATTATAAGTGATGCCCCTGCACTGGCCCAGTAATAAAGGAGCCTCAATCTTCATCACTAGCACCAGTGAGGGATGTGCACATTGGGAGGATGACAAGTACACACACAGTAAAGTACAATTTCCCTTAAGAGCACACGGAGTTCACAGTCAGTCTGTGGTTGGTTACTCCCGCTTTCTCCAGATCCCCAATAAGGCTCCCCACTGGCACAGCTACAGGGTTAAGATCTCAGCCGAGGGGTCAAGCCAAAGCCTCCAGCACCCTCTTGTCCAACTAGTGCTTCGTGTCCCTGCCCAAGTAGCTCACACTCACACACATACACACACACACACACACACACACACACACACACACACACACACACACACACACACACACACACACACACTTTGAGATTTGATTTATATACAAAGACACACACATTCCTGGGGAAGGCTGGCATGGATTTACTAGCTATGCCCCCTTCTACCCAGACTATAAGGTAGTACCAGCTGCCACCAACAACTCTTATCAGCTACTATAAGGCCCTTACAAAGGGTGACCAATTCTACTGTGTAATGCTACTATTATCCAAATGGTAAGTGTGACCAAGACTTTAAGACTATTGGAGTGGCCTATACAGTGTCACCAAATACATATGCAAGTACACTAAGACCTTAAATAGCTCTAAACAAACCAACCACAATTTGAAAGGTTTAAATATATTTAATAATAAAGAATAAGAGAACAAGATAATACTCAATAACTCAACAAAGTGACAGCAGAGATCAGAATCACAGGAAGTATTTTAAAACAACATTGCAGAACAGTCTCACATAAATACAGAAAACATCTAAGCTAATCTTACTATATTCCTGTCTTTGTCTAAGAGAGAGATACTATGATCTAAGTCTTGCTTATGGAGCAACATGCAGGCAGAAGTGCGTGAATGTTTCTAGGTCCAAAGACAAATACAAAATGCACAGACTCACTCTCTGAAATAGTTCTAAAATTACTATCAAACATTACTGCCGGGTTATCTCACTTCTGTGTCAAAAACAGTTATCTCTCAGATGTTTGCCTAAAATAGGAAGTCATAAAACAATTAAACACTTTTACATTTGAAACCTGTAATTATTTCTGTTTTCAGACAATAGAAAGAACTCCTAGCTGTAGACACTCTGTCTCCTAGCTGAGATAAATGCCATCATAAAACTCTTTGCTTTTCTTTTGCAAGTTAACTCTGTATGTTCCAGCCTTTACCATCAAAACATACATTTGCATAGGCATATCGTTTATAAAAATCTCTGCTCTTTTCCAGCAAGGTACACTGTGGTTACATTCTTGAAGCTCAGTACATAACATAGAGTTCAACACACATTTGTGAACCAATAGATTAATGTACACATAATATATAGTTTTCTTACATTTGTAAAACAAGCATACAAATCATATTACTATTCACAAATGACATAGAATGATTTACAAAATTCCATGTAGCTGGGCTGGCAGCCTTCACAGGGTGCATTAGTAAACTTTAGAAAAATGGGAAGGATTATACCATATAAAGGAGGAAGAGAATTACGTTCATTGAAATGGTTGTTAAATGACTCACAGAGGAAAAGAAAAGATAACTGTGTTTTTATTAACACTGATTCAGAAGCATGGCTTAAGCAGATAGTTTGAGCATTTAGATAACTCAGAGCACCAATACATCCGACAGCATAGCAAATGTATATTGAAGTAATATGAAAGTAAATTATTGTGTGGAAAACAATGATGTAGTAGATAAGGGTTTAAATGTATTAACAGTATGACAGTGCGTTGAAAAACAGTTCATATAATTTGTTGTTGGCATGATTGTCATTAACATTACACTAAAATATGAAAGTAAAATTATTTAATGTTTGTCTCTGACCCCCTCCTCCTTACAAACCATGTACTGTTTTTATTTATTTGCCATTTGTTAACCAGGTTAATCTGACTGAGGCGTGATTAGACAAACCCCAAGACAAATAGAAAACATAAAACCACGAAGTACATACAAAGAAAAGTACATGAACCATGACAACTCCAAAAGTTGAGCGCCTACCTCATTTATTTCAGAAGGCGCTGTTGCCACTGACAATTTTTTTTTTCAATGGCAAATTGTACTGCATCAGTTTTTTTTTTTTTTTTGGGGGGGGGATGTCTCAACCTTTCAACACAAGAAATATGGGCAAATCCAGAAATAATGGGGATACAAAGGCCCAAAAATAGGGACAGATTTTAAAAAATTGTTCCTGCAAACTTAGAAAGTTTCTATAACAACAGATATTGAATGATTATGGATTTTCTGAAGAATTTGAAGTCTGAAACTCAAATGAATGTTATTATTAAGTATTATTTAATGACTTCAAACCTCAAAGATTTGCCAGAAAACTACAAATTTTTTGAAGAACAGACCAAAAATATGAGGCAAAAATCTGGACATTCTGCGAAAATCTGGAAAGTGGAGAGCTATGCGGCAAGGGAGTGGGGTTTTCACAATTTATTGCTGAAGAAGAAGCTTTGCAACACAAATGGAGGCTTTGCCAAAAGCTAGATATATTAAAAAGATTTCCACAAAAATGGAGCCTTGTTTATGAAAGTTGAATAAACTGAGATGAATTAATGTATATTTTTATGAATTAACTATATATGTTATGAGTGGAAAACTATGATGTATTATTGTTTTTCACTATTTAATTTAAACTTTGGTGGTACCTTTAATTGTTCAGTTATTTTTAAATCTAGAGAAGGCAGGTGCCAGAAGACTATGTTTAAACAGATTTGTACTCTTTGCTCTTTTGTTGATTGATTTGATTCTTTTGCTTACAGCAATAGTCACGAGTCTGACAGGCAATTTTTATCAGCTCTCTATCCATGTTCCAGTACATTACATGTGTTCTGTAGGTCTAGAGAAGTTATATGATTGGATACCCTAGTATGTTTTCTGAGAGGTGTGACAACACTGTATGATCCCAATGGCATTGTTATGTACTATTTCATCCCTATATTTGGGAACAAATATTTGTGTTAAAATTTGCACCATTAAGTCAAGTACATTTAGGGCTGGTCTTGGACCCTGTCAGGGGATTGGACTGCTTCTCCTTTGTCTTTTCATCTTTTCCCAGTTAGGGGTCGCCACAGCAGAACTCTGGTCCACTAATGATTGGCAGTAGATTTCTATGATGCCAAGTTGCCAGCCTAATGCCCAACCTTCAGCAAAGGCACGCCCATTCACACATGTCTTTCAGAGGCCACTCGACCATGGAGAGGGCATGCAGACTCCACACAGAGAGCACTCCAGCTGAGAATCGAACAGGACAACCTCTCGGTGTGAGGCAACAACACTACCACTGTACCACCGCAGCTTTTACTGCTTCTCCTACTGTTTACAATTTCATGGGTAAAATATCAAGACGCAGCAGAGGAATGGAGAACATACAGTTCTGGGACATGAGATACAACTTTCTAGTTTCAGTTAAAGTTCTCCTCTTGTCTTCAAGACACTGATCTCCAGAATACACTGGAAGAGTTCAATACTGAATGTGAGCTCATGTTGAAAATTAACAAGTATAAATCACAAATCTTTGCTGTCTTACAAAATAGAGTGGATCTGCTTCTTCTGGTGAGAGTAGAGTAGTTACCCCAAGTGAGCACATCATGGATTCTTGTTCTTGAGTGAGGGCAGTGGGGATTAGGAGACTGAGCAGTTAAGGGGTGAGATGGCAGCACTGCAGGCATTGCATCAAGGCAAAAGTCATGTGGACTGTCTCCCTTGAGCTTCAGGTTGTGTATGTAGGAATCTCAGTATATTCCTAGGGATATGCTGTAGGTATGAGTGGTATGAAGGTCACACATGGATAATTAGCCAATGGAAAATGTAATCCAAAAACTGTTAACATGCTAGCAGTATTATGTAATGACATCTGCTACATGGGAACTGTTTCACCTGTCATTTCGGTATGATTGGAGTACAACGCATGTTTAGTTGTATAATCATCATATTACATGTGTATTTTCTGCTGCAGCTGTCTCACAATACACATTTAAATATTCTGTCAAACTACATATCTGAATGCAGTATAGTATCATGTTATAAATCATACGTTGCCCTGAAGTGAGCCTTGTTGAACACATTTTGTAATACCTGCATGGTGGTACACAAACATAACAAACAAATGGGTGCAACATTTCAAATACTGTAACTCATTGATGACATGTAAAACTGTTGATATCCTGCACACATTGGTCACTGTTTCTATTGCATTGACATTGGCAAAGCCATGCTACTGGAGCTTAATTCTAACACATTTATGACAAATAGCAACAAATAACAATAAATATTCCACAACATTTATTACTTAATGGGCTTTCTGCTAAATGATGCACACCTAATACATCATTATACTTGGCATGTTTATAATGAATTACAGCAATGAATGCATAACCTTCACTTACCACCACAAATCAATGTCAAAAACAACATAATACAGATCCTATCACACTTTGGGACCACTTTGCACCATGATGCACACGAAGAAATGATGAATAAGCCATTATTGCCTTTAACCACTATATTATGAACAAAATGAAAAAAAAAAGCATACACCAGTGGAGTCGAACATATGCAATGCATATCAAGTTACTCTTGCCCTGTGCACTAACTAATGGCACCAAACAAGAATGCATAACACAGGTTTCGTACCACACACATTTGAATGGATAACCTGAGCAATGTGTCTTAATGCATATGTCTTCCTTTCATTGGAGTACAAAAGTTGCTCTCTCTCCACCACAACAGTAAAATGTTCCATTAAGTTATATAATAAACAGCATTCCTTTCAGGGAAGCAAATCCTGCCTTGTATGCATTCTCTGCCATACTCAGCAGTTACTCCTTGCCAGACTCAAACACCTGCCTGAGTTCATACTTTATAAAGTTATATATCAACCACTGACACTGCAGAAATAATATCTGATGTGCCATGATACAGACACTTAAAGGCATTAGTAGGGTGATGGAATGGTTATGGCTCCTGTAAAATGTAGTATGAAGCCTCAAACAATGTTGATCCTGTTACCGTTCAAGTGTGAGTATGCCATATTACCATCATTTGAAAAAAACAATTCTATCAATATTGTCTAACTGACATAAGTTATCAGATTCAAACCTCTGCATATCTAGATACACACTCTAGAGAACAGTGTATAATCTGCTGCCACTACAGTAGAATTTAATGTACAATTCTCAGAAAGGGTACATTTTAAGGTCTGAACTAAGCAATGTTTTCAATGGTCATACATCCCCTAAAATTTCTTTTGAAGCAAATGTGAGTAAGTCATATAAGCATCTGTTGGGTAAGCCACTCTTGCCCTTCAGTATTGTTTTGTACATATAGAGGATTTGAACACCTGCCTATTTAAGTCCACATGCAATAATAGTTAGTATTAACTGTATGCACCACTGGAGAAGTCTTACTACAAAGATCACAGAACACATTTGAATGGGATGACTTCAGCAAATTGCTGGAAAGCCTATGTTTAACCTAACACAGAATGGAAAGCTTTTGGGGGAATGTTGGATAAAGCAGTGTTTCATGTCATTACCCTGCCTAAGTCCACAATCTACAGAACTGTGTTTCAACTGCATGTGCCATAGGTGAAGTCTTATTGCAAGTGAGAGATAGACCATATTAGAAAGTATAACATCATCATCATCATCTTTCAAGGCACATTTGTGGCTTAAAAGTGAGTGAAAGAGTAGTGTGACACATTTTGCTGTGTCAATGTCTTGCCTGAGTGAAAGTGTATACACCACATGTGTGGGATAATCCAGTCATGCTTGTCACTGCAATAATACACACTTACAGAATTTAGAGACTGTTAGATTCAAGCACCTGCCTACCTAAGTCCACAAGCTAGAGAACATTGTATCAATATCCAGTGCCATCAAAGAAGTTTTACTTCAAGTGTGAGATACAGCGCATTTGAATGCATGGCTTTATCAGTGATTAATAAAGATGTCTGGGTTAAAAGTGACAGACATTGATGGGAAGAGCTCCATCCCAGTGTAAATCTACATATCAGAGCTGTGGTTGAAGACATCCCTATCTAGCTGTGGAGTCACACACACACTGATACAAGTGCATCATTGCTGGATTTAAACAAATTGCTATTGAAGCACATAAGCTAGACTACATTGTATGAATGCCAGTACCACAGGAGAAGTCTGTATTCAACTATGAGATAGACCATATTTGAAAGTATTACTTTATCAGTGTTTTGCAAAGCAGATGTTTGAGCTTAAAAGGACTGAACTGTTGGGACAGTCCTCTCCCAGTGTACATTTATCAGATCTGTGGGTGAGGCCATTCTTACCTACTCTACAGGCACACACACACTGTTACAAGGGAGTCATTGGTGGATTTGAACACCTTTCTATTCAATTACACAAGTCAGTGCCACAGGACAGGTCTGACTACAAATGTGAGATATAGCATATTTGAATGGATGACCTCATCAGTGTGTTGTGGAGCAGATGTTTTGTCTAAAACAGAATGTAATTGATGAGGGAACCCTGTCCCAGTATAAATGTTTCTTCTGAGTAGAAGTGTACACATCAGATGTGTGGGTGAAACCAATCTTACATAATGTTAGGATCAGCCACACACACACACACACACACACACACACACACACACACACACACACACACACACACACACACACACACACACATGCACACACTAGTCAGTCATTGCTGGATTCGAACACCTATCTAAGCACACAAGCTGAAGTACACTGTATTAGCTGCTAGCTCCACAACAGAAGTCTGACTACAAGTGTGAGACAGAGCACATTTGAATGAATGACCTCATCAGTATGTTACAAAACAGATGTTTGGCCTAAAAGGGAATGAAATTGATGGGATCCCCTCTCCCAGTGTAAATGTTTCTCCTGAGTGGAAATGCACATCATGTTTGTGGGTGAGGCTAGTCCTATCTAGCACTAGAGTCACACACTCACACACACACACACACACACACACACACACACACACACACACACACACACACACACACACACACACACACACACACACATTCCCATGCACGCACACACACACACACACACACACACACACACACACACACACACACACACACACACACACACACACACTAACTTTCAACTGTCCATATTTTTGCAGAATGTCCATATTTTTGCTTCATATTTTTGGTCTATTAAAATTTGCAAGTCACTGCTAAATCATTTAGGACTGAAGTCAGAAAATATTGGCAGACATTTTAGTTTTAGACTTCATATCTTTAAGAAAATCCATACTAATGCAAAACCTGCTAGTCTACAATTTTTCTAAGTTTGTAAGAGCAATATTTAAAAGATGTCCCTATTTTTGGTCCTTTGTACCCCGTTATTTGTGGCTTTGTCCAGATTTGTTGTGCTAAGTTTTCGAGAGGTATGATACTCATACTATTCAGTGCTGCTGGATTCAGACACATATCTAAGTACACAAGCTACAGTATACTGTATCAACCACAGGTGCTGCAGAAGTCTGAATACAACTGTGAGAAAGCACATACATATAGTGTAAATCAAATGTTTGGATAAAAAAAATGCATCTCAACAGGTAAACAAAACAGTAATGTGTTGATTACAATTCATAATATGCTGTACAGATAACTCATATATCACTTCATTCATTGACATTGTGGTAGTGTGAATGATATTTAGCCAGTCCACATTACTATGTATTGACCATGTATATGATGGATGATAATCACAGATGTCAAACAAAGGGGTGACACACAATCATTCCTATGTTTTTCAGGTCAGGATCATAGTATGCAAATCTTTATTATCTGGTGTATCATTGTTAATATTTCTTAATGTTAGTACAATGTGCAATGTAAATTAGCACAGTTTTGCTGACTAGTATGACTTTTCAATTTCAGGTAATAATTTGTAAATCCTCTGAACTTCATTGACTTTTTACATCAGTTAAGGTATTTCATTCACTGTCTTGTCTCTATAATCATTATTAGGCTAAATCCTGAACTTCCCATGTAATGAAGTAAATAAATGAACTGTTTACTATAAATGTTTCTGCTGTCGTTTTCCCTCCATACAATGAATGTCATTAAAAATACTGTATGTGTACTACAAACCCCTAACCAGATTATATATAACTTTTTACTCTGTGTATTACTAATCACTAGGAAATTGTATAAAAACATTTGTACACTGTTTTATTATTGTACATAATATCTTGTTGTAAAAATTATGATCTGTAACTGGAGGTTTTCTCCCCAGGCATCCAGTGAAAGTGTTTCTGACCCAGTGGACTTTTCCCAGTCAACAAATATCAATAAATAAATAAATACATAAATAAATACAAGCATACAGGTCAAACATATAAAAGTACCTATTCAATACCCTCGGCAAGTATGTGTCCAAAAGTCCCACACCACTGTACATCATTTGCAAGACTAATATCTGGAGTGCAAACATAATTCACAGTATGTAATGGTTAGGCGGTGTCACAGTGAACTCATCATATGTTGACACAATACGCCATTAAAACATACAGAAGTAATACAAGCCACTGACATTACTTTTTTGTCAAAATCACTTGCTGAAGCATATTGCTGACAAGCTCATTTCCTCAAACAATGGCAAAGTGTTAGGACATGCATAATTATTTTTTGAGTTTTTGAACTTAGAACAGGAATTAGCAGCACCACCTGGTGTTCCCTGCCAAGCTTCATGCAAATAAATAGGACAGAAATATACACAGTTCTGATTCTGAGCCATTTCAGATGTGTGCTTTGTTATCATCTGAACATGTTACGATCATTGCAGTAAATATTCATAATATGGATAGTACAGGGGCATACTTATACTGGCCTCATATCTGCTGACTGTCCACATGTTTAAGCCATGTTGTAGTGTCCCTTATGCCTTTTTTTGTTTCTTCTACATCGAGTACTAAAGCCACTACTTGATAACATACATTTACATCTACTTCATATCTTTCGGAAAATACACACTAATGCTAAATATTTAATGCTAGTACCTTCTACAAGTATAGGAGCTTTTTTAATGTGTGTCTACTGTTTTATAATTTTTGAACACTATAAACACAAGGCGACAGTACTAATAAAAAATAAATAATAAAAAACGGGTACAAGCAGCAAACAGACGAAAACCGAAACAAGTAGTGATTTACCGTTTATTAAATTTTTCACATTAATTCATGACTTAACTAGATATCTTGTACTTATACCTGGGAAGGTATGAACAGGGTTGAGATAATCCTAGACTATATAAAGGACAAAGCAGAGTACTACTACTGGAATAACATATTTATCCATAATTTTACGAGGCATAATTTTATATGAAATAAAAATATTTGTAATTTTAGACCTGATGCTAGATTCAAACACCTGCCAATCTGCATCAACAGTCTTTAGGCAAGAATATTAGCACAAACCAATGTAAATGTCAGGTGCTAAAACACACACATTTGAAGGGAGAATTAAAACAGGTTGAAGCATGGAACTATGTGTGCAGCATAATTTATAACAGTAATTAGCAACTGTAACATCCCGTGTGGTATACATTCAACTCTGCAGCCTGTTTAGTGTTACCATTCTTTGTTTCTGTAGTTCAGTGAGGCTAAGCACAGTAGCAAGAGGGACAGCATACTAATGCCACCAAAGGCAAAAAGTCACCAGCTTTTGTCATAAGATGTGAACTGCCATTTGCAATTGGTTATAGTTGATGCTCAATGACAGGCATCTCACATTTGCTGAGGTCAAAGATTGACAAGACAGAAGGGAGGAAGAGAGTAGGATAGAAACACAGAGAGAAAAAGAAACAAAGAGAGAGGGAAGAGAGTAACAGGGGAGAGAAAGAGAAGAGTTTTGTGTATGGCCCTTATTGTCATCTTTGTGTTGTGTTACTCTTTTCTTTGTCATCATAATAATCCAGTCATGCTACATGCAAAAAGTGTTTCAAACAGAGTGCTAGTGGGTGTCAAGTGGTTGAACAATGATTAACACAGAAGCAGGATACTGGCGGGTTAGTAAGACATATAGCCATTAGTTCTACACGTAATATTAACATGAAAAAAGTAGTCAATATTATTTGATATACATCTGGATTTGAACACTTGACACTAAGTGAAAACATTCTACATTCCTGAGCAAACCACACAGGGACTCGTACTTCGCATAATAAAACTATTACATTTGAAGGAACATTGACAATAGACTGAAGCAAGGGAGAACATAGACATCAGACTTTATCACAGTAATGAGAATTGTAACATCCCATAAGGTCTACATTACATCCTGCAGTCTACTGAACATCATCATCATCTCTCTTTTCTTCCCATTTTCTATATGGCTTTCCAGTGTCATGTCAACTATCATCATCTCTCTTGATTCAATGCCACACCCCTGCCTTCTTTGAAACTAATACCTGACTGTTGCAGATCTTCTTTCACACAATCCATCTACCTCTTTTCTGCTTGCCTTATTCCTGTTTGTCCAAAATATCCATCACCAGATTGTCATCTTCTTTTCTGCACATGTGCCTGAACCACAGTAATCTGTTCTCTTTGATATTTTTCTGCAATTGGAGCTACTTTGGTTTCTGCTCTCATCACCTCATTTCTTCATCTGTCCCACAGTGTACATCCTACCACCCATCTGAAACACTTCATTTCCATAACCTCTAACCTCCTCCAATGCTCTGCCTTTACTGCCCAGGTTTCTGAATGGCATAGTAGTACTAGTTACACCACTTTATTGTACACCTTACTTTTCAGATTCTTTAGCATTCTTTTGTCATACAGTACACCTGACCCTTAATGCCATTTGGCTGTAGCCCTTCTGATTCTATCGTTGACCTCTTCATTCAAACTTCCTTTCTCCTCAATCACCCCCAGATACTTGAGACTATTAATCTGTTCCACTTTCTTCCCTTCTATCTCAATTCTCAGCTTTTTCTGATTTACCACATTCACTACCATTACCACTATCTTATATGTTCTCAGTTTCATTCCATGTGCCTTCAGTTTTGCATTCCATTCCATTTGCCAATCCTTTACTGAAGTTCTTGTTCAGAGACTGCCTGTAATGCCACATTGTCTGCATACAACAACTTTGTTGATTTGTCCCCTCCAACCTTTTTACTAATGTAGTCCATCATCAAAATGAACAGTAGTGGGCTCAGAGTTGAACACTGATACCCACCGTGAGACCAAACTATGTTTGCACTTGAGTCATCCAGTCTATTTACATCATTTGCACTAATTTTACCAATATTTCTGGGACTTTGAACTACCACATGACTGCCCAAATCAGCTTTCTTGGGATCTTGTCATATTTTTTTCTCCTAGGAATGCCCAGTTGCACTCTTTCCTCATCTCTAGCTAATTATCAATTATCTGTCTCACTGCAAATGTTGGGTCAGTTGTGCTGCATCCTGATCTGAATCCAAACTGCTCATTTTCCATCTGACTTTCTTCTGCTTTGAGTATCCATTAATCAATCACTCTGCCCAGGGTTTTCATGCAGTGTGACAGGAGTTTGATACCTCTGTACTTCCCACAGGTGTAGATATCCCATTTGTTCCTATACACTGGCATGTGTATACTTATTCTCCAGTCATCTGAGATATGCCTTTCACTCCATCCTGCTTTGAGTAGCCTCAGGAGCCATTTCTTTCCTATCCTACCTGACACCTTTAACATATGTGCTCAGACCTCATCTGAGCCTGCTGCTTTGCCTGACTTTATTTTCCTAAGTGCTGCTCTTACTTCCACTATGGTGGGCTCCTCTTCTTTTCTCATTATAAGCTGTGTCTGGAAAAGTACACCTTTTGTAGGGTTTTCTTCATTCAGAAGATGTTGGAAATACTCCTTCCATCTGTCTTTAATGTCCTGTGGACTGATGAACTGGTTGTTGGTGGCATCATTAAGGTGTCCAGCCTATTGAACTTATGAAAGTAACTGTCTCCTCATAGTGCTATCAGTCTTTCTTTCTATAGTGCAGTGGAGATGAACACTACTATGCAACGATAACCTAACTAGTGTGGTCAAAGTTAAAATCTTCAATTTTTGCTTTAGGAAGTTATTTACCAACACTAACCACTGCTGTGCTATGCCTAGTGTATCTCATATGCTTAGGAGAAAACATGAGAGTTTGTTATATGGACCATTGGGCCATCTCTGGCTGTGTATGATTTTATTTTTTGTCCAGACTAAATGTGTAAAAAAGGGGTTGATATGGCAGTGGTGAAAATGGGGTTGGGGTGGGCAAGCAGATGGTAGGATACAGGGGGAAAAATAATGGAATATGCAGGATGGTGTTGGGAGTGTAGTGCAGCTATCCACTACTTCACAAAATAGCAGTGTCTTATCCAAATAACTTAGAGAATTGTATAGTCACCACATCAAGTGTTTGATGACATAATAATGTTGTGTGCCCTATCAGATCAAATCAATTGTATTTAAAACATATACATAGGTGAGACAGGAATACAAAAAACCAACAGCGTTAGCAGATGCTGTAAATCTCAATCACAAAATCCAACGGACGATAAAAGTAGACCAATCTTCTCTTTTATTCAGTACGGACATGTAAAAACGAGATAAGCGCTTTCACAAAAATGCTTCATCAGATCTCAGGCAAATAGATATAAAACAGCCATCTTTAAATACTCTGAGAATTAATTAGCAGTTCGCAAACAATTAGTAATTAAAAGGACAGTAGTCTCATCTTCAATGATATACATATATAAAATCTGCAGTACTTTAAAATCTAAATAAAACTGTGTATAATAAAAAACTTATGCAACTATATATAATAAGAAACTTATGCAACTGTATATAGTAAAACAATCCTTAGTGGAACATCAAATATATTCCATTTTAAATAAATATTAACATTATCATAATAGATGCACAAACATGACATGTATTACATCACACTCAAACATGAAAATTCAATCTATGTGTGTAAAGTATGCATGTCTAGCTGTATACCTATGTAGATGAATCAATATTTGAATATTCTGTGATACAGGTATCCAAAATATGTGTGTAAAAAATGTGTGTATATAAAAGACATGGGAGGTATATACCCTTGTTTTTCATATTACTTGACATTCCTTCTTAACCTCAACTTAGGTCTGATCGAAGCTCTCTCATTCAAGCCAGAGCCTTGATCCGCTCTCAATTTTATAATCCATTCTGTCTCTCTGCTCTCCGTGTGAGTTCTAATATCACCCCCTCTAAAATTAGGAGTTATCACCTCCAGTACTTTAAAGGAGAACCTATGTTGTATGTTCGTCATGATAACATGCTTTGCCAAGGCATTCTGAGTAGTCCCCTTCTTCATGTGATAAACATGCTCCCTCATTCGATCTCTTAGGGGGCGGTTGGTTTTACCAACATAGAAGCAAGGACATGATTGGCACCTGGCTAAATAAATAACGTGCAAGGTCATACAGTCCGCTGTTACCAGTGTCTGATAGTATCTACCATTATCAGGATGATGAAACCCTGGTGTATCATCTATATAACAACAAAAGTTACACCGTCCACATGGTCTGGTGTAGCCATCTATTTCATCTCCATCTCTATGAAACACAGAGCATAATCTCCTCTTCAAATTGTTCTTATTTTTATATAAGAATCTAGGTCTGTCCCCTACGATGTTTCTAACATCATCATTCGTACTTAATATCCCCCAATGTTTACTAAGTACCTCTCTCAGTTCACTATGATCCGAAGAAAAATGCGTTATAAACTTTAAGCCTCCACCAACATTGGTCCTGTCTATAGAAGGACAAGTCGACTCAACTGGTCCAAAATAAGGGGCCCCTATAGTGGATCTCAGATCTAACATATCACTGAACTGTGTGTTAACTTCATCCACACCATAACCTCTGGAACACAATCTGTCTCTCAAACTATTAAGTTCTGTCTCAAAGCCAGATTCAGTGGGATTGAGTCTTGATGCCCTGATTGCTAAAAAAATAAATAAAATAATTCTCCAAAACAGCTTTCACCAGATCAGTTAAAAACTTAATCTTGCTATGGTCAAACTCACTTATTCTACATAAAAAAAATCGTAAAACCACTCCAAACCTTGGTTATGTGGAATAACTGCGAACAAGTTTACGATATATATGGTAACAAATTTCAGATCTTCACCTTATAGGTCCTTTTTCACCCTTTTAAGGAAATCCCACAAATATTTATATAAATGGGTTATTCCTGCTCTTACCTCCTTTAACTGAAAATCAATAAAATGTGCTATAGTAAATGTTTCTGAAAATGTAATATTCATGTTAAATGAAAAAGGTGGGTTTAATAAGATTCTTACAGGAGCTTTTGGGATTCCAAAACTAGTGGAGGTTTTAGATCTGATACCTTTAGAAATTTGCATCTCCCCTGCAAACTAAGACCTTGTACTACGCAATCATGAAGTATAACAGCAATCTTGTAGTATGCACATTCCACTGATTAAATTGGATACCCTTTTTCATAAGTGTCTACATTACACAGGTCAAACATTTTGGCTGATATAATAAAATAGAGAACATCAACGTCTGTGCAGTGACAGAAACCTGGTTCAAGGCTCCAGAGAGCACCAGTGCATTACCAGGCTATAATTCATATCACACCTTTTGGCCACCTAACCTGGACCGAAACATTAAAGGTGAAGGCATGTCCATATTCATTACATGATATCCACACCTCCAGGCTAGTTGCTCAGCATAATGCATCCTCGAGATTATCCAAGTGAACTAACTCTGGCAAGACGCAATCCAAATTGTAGCTTGCTACAGATCCCCCACCATGCCCAGGATTATCAATTCTCATTTCTGATACACTAGAAAATATTAGGGTACAACCTAACCCTAATGAATACCATTTCAACTACCCCACCATTAACGGAAACTACCATGTGAAAATGACTTTTATAATAGGGCAAAGCTTCGGATAAAATCCTCAATACTAATACAAACAAATCTTAAAAAAGCAAATGGTTTTAAATAGGAGTCAACAGTCACATGACCAGCAGTCCAAAAAATCATGTGACCACAAGTATATAAAACAACCATTAAAATTAGAAAATTTAGGAAAAAAATAGAAAAATGATAATTTACTATTTAAACCTAGTATGTTGCAATTTAACAAGAACAGGTTTCAAGGTAATCATATTATTTAAACCTGAAATGGTCAGGAGTTCAACCTAAGAATCCATTCATACTCTTTTACTCAAGTAAATTACCACTATCACCACCTCTGGCAGGAGGTCAGATTACATCAGTAACTCTAAAGGAGAATCTATGTTCAATACCTGAACTAACTATAAAGTTTATACAAGGCATTACTGTCAATGGCCTCTAATTCGACAGTTCAATGATGCGTTATTTTAGCTTTCTTGTGGTCTTACCCACATAGAATGCAGTACATGTCATGCAATTAGCTAAGTACACCACATTAGATGTAACACAAGTGGTAGAAAAATTAAACTGATAAACTTTACCACTAATAGGATGTTTGAACTTATCACCAACCAAACATACAGAACACTCAGAAAATTCAATCTATGTGTAAAGTATGCATGTCTAGCTGTATACCTATGTAGATGAATCAATATTTGAATATTCTGTGATACAGGTATCCAAAATATGTGTGTAAAAAATGTGTGTATATAAAAGACATGGGAGGTATATACCCTTGTTTTTCATATTACTTGACATTCCTTCTTAACCTCAACTTAGGTCTGATCTCTCATTCAAGCCAGAGCCTTGATCCGTCTCAATTTTATAATCCATTCTGTCTCTCTGCTCCGTGTGAGTTCTAATATCACCCCCTCTAAAATTAGGAGTTATCACCTCCAGTACTTTAAAGGAGAACCTATGTTGTATGTTCGTCATGATAACATGCTTTGCCAAGGCATTCTGAGTAGTCCCCTTCTTCATGTGATAAACATGCTCCCTCATCCGATCTCTTAGGGGGCGGTTGGTTTTACCAACATAGAAGCAAGGACATGATTGGCACCTGGCTAAATAAATAACGTGCAAGGTCATACAGTCCGCTGTTACCAGTGTCTGATAGTATCTACCATTATCAGGATGATGAAACCCTGGTGTATCATCTATATAACAACAAAAGTTACACCGTCCACATGGTCTGGTGTAGCCATCTATTTCATCTCCATCTCTATGAAACACAGAGCATAATCTCCTCTTCAAATTGTTCTTATTTTTATATAAGAATCTGGGTCTGTCCCCTACGATGTTTCTAACATCATCATTCGTACATAATACCCCCCAATGTTTACTAAGTACCTCTCTCAGTTCACTATGATCCGAGGAAAAATGCGTTATAAACTTTAAGCCTCCACAAACATTGGTCCTGTCTATAGAAGGACAAGTCGACTCAACTGGTCCAAAATAAGGGGCCCCTATAGTGGATCTCAGATCTAACATATCACTGAACTGTGTGTTAACTTCATCCACACCATAACCTCTGGAACACAATCTGTCTCTCAAACTATTAAGTTCTGTCTCAAAGCCAGATTCAGTGGGATTGAGTCTTGATGCCCTGATTGCTTGTCCTCTGATTATATTTCTAAAAACATGTGGAGGGTGCATACTGGTTCTATTGAGTAAGCTGTTGCTGTAGCAACTCTTCCTATAGACACCTGTATTAATAAAGTTATCATCAATCCTCTCAATATACATATCAAGAAAATTTATTTTATATTGTGAATACTCCATAGAGAATTTCAGACAGGTGGTCAAGTTATTCAAGGTGTTAAAGAATGTCTCTAGTTGTTCAAATGTACCTTTCCACAAGATAAATAAATCGTCAACAAAACGACGATAAAATACAACATGCTGTTTAAATAGATTCTCTTCAAACAAAACTTGTTCTTCCCAGTAAGCCAAATACATATTGGCGTAGCTATTGGCACAGGGAGTGCCCATAGCTACGCCATCTTTTTGTTTGTAAAAACCTTCATTGAATGTAAATAAGTTATTTTCCAAGATTAATTCTAAGAAACATGTTATCAAATCAATCTGTACAGGGGAATAACCACTATGCATCTTCAAGTAATCAGTAACATACAATAAACCCATACTGTTGGGTATGACTGTAAACAAGGACTGAACATCAAAGGTGACAAACAAGTAGTCGAATGTGATGTTCATATCCTTCGTACAGTCATATAAATCAAGTAGAAATTGTTTCGAGTCTCTCAGGACGACTCTGTTGGAATTCAGCACTGGTCTAAGATGCTTTTCTACATATACCGATAGATGTTCGGTCACCCAATCTCGACCTGACACTATCGGTCTCATGGGTGGTCTGATGGAATCTTTATGTATCTTCGGTAGACCATGTATAGTGGGTATCATAGGATGACAAATCATGAGGTATTGAAATAAATCTTGATCTATTAACTTCCCTTGAAATATATCATTAATGGTATCATGTACATGCCTGATGACTCCTCCTACATACTGTGATGTGATCTTCACGTAGAAGCCATCACTCAACATGGAGTTCATT
Source organism: Protopterus annectens (assembly GCF_019279795.1). NCBI lineage: Eukaryota > Metazoa > Chordata > Ceratodontiformes > Protopteridae > Protopterus > Protopterus annectens. Next base: position 1,390,913,985 of record NC_056743.1, read on the forward strand.
CGTGTAATGTAATCTATAGTGTCCATTACAACTACCTTACCGCCTTTATCGGCAGGTCTGATGGTGATATCTGAGTTGTTCTGTAATTTCTTAAGACTCTTGCCCTGGCTGGGCATATTGAAGACCCGAAGGCCTCTCGGTATAATATTCCGCTCGAGGCACAGCTGGAAATGAAGTCGCTGAGTTTGAAGCCTTTTCAGCTTCATAAAATCCTTTTCCATACTCTCTAATAATGAATAAATCCTACTCATGTCAAGATTCTGCCCTAGGGCATCAGTGGTAGTTCTTTCAGTTTCCAGAAACCAAGATGCATTACCGGAACCTTTCAGGTGTTGCCGGAATTCTCCTTTAGAAATTTGCATCTCCCCTGCAAACTAAGACCTTGTACTACGCAATCATGAAGTATAACAGCAATCTTGTAGTATGCAATATTCCACTGATTAACTGATACCTTTTTTCATAAGTGTCTACATATAACAGGTCAAACATTTTGCTGATATAATAAAATAGAGAACATCAACGTCTGTGCAGTGACAGAAACCTGGTTCAAGGCTCCAGAGAGCACCAGTGCATTACCAGGCTATAATTCATATCACACCTTTTGGCCACCTAACCTGGACCGAAACATTAAAGGTGAAGGCATGTCCATATTCATTAAGGATATCCACACCTCCAGGCTAGTTGCTCAGCATAATGCATCCGAGATTATCCAAGTGAAACTAACTCTTGGCAAGACGGCAATCCAAATTGTAGCTTGCTACAGATCCCCCACCATGCCCCAGGATTATCACTCCTCATTTCTTGATACACTAGAAAATATTAGGGTACAACCTAACACCCTAATAATGGGCCATTTCAACTACCCCACCATTAACTGGGAAAACTACTCATGTGAAAAACGCACTTTATAATAGCAAAGCTTTCGGATAAAATCCTTCCTCAATACTAATACAAACAAATCTAAAAAGCAAATGGTTTAAATACAGGTCACTGAAGTCACATGACCAGCAGTCCAAAAATCATGTGACCACAAGTATATAAAACAAATCATTAAAATTAGAAAATTTAGAAAAAAATAGAAAAAACATAACATTATCGCAACCTAGTATGTTGCAATTTAACAAGAACAGGTTTCAAGGTAATCATATTATTTAAACCTGGAAAATGGTCAGAGTTCAACCTAAGAATCCATTCATACTCTTTTAATTCAAGTAAATTACCACTATCACCACCTCTGGCAGGAGGTCAGATACATCAGTAACTCTAAAGGAGAATCTATGTTCAATACCTGAATCAACTATGTGTTTATACAAGGCATTACTGTCAATGGCCCTTCTAATCTCCGATTTGTGTTCAATGATGCGTTATTTTAGCTTTCTTGTGGTCTTACCCACATAGAATGCAGTACATTTCATGCAATTAGCTAAGTACACCACATTAGATGTAACACAAGTGGTAGAAAAATTAAACTGATAAACTTTACCACTAATAGGATGTTTGAACTTATCACTGCAACCAACCACAATATCAGAACAGCAGGAACAATTCAAACAGCCATACGTGCCGGGCTTAGTGGCAAAAGTCCTCTCTACAGGCCTGAACAAATCTTTGTAACATAACATATTCTTCAAGGACTTCATATTTCTATATGAGAAAAAAGGCCTGTCACCAAGAATGTCTTTAATCTCACTAGAGGCCATTAGTACAACCCAATTCTTCTGTATTATTTGTTTTACAAAACGTTTTGTTGATGATTGTTTTATGGTTTGGAAAGGTTCCCTTTCACAGTTGAATGAATTTGTTCATTATTTAAATGCAACCACCAGTTTCTTGAAATTTAAGATGGATGCCTCTGATAGTGAGATTAATTTCTTGGATGTTAAGATACAACTACGTGAGGGTTCTATCCATACCAGTATTCACAAAAAGGAGATAAACTCTGATAGATACATTAATTATTCCAGCATGCATGCCCCACATGTCTTTAAGGGAATTGTTACTTCACAGTTTAATAGAGTTAGTAGATTAAATACTGATGATGCTACATTTAATTTACAGTTGGATGAGATGTCCAAAGAGTTTCTGGATAGTGGTTATGATTCTAAACTAGTTTTAGATTTAAAAAATAAAGTTTTAGTTAATAGGAAGACAATATTGAAGCCGATTTTCCTTGGGGATGATGTTGGTTCTATTAACCTAGAATGTTCAAAAGTATGCACTATGTATCTTACTAGTTATAATACCTTGACTTGTTTTGTAAAACAAATAATACAGAAGAATTGGGTTGTACTAATGGCCTCTAGTAAGATTAAAGACATTCTTGGTGACAGGCCTTTTTTCTCATATAGAAATATGAAGTCCTTGAAGAATATGTTATGTTACAAAGATTTTTCAGGCCTGTAGAGAGGACTTTTACCACTAAGCCCGGCACGTATGGCTGTTTGAATTGTTCCTGCTGTTCTGATATTGTGGTTGGTTGCAGTGATAAGTTCAAACATCCTATTAGTGGCAAAGTTTATCAGTTTAATTTTTCTACCACTTGTGTTACATCTAATGTGGTGTACTTAGCTAATTGCATGAAATGTACTGCATTCTATGTGGGTAAGACCACTAGAAAGCTAAAGGAACGCATCATTGAACACAAATCGGAGATTAGAAGGGCCATTGACAGTAATGCCTTGTATAAGCACATAGTTGATTCAGGTATTGAACATAGATTCTCCTTTAGAGTTATTGATGTAATACGGCCTCCTGCCAGAGGTGGTGAAAGTGGTAATTTACTTGAATTAAAAGAGTATGAATGGATTCTTAGGTTGAACTCTGACCATTTTCCAGGTTTAAATAATATGATTACCTTGAAACCTGTTCTTGTTAAATTGCAACATACTAGGTTGCGATAATGTTATGTTTTTTCTATTTTTTCTAAATTTTCTAATTTTAATGATTTGTTTTATATACTTGTGGTCACATGATTTTTGGACTGCTGGTCATGTGACTTCAGTGACCTGTATTTAAACCATTTGTTTTTTAGATTTGTTTGTATTAGTATTGAGGAAGGATTTTATCCGAAAGCTTTGCTATTATAAAGTGTGTTTTTCTCAGTTCTGGTTGTTAAAACTACTCATGTACCAACTCTTTTGCTCAACATTTTCTGGAATTCATAAATTCCAACGCCTTAGATCAACTTATCCACACCCCCAACAGGGGCAGCAATATCCTAGACCTGGTCATTACCAACATGGGCAACTGGTGTTCCACACCAGAGGTCAATTCCTCATTGGTCAGATCCGACCACAAGCTAATCACCCTAGACATCCACATCTCACCCCCACCCCCCATTAGGAAACCACCGTAAAAACTTTCTCCAAAGTCAACTTCACGCTTCTTAAGACAGAAGTGGCAAACCTCATGACAACCATGCAGATGAACAATAGAGGTACAACTGCAGAATCCTACACAAATACATTTTATAAGCACTTACATAAGTGCATGGATCGTGCAATCCCAAACAGAACCAATTTGCTATCCTCCAAAAAAGGAATCCAATTTGGCGGTCCCCTGACATAAAAAAACTCTATAACAGAAGAAAGAAACTGTTGCAAAAAAGAGTAAAATCCCATGACTGGAGGAACTCCCTGGTAAGTCTCAGTAAAAAGCTGAGATCCCTCATAAAATCCCCCAAAGTTAGTTATGAAAACAAAATTTCCACTGATTCTAAAGATAACCACAAAGCATTCTATAGCTATGTCAAGAATCTGCTCTGAGTTACAGCACAATGACACAAAATATACAGAACCAACTGATATTGCCAACATCCTGGCAGATAGGGGGTGGGAGGGGGGTAAAGTTACCACTGAACCTAAGGGGCCCATCTCGATACTGGAAGAATTTAAAGTTCCTGTAATCATGGCAGCACAGGTAAAAAACACACTCTCCAAAGCCAAGAACACAGCATCCATGGGACCTGACAACATCCCAGGCTGCGTTCTACATGAACTACACATTGAACTGGCACCCCACTTAAGTACCATGGTCAATCATAGCCTCGCCTCAGGCTTTTTGCCCACTGAATGGCACACAGCAAAGGTTGTCCCACTCCACAAAGGGGAAGCCACCAAGGACCCTGGGAACTACCGCCCCATTAGCCTGATGAGCCTGGTTTGCAAAGCTATGGAATGTATCATCATGGAACTTATAAACAATGACATTGGTAATCTCCAAACTCTGGACCCTACCCAGTTCAGGTTTGTAAAAGGCAGAGCATGTCTCCTAAACCTGATAGACTTCTTTGAAGTGGTCACCAAAGCTGTAGATGAGGGTAAAGTGGTTCACGCAGCCTATCTAGATCTCGCCAAGGCTTTTGACAACATCCCCCACTCTGTAATTACAGATAAACTCACTAAACTAGGTGTAAATCCCTATGTCACAAGATGGGTTGCCAAATGGCTCACTGACAGAACCCACACTGTGAAAGTAGCAGACTCCAAATCTGACTTCAGACCAGTGACAAGTGGAGTACCACAGGGTTCAGTCCTGGGCCCTCTCCTGTTTGGTATCTACTTCTCAGAAGAACAGGCTAACAAAGAAGGTCTTTGGCTAATGAAGATTGCAGATGACTGCAAACTAGGAGCCATAATTGAAACTCCTAACAATGTGGACAGCCTACAAAAGGGCCTCACTGAGACAGATGCCTGGTGTCAAAGCCATGGCCTCAAGCTCAATGCCAAAAAGTGCATTGTCATCCCTTTTGGTAAAAACTCTGTACCCATAAACTACCACATAGGTGGTAGTCTACTTAACACTGAAAGTATGATGAGACCTTGGGACACAGGTGGACAGTAGTCTCTCCTTTGATAATCGCATTGCCACAGTAGTCAGGAAATCCTTCTACATGGCACACCTCATCACAAAAGGTTTCTCATCCAGGAAAAAAGAGGTCTTGTTCCACTCTACTCGTCACTTATTAGACCCATTATAGAGTACAATGCCCCTTTTGGTATGTACCTCACAAGACATCTACAACAACTAGAAAGGCCGCAGAAATACCTCACAAAGAGGATTACTGGACTCAAACAGATGCCCTACACAGACCATCTAAAAAAACTCCAGCTTTATTCTGTCACATATCGCCTACTCAGAGGTGATCTCTGCCTAACATACAAAGCTATGTCAAATCCAGAGCTGTTGGACATGCTCCACTTAAAGAAATCCCAATCCATCCAAGCTACACGCTCTAGGGACCAAAACCTTGTCACCACAATAAACAGAACATGCTCTAGGGATAGATTCTTGTCCCAGAGACTTCCCATACTCTGGAACAAACTACCTATCTATATCAAACAAAGCTCCTCTTCAAGAAAAATCTTGATGATTGGATGGGAGATAGGGAATTCACCCCAGGGATCACTTCTGTGGCTTTGCTTGACAGGGGCACAGCAAAATCATTTTCTTAGGTGGCAAAAGCCAGGGTACCTTTTTGGCTAGGCTTATATAGGCCCTGGGGCCAATAGCTTAGTACCTACCTATGAACATATGAACCTATGAACTATTCATAAATGTGACATCAGGCTATATCCCACTGGACTAGCAACAATTAAATTACTTCCCTTAATAACCGGGGTCAGTAACTAAGGAGCTTCACTCCTCACTACTGACTCCAATATGAAACGTTTACTTAAACAGAAGTAATATTTCACAATTTCCCCTAAGAGCACAACAGGAGCATGCTTTATTTTCTTTGACTGGACTATACACCTCTGTCCACCCAAATGTATTTTTTTATTACACACTTCAGAGCAAAGTGTCCCAGTTTAAGACCTCTGATACACTTACACTCAAAGTAAATCTAAATCTCACACATCCAGACACTTTTGGGAAAGCCTGATACAGATATCCAGCTGTGTCTCTTTCTCAAAATAGTACAGTAACACTGCAACCAATCACAGGGTCTTTATGTCCTTCTAAAGGAGTATCCAATTATGAAAATTAATTATCAAAATAAATGATAGCAATGACCAGAAGAGCCAGGCCTTCGAGGTGACCTGTGGAGTATGAAACAGGTAGAAATACTCTTAAATCTCTAAAGAAAAACACTGGTTTCCAGCCACAATGTAAAGTAATGAAAAACATTTAATAATAAGTAAAAACGATTATGAGGTTGTACACCAATAACTGTCAATAAACACCAAAATTCAATCACCAGAGATGTAAAATCAAAATGCAGGATAGGACCTCTGATACACTTACACTCAAAGTAAATCTAAATCTCACACATCCAAACACTTTTGGGAAAGCCTGATACAGATATCCAGCTGTGTCTCTTTCTCAAAATAGTACAGTAACACTGCAACCAATCACAGGGTCTTTATGTCCTTCTAAAGGGGTATCCAATTACCTCATAAGACATCTACAACAATTAGAAAGGCCACAGAAATACCTCACAAAGAGGATTACTGGACTCAAACAGATGCTCTACACAGACTGTTTAAAAAAACTCCAGCGTTACTCCACTGCATATCACCTACTCAGAGATGATCTCTACCTAACATACAAAGCTATGTCAAACCCTGATCTGTTGGACATGCTCCACTTAAAGAAATCCCAATCCCTCTGAGCTTCATGCTCTAGGGACCTATACATGTCACCACAATAAAAAGAACATGCTGGAGGGATAGATTCCTGTCCCATAGACTTCCCATACTCTGGAACAAACTACTTATCTATATCAAACAAAGCTCCTCATTAGCACTCTTCAAGAAAAATCTTGATGATTGGATGGGAGATAGGAAATTCCCCCTGGGGATCACTTCTGTGGATTTGCTCAACAGGGGCACTGGAAAATAATTTTCTTTGGTGGCAAAAGCCAGGGTACCTTTTTGGCTAGGCTTATATAGGCCCTAGGGCCAATAGCCTAGCACCTATCTATGAACCTATGAACCTATGAACTTATTCATTAATGTGATATCAGGCTATATCCCACCGGACTATCAACAATTAAATGACATCCCTTCCTAACCTGGGTCAGTAACTAAGGAGCTTCACTCCTCAATACTGACTCCAATTTGAAACTTTTACTTAAACAGAAGTAATATTTCACAATTTCACCCAAGAGCACAACGGGAACATGCGTTATTTTCTGCGACTGGACTATATACCTTTGTCCACCCAAATGTAGTTCTTTATTATACACTTCAGAGCAAAGTGTCCCAGTTTAAGACTTCTGATACACTTACACTCAAAGTAAATTTAAATCTCACACATCCAAACACTTCTGGGAAAGCTTGATACAGATACCCTGCTGTGTCTCTTTCTCACAATAGTACAGTAACACTGCCACCAATCACAAGGTCTTTATGTCCTTCTAAAGGGGTATCCGATTATAAAAATTAATTATCAAAATAAATGATAGCGATGACCAAAAGACCCAGGCCTTCGAGGTGACCTGGGGAGTATGAAACAGGTAGAAATACTCCCAAATCTCTAAAGAAAATCACTGGTTTCCAGCCACAATGTAAATTAATGAAAAAAATTTAATAATAAGTAAAAATTATTATGAGATTGTAAACCAGTAACTGTCAATAAACACTAGAATTCAATCACCAGAAATGTAAAATCAAACTGCAGGATAGGAGTCCATTATTCTAGAAAAATTCTAACTTAATACCTAAGCTTTCATGATCTAACTAAAGAATACTGTCCCTGATCTACTCTAACATATAATAGCAAGGCCAAGACAAGCTTCCAGTTTTTTGGTGAGTTCTCTTTTCTTGGTGTGCACTGACTACACAGTACTTGACAAACTGCAGTCTCAACTGTCTAATTTCAAAGTGTACCAGTGAGCTATTTAAAAAAATATATCAATCAATCAGCTGTTTAAATCATCTCTTAGCAACCAGGAACATTCTAATGACACCACTCACTGTTCAGCTGATTCTCCAGAGTTTGTACTTTAGAATATCTCTCTCAAGCATGCACAGTTAGAGATGTATCAAGGCAGTGACAGATTCTTAAAACATTCTGTTTAAACAGGGAAATACTCAACATTTTGAAACTTATTTACATTTTCACAATTAGGCATGCTGCCATACAAGTTAATCTGAGAATATACAGAAATCCCGTGCCAGACATGCTAACACAGATGATATTGTTTTAAGTTTCTTCACATTTCTCACCCCCCCCCCTTATGACTCAAGCATGGTTTCCAAGTGACCCTTGAAAACTGATGATTGAGAAAAATGGGTTGACCTGGGGATATTAACCCACTCCTCTCCTGGACAATCCATATGCAATGGCATTATTAACCCCATTGCAATGTTATATGGTGATATTGGGTTCCTATTGCGTGATCGAAAATTGTAAATGGCGAACGCATATTGAGAGAACCCGATTGGTCGAAACGTGGAAACATTGCATGCCTAACATGGAAATCGCCGTAGGGTATATTTTCCCTTTACTTCAATGCAGTGCGATCTTGGAGTAGGAATATTTAAGTAGCGGGGGTGTGGGGGGTGGAGGGGGGCTTGCCCCCCTACCTACATCATTTAGGTAAGTATAGTTTTTTAAATTTTTTTTATTCTATTTTCAAAATTTCAAACATCGCTCATATAGTGTCGACCATATGGTGTTCGATGTTTCAAACTTTCAAAAATATAATATAGACCCAGTCATATCATATGCTTGCAATTGTCGCCTACACCTCATACCATCCTTCTTTGGCACTAGCACTACTGGGGATGCCCAAAGACTGTTAGACTCTTGAATTACCTCCAGTTCTAGCATTTCTCTTATTTCTTCTTTCAGAGTCTGCCTCACTCTCTTAGGTACTCTTTAAGGATCCTGCTTAATATGTTTTTGTAGTCCTGTATCCACATGGTGCTGCATCAAGTCAGTACACCCAGGTTTCCTTGTGAACATATCCTCAAATTCCTGCAATACTGTTTTTATTTCCTGGACTTGATTAGGAGTTAACTGCAGTGATTTGGTGATCTCTTCCACAGAGGTGTAAATCCTAGCCTCCCCCAAAAGATCAGTTACCATATCCCTTTTATTCTCTTCCTGCCATCCACTATGAATGCTCAGTACTAGGGCTGCTATGTCATGATAAGGTTTCATCATATTCACATGGTACATTTTGTGCCATTGTCTCCTACCTACTAAATTTACTATGTAGTTCACATCATTTATTTTCCTCACCACCTTACAGGGTCCCTCCCAAGCTGCTTGTAACTTGTTATGTCTATTAGGAACAAGTACAATCACCTTCTGTCCTGTAGAACTTTGAGTACTTCGGGGGTCCCACAATATCCAAGGCCACTCTCTGAAATGACTCTTCGATAACAGGCAAAGGCATTAATGGAGCCTTAGCCTCGTCCCACTACTTTACCAACATTTTGGCACTGTTCACAAGTCCTACAATATCCTTACCGCATCCCTCGCAATCCCAGGCCAATAGATATTTTGCATAATATGTCTCTTACTATGTCTTATGTCCATATAACCAGAGAAAGGAATGTCATGCACTATGGGTAAGAGCAGCATACTGTAAGCTTTAAGAACTACTGACTGCCATATCACTTTACCTTCTAGCCCACCTGCAGGAGTCCATTCTCTATACAACAAACCTTAGTTCCAGTATACAGTCTTCCCTCTTCCTTGAGCCTCAGGTGCCTCCTTAGCCATCTCCCTCAAGCTTTGTAATGAAGGATTCATAATTTGAGCCTGTCTCAACTCTACCTTCATAACCTTCCTCAGCACCATTTCTGTAGGAAGTCTAGTCATGTCTGATAGCTGTGCATTGCTGTCACTCTGGGTACCGCCACTTACCTTCATCCTCACAGTTACCATGTCCAAGGGAATATCAGTACCCACCAGCAGGTGTGGCTCACATTCAGACTTGCTGCTACCAGACAGCACCTTTCCTGAAACAGCCACCAAGCCAGATCCAGCTTCATGGTCCCAGGTCTCTCCCAGGCTACTGGACCTACATGCCTTTCTCCAACCCTGACTGCATGTCAGTGCATGTATACAAGGTACTGCATCATCAAAGTCATTCCCTATTAGGACATCTGGTGGAATATCCTCAAACACACTTGCTTGTGTCCTCTTCCACCCTCCCTGTCAAGATGAACCCTAGCCAAAGGTATTTGGAATGGGGTCCCTCCCAAAGCTCTGACTGGAGTGGACTAAGAAGCAAGTACTGCTCTTCTCTAACCACTGCAGGCCTCACAACGGTTATATCAGAAGCTGTGTCCATCTTAGCAATTACCTCTTTACCATCTAGTAAGACTAGATAAAAAGTTTGGTAATAATTTGGCAACCCAGTTATTTCTAAACAACTTACCACTGGCAGTTTGTCATTACCACTTGCTGGCTTCCTCACCTTCTGTTTCTCACCTAGCCTTGATGGACATTGAACTGCTATATTTCCCTTCTTGTTACACCTGAAACATCTTATCCCAACTATGCACCTGGATTAGTAATTCCCCTGTTACTAATGTACTCTTGTTGGAGTGGTTTAGACTACCCCAATGGGTTCCCTTACTTCCATGTTCAGCACTGGGTATCCTTTTCCTATGCAGTGGTGCTCTGCTTGCCAAGTAGACATCTCCTTTTCTCCCAAACTCCACTGCAGAGTTGCACTCACAGTCTGCTACCTAGACTCTCATGTCATCAGGCAAAGTACCGAGGGCTTGTTCCCTCACCAAAAGGTCTGCCAGCGTATCAAAAGTGGTGATCTGACACCCAGTCACCCATCTGTGAAAGTAAGTACTAAAGTCAGCAATATAATCAGGTACACTTTCATCTGCCTTGCATCTCTGTTCGCAAAACTTTTTTCTATAAGCTTCAGGTGTAAGTTTAAAGCAGCCAAGCAAGCAATATTTCACTTTTTAATAATTCAGACAATCTACATCATTTAACTTTGCTACATCCTGAACAGCTTTACCATGGAGTAAGGGAGTCAGGAGCTGAGCCCAGAGCTCATGGTCAAGGTCATATTGTCTACATACCCTCTCAAAATATGAATAAAGCTATCAAAGTCATCCCCATCCCTGTTCTGAGGAAAAAGTTTACTGACCTTTCCAGCTTTGGGGTCTGGGTATTCCCATCCCCATTACCTCATGACCTTCTCAAAGGATTGAAGCTCCATTTCATGCTGGTGCTGTTTCTCATTCTCTTTGGCTAATAAAAGGCTCAGCCTCCCTTCTGTCTCCAGAAGTTTGGTCTCCAGTTCATATTGACACTGATTCTCCCTTTCCTCAGCCTGCAAGACTCTCATTTTCTCCCTTTCTTCAGCCTCCAGTTCCAGTTCCTTAACAGTAGATGGATTCTCAGGTCGTCTGAAGCAAATGTGGCTTGTCTTGTCTCGGCAGGCTGCACATCACCAACACCAAACCAGATATCCTCCGAATGCCTAGTCTGAGCTGTAGCTACAACCAAGGCTGAATCATTGCTTTCTTGGTCAGGCTGGCATGCACCAAATCTCTGGCTTTACACTCCTTAGCCAACTGGATCTTTGTCAGCTTGCTAAAATCTTCTGCTGACATCCTTGCCTGCTATCCCTGACTATCTATCTAAAAAAATAAATAAAACTGTGGTGGATTGAAATTCTGAATGTTTACCTTGTGGTCTCCTTGAAAGGAATGTCATGCACTATGGCTAAGAGTGACAGATGGTAAGCTTTAAGAACTGCTGACTGCCATATCACTTCACCTTCTAACCCACCTGCAGGAGTCCATTCTCTATATAACAAACCTTAGTTCCAGTATACAGACTTCCCTCTTCCTTGGGCCTCAGGTACCTCCTTAGCCATCTCCCTCAAGCTTTGTAATAAAGAATTCATAATTTGAGCCTGTCTCAACTATACCTTCATAACCTTCCTCAGCGCCCCTTCTGCAGGAAGCCTAGTCACTTCTGATAGCTGTGCCTTGCTGTCACTCTGGGTACCGCCACTCACCTCCATCCAAACAGTTACCATGTCCAAGGGAACATCAGTACCCACCAGCAGGTGTGGCTCACATTGAGACTTGCTGCTACCAGATAGCACTTTCTCTGAAACAGCCACAATGCCAGTCCCAGCTTCAGGGTCCCAGTTCTCTCCCAGACTACTGGACCTACATGCCTTTCTCCAACCCTGACTGCATGTCAGTGCATGTATACAAGGTACTGCATCATCAAAGTCATTCCCTATTAGGACATCTGCTGGAATATCCTCAAAAAGTTGCTTGTGTCCTCTTCCACCCTCCCTGTCAAGATGAACCCTAGCCAAAGGTATTTGGAATGGGGTCCCTCCCAATACTCTCACTGGATTGGACTGCTGAAGCAAGTACTGCTCTTCTCTAACCACTGCAGGCCTCACAGTGGTTATATCAGAAGCTGTGTCCATCTTAGCAATTACCTCTTTATCATCTAGTAAGACTAGATATAAATTTTGGTGATAATTTTGCAACTCAGTTGTTTCTAAATAACTTACCAGTGGCAGTTTGTCATTACCACCTGCTGGCACACTTACCTTCTGTTTCTCACCGTGCCTTGATGGACATTGAACTGCTATGTGTCCCCTCTGGTTACACTTGAAACATCTTATCCCTAAGCATGCACTTGGATTAGTAATTCCCCCATTACTAGTGTACTCTAGTGGAGTGGTTCAGACTACCCCCTTGGGTTCCCTTATTTCCATGTACAGCACTGGGTATCCTTCTATGCAGTGGTGCTCTGCTTGCCAAGTAGACATCTCCTTTTCTCCCAAACTCCTCTGCAGAGTTGCACTCACAGTCTGCTAACTAGACTCTCATGTTATCAGGCAAAGTACTGAGGGCTTGTTCCCCCACCAAAAGGTCTGCCAGTCCATCAGAATTGGTGAACTGACAACCACTCACCCATCTGTGAAAGCTTAAGTCCGCAATTTAATCAGGTACACTTTCATCTGCCTTGCTTCTGTGTTTGCAAAACTTTTTTCTATAAGCATCAGCTGTAAGTTTGAAGCAGTCAAGCAAGCAATATTTCACTTTTTAATAATTCAGATAATCTATATCATTTAATTTTGTAACATCTTGAAAAGCTTTACCATGGAGTAAGGGAGTCAGGAGCTGAACCCAGATCTCATGATCAACATCATATTGTCTACATACCCTCTCAAAAATATGAATAAAACTATCAAAGTCATCCCCATCCCTGTACTGAGGAAAAAAAATTACTGCCCTTAGCTAGCTTTGGGGTCAGATTATTCCCTTCCCCATTACCGTATGACCTTCTCAAAGGTTTTGAAGCTCCATTTCATGCTGGTGCTGTCTCTCATTCTCCTTGACTTCTAAACACCTCAGCCTCTCTTCGGTCTCCAGCCATTTGGTCTCCAGTTCATATTGACACTGATTCTCCCTTTCCTCAGCCTGCAAGAGTCACATTCTCTCCCTTTCTTCAGCCTCCAGTTCCAGCCTCCTTAACTCTAGATGGATTCTCAGGTCATCTGAAGCAAATGTGGCCTGTCTTGTCTCAGCAGGCTGCACATCACCAACACCAAAACAGATATCCTCCAAAGGCTTGGTCTGAGCTGTGGCTGCAACCAAAGCTGAAATCATTGCTTCCTTGGTCAGGCTGGCATGCACCAAATCTCTGGCTTCACACTCCTTGGCCAACTGGATCTTTGTCAGCTTGCTAAAATCTTCTGCTGACATCATTGCCTGCTATCCCTGACTATCTATCTAAAAAAATAAATAAAACTGTTGTGGATTGAAATTCTGAATGTTTACCTTGTTGCTGTCAATAGTGCACACCTTAATGACGACTACCCTCAGGCTACTGAAATCCAGTTAGAAATCCAACACTACTGGCACCAATTATTGTGATGTCCAGCTATATCCCACCAGGCTACTGACAATTAAATGATGTCCCTTACTAATCTGGGTCAGTAACTAAGGAGCTTCAGTCCTCACTACTGACTCTAATGGTATATCTTCATATGTCTGAAAGCACATTCTTCAAATGTGCACATACGCAAACCGTTTAGGCGGATTCCATCATGCCAACTTCCCTAAACGTCAAAATACTATTGCATTTCGACATTTCCAATCACTCCACATATGAAACAAGTGCTACCATGGGTCAAAAAGGGGACGAGATTTTGTAATCCGGTACTTCAGTTTTTGTGATTTTGGAATTTCGCAGTTTGCAGTTCACGGCAGCAGTTTCGAAGATGTGCCCGTCAAACATATGAAGGTATACAGACTCCAATATGAGACTGTCACTTAAATAGAAGTAATATTTCACAATTTTCCCCTAAGAACCCCATCAGGAACATACTCTATTTTCTGGGACTGGACTATATATGTCTGTCCACCCAAATGTATTTTCTTATTACACACTTTAGAGCAAAGGGTCCCAGTTTAAGACCACTAATGCATTCGCACTCAAAGTAAATTTAAATTCTTACACATAAAACATTTTTGGGAAAGCCTGACACAAATTTCCAGCTGTGTCTGTTTCTCAAAATAATACAGTAACACTGTCACCAATCAGAAGGTATTCGTGCCCTTCTGAAGGGGTGTCCAATTATGAAAATTAAATATGAAAATAAATGATAGCTATAACCAGAAGAGCCAGGCCTTCAAGGTGACCTGGGGAGTACCAAACAGTTAGAAGCACTCTAAATTCTCTAAAGAAAAACGCTGGTGTCCAACCACAATGTAAAGTAATAAAAACATTTAATAATAAATAAAAATGATTACTCATTTGTAAATCAATAACTCTCAATACATAATTCAATTACCAGGAATGTAAAATCAAACTCCAGGATAGGAGTCCATTATTCCAGAAAACCTCTAGCAATATTGGAAAACAAAATCAGCCAAACTGCACTTCACCAATCGCAACCAGGATGATAGAACAGCAGATTTATTAAAATAGACACAACTTTACCAGAAATATAAGCACTTTCATCTTACAGTTAAGACTTCTTCAGATATATACAACAGAACAAGTACTCGGCTTAAAAAGACCGGCAATGTCACATGAAACAGAAAACACAATGAGCTAATGAGAAGGAAAGTAGAGACTAAGCAATTTAAAGTGACAGGCAATAATTACACAGAATCCCTGCACAAACCATGAAAATTACATAAAACTGTAGCAAAACTAGAATAAAAATACTTTAAATACTTTAAATACTTATTAAAAAGTAAAAAAAAAATTCAAAACTAATCAAAAATATTTCAAACTGCGGTGGTGGTGCTGCGGTAGCGTTGTCGCCTCACAGTAAGATGTTGTCCTGTTCAATTCTCATCTAAAGCGTCTTCTGTGTGAAGACATGCGTGAATGGGCGTACCTTTGTTGAAGGTTGTGCATCAGAGCTGGCAACTCGGCACGTAAAAATCTACTGCCAATCATTAGCGGACAGGAGTTCTGCTGTGGCGACCCTTTACCGTGAAAAGCCGAAAGATACAACAATCAAAAATATTTCAAATAACATCACTATCTATACAATGCTGTCCTTTTCAGAGAGCACATAATACTGATAACATCAATCAAACCCGGTGGCACAAATGCATTTAAAATATCTGCCACCACACCTCCCTTTTGTCCAACAATAGGGACTAAGGACCATCCCTGGGGTCTGGTCTCACCTTCCCTGGGGTCTGGTCTCACCTGCTCCAAGACCCAAAAGTGAAATTCTTGTTCTGGAAATAATGTAATATGTCTATAAAGGGCATTGGTTTCCTTATGTTTCTTTATGTCATAGAAATGCTGATAAATAGATTGTTTTAGCTTTCTCTCTGTCTTGCCAACATAAAAAGCAGGGCAAGACCCACATCTTGCAATGTAAACCACACCACTTGACTTGCAATTAAATTTCCCTTTGATAAATAAAGTTTTTATCATTGATCTGAATACAGTCACTGACCAATATGTGGTGACTGGCCACATGCACCACATTTAAACATTTTGCCAGATAAAAACTTACACCTGTTGGTATTGAAATTCCCAAGATAGTTTTTGAAAGTATGTCCTCTCTTGTATACAATCTTTGTCCTGGACCCCAATTTCTCCAACAGTTCCTGATCCTGTGTAATGTAAGTCCAGGTTTTATAGACAATGGACTCAATGTATTTACTGTCACTGTTGAAAGTGGTGACCAGAGGATGGCTAAGTTCATGCAAATTGTCTTTCTCGGGTAAGCCATTCACCAACATGTCCACACATCAGTTCAGTGGCCCAGGATTGTTATCTACATGGGGGGAACGACATACATGCTGGTTGGATGCCCAAAGAAGAATGTAAATGGGTCTATATTAGAACATCAAAAGTTTAATAGTTTGAATCAGTAAAGGTCGACCTTCATTGATTGAACTATTAAAATTTTGAATGCTCATAAAAATAAATAAAAAAAAAATCTAAAGGGTTTAGGTAGGGGAGCAAGCCCCCCACCACCCCCACACCCTCCGCCACTTAAATATACCAACTCTGAGACCGCACTACATTGAAGTAAATGGAAATCTCCCCTTATGGAGATTTCTGTTTATCTGTTCGATCTTCTGCACTTTCGCTGCTCTCGTGCCGACAAGATCAGATTTGATATTGTCGGTCTTCCGGAATATAATATAGATCCATGTAAACCCCTTTCCATCTCTTTGTCCATTACTTCAGCCTCTGTTGGCAAACATGTCCTTCAACCTATCACATTCTTCTACAAACTCACTCCATAGGGTGACCATCCTGGCTGCTCTGACCAGTTTGCCCTTGACCACCCCATGTTTCTCTCAAGTGGGGTGGTTACTGGTATAGTGAAGTAAGCTGTTGAAACAAGTACGTTTCTGATAAATTTTAGAGGAGATAGACAACCTCTCATGATCCAAAGTTAAGAAGACGTCAAAGATAATTGATCTCATCAAGACCCACAGTGTAAGTAAAAACCATTAAAGATGTAGTGTGGGTAACATACCTCATAAAATCATCAATAAGGAGCACAATATCTGCCCAAACAATAAAACAATCATCAAAGTAGTGGGTATGCATATAAATATACTGACTATAAGGGCATTGCTCAAGGAACTGGGCTTCCAATGCTACCATAACAATATTTGCAAATAAAGGGGCGCATGCTGCACCCATGGCAACTCCCTTTATCTGTTTGAAATAATGACCTTGAAATAAATAAAGTTATATTCAAAAACAACCCACTAAAGTGTGGACACCATATTGGCCAGCCCCTGATCTGTTTTCAGAGGAAATGTGAGGTATTCCTCGAACCAAACCATGCCAGTCTCATGTGGAATACATATAAATAAATCCTTGACATCGATAGTAATGAAACATAAGTTAAAAAATAAGACCAGGTTGTTGCATCTTGCCAGGAAATCCCAAGAGTAACGGCACAACCGTGGTATAGCCGAGACATGGTGCTTCAATAAATGGTTGATCAATTTAGCAATAAAATATGTCTTTGAGTGAGCAGCATTCACAACAGCTCTAAAAGGTGGATCCAGGAGGTCTTTATGTACCTTGGGCAGTCCAAAAATAGATGGAACTTTGGGGAAAATCAACACTCATATATCATTGTTGTTCAGGGGAAATTTCACTCTGCATAAGCATATCATATTAGCAAGCTGTCAATCCTACTATAAGAAATGTTGATTTTATTCAGAGAAACTTCAGAATGTGTAACATCATATAAAAGATTGAACATTCTTTGTTGGTAATCCACCTGTTACATCACTACTAGACCTCCTCCCTTGTCCTGCTGCATCACTCGAAGATTGTCACAGCCAATAATTTCCTTTAACATTGCCTATTGCAATCTACTCAAGTTAAAAGATTTACTACCAGTCCCAGCCTTTAAATAATATTGACCATCCACCTCTCAAGCTTTTTCAAACTGTAACAAAAGTGGGTGTAAATCAGGATGGGTTATGCTGGGAAAATGCAGAAATGTGGATCAGGAAAATATTCATGGTTACCCAGTAATACACATAAATTAAGATTTCTTGCAAATTTTTTTAACTCTGTAATGATATTATAAATATCACCTCATCAACTGGGATCCAAAGAAAGTTCCCTGTTGAATAAATCAGCATGTTTGTAGTTGATGTCAAAAGAGCTGTAATTGTAAATATGAAAATCACCAGAGGTGTTAGAAATAACAGTAAAAGTACTTGTGTCCATCGGGGCTTCTAGCATGGTCCTCCCTCGAAGCAGCCCCTGTTGAATTGCTTCCTTCCTTCCTTCCTTGTGCCTGGAATCTCCAGTAAGGAGTTTGATAGGGACTGTAATAATCCGCTTGTTTGTTGTGAATTCGCTCTGACCTCCGTGGCTTAGTCTGTCCTAAAGGGGGATTGTGACTGTTGGAAGGGGCAACCATTTCATCTGTGCTGTCATCTGATGAATCCTGTTGGTTGCTTGGTCTCTCATCCTGGACTCTTTGTTGACTCAGTGGTGGTGAGGGATATGCAGTCCCCTTAAGATAATCTTTTTTATCCCTCTCAAGTTTCCTCAACTTTCGTTTTTTTATGGAGTCACAAATCATGTCAATATCAATGAAAATATTTTGATATCTCCCTTTGTGTTGTTGGAATTGTAAATATTGTGTTATTTTACTGTCAAGTTGTTTAATTTTAAGATATAGTTCTTACCTAATGATTGAGTTATGTTTTACAAGCCGCCCCATCAGTTCACAGCCATGCCCGTCAAGCATGGATATTAATTCCTGGTGCTGAATAAGTCCAGTTGGATATTTCCAACACCTCAGTCCTTTACGAAACTGCTTAAGTTTAATACATTCTTGAAAATAAAAATTTTCATTATGCAATTTATGATACCTGAGCAGCTTTTGCTGAAAAATAAACAGCTGTTTATGCAAAACACTAGAAACATTAGAACTGCTGCCATTAAGGCCAGTGTTCATGTTAAGCCAAACCTCCAAATTAACAGTGCTGGTATGTTCAGAGGCACAAGGTGTTAGGCCATGATGTCAGCCTTGTCTATCCTGCAGTAAAAACTGGAGGAATTTCAGCATTAGCAGAAAGCTCCACATCAGAAAAGTGTTGTGATAGTAAATTTACCTCATCACTGTTAACAGGAATTGTTGTTGCTACTCATGTTCTTCAAATGTTGTCGAACAAGTAAAGTTAAACTGTATACAGAATCGTGTAGTGAATTAATATCAGGTTGTGAAAAGCCAATATCCAATGTAGACTGTTCACCAGAAGCCATAAAACCAGCAAAATAGGAAAACAAAACCAGCCAAACTGCACTTCACCAACAGCAACTGGGATGATGGAACAGCAAATTTATTAAAATAGACACAACTTTACCAGAAATATAAGTGCTTTCATCTTACAGTTAAAACTTCTTCAGATATATACAACAGAACAAGTACTCAGCTTAAGGTAACATGAAACAGAAAACACAATGAGCTAATGATAAGGAAAGGAGAGACTAAGCAATCTAAAGTGACAGGCAGTAATTACACATAATATCTGCACAAACCATGAAAATCACACAAAATTGTAGCAAAACTAGAATAAAAATACTTTAAATAATTATTAAAAAGTCATAAAAAAACAAATATTCAAAACATCACTATTGCCCTTCCAACAGTCACAATCCCCCTTTAGGACAGACCAAGCTTTGGAGGACAGAGTGAATTCACAACAAACAAGTGGATTATTACAGCCCCTATCCCAATCCTCACTGGAGATTCCAGGCACAAGGAAAGAAGGAAGCAATCCAACAGGGGCTGCTCAATCCAACAGGGGCTGCTCCAAGTGGGGACCATGCTAGACGCCCCAGTGGACACAGGTACTTTTACTGTTATTTCTAACACCTCTGGTGATTTTCATATTTACAACTACAACTCTTTTGACTTTAACTAGGAACATGCTGATTTATTCAGCAGGGTACTTTCTTTTGTTCCCAATAGATGGGTTGATATTTCTAAAATCATTACAAAGTTAAACATTTTTATGAGAAAGCTTAATTTACATGTATTACTGGATAACCATGAATATTTTCCTGATCCACATTGTCCGCATTTTCTCAGCATAACCAGTCCTGATTTACACCCAATTTTGTTACAGTTTGAAAAAGCTTGTGAGGTGGATATTCAATATAATTTAAAGACTGGGACGGTATTAAATCTTTTAACTTGAGTAGATCTCAATGGGCAATGTTAAAGGAAATTACTGGCTGTGACAATCTTAGAGTGAAGCAGCTGGACAAGCGAGGAGGTCTAGTAGTGATGGAACAGGTGGATTACCAACAAAGAATGTTCAATCTTTTATATGATGTTACATATTCTGAAGTTTCTCTGAATGAAATCAGCATTTCTTATAGGAGGATTGACAGCTTGCTATATGATATGCTTATGCAGGGTGAAATTTCCCCTGAATAATATAGATATACGAGTGTTGATTTCCCCAATGTTCAATCTATTTTTGGACTGCCCAACATACATGAAGACCTCCTGGATCCACCTTTTAGACCCGTTGTGAATGCTGTTCACTCAAAGACATATTTTATTGCTAAATTCATCGACCATTTATTGAAATCCTATGTCTTGGCTATACCACAGTTATGCTGCGACTCTTGGGATTTCCTGGCAAGGTGCAACAACTTGGTAATATTTTCTAACTTATGTTTCATTACTATTGATGTCAAGGATTTATTTATATGTATTCCACATGGGACTGGCATGGTTTGGTTTGAAGCATACCTGACATTGCATCTGAAATGGACCAGGAACTGACTGATATGGTGTCCACTCTAATGCAGGTTGTTTTGGAACACAACTTTATTTATTTTGAAGGTCATTATTTCAAACAGACAAAGGGAGTTGCCATGGGTGCAGCATGCACCTCTTTATTTGCAAATATTGTTATGGCAGCATGGGAAGTACAGTTTCTTGAGCAATGTCCTTATATTCAGAATATTTATATGTATACCCACTACCTTGATGAACATTTTATTGTTTGGGCAGGTCCTGCACCCCTTATTGATGATTTTATGAGGTATAGTAACCACACTACATCTTTTTTGGTTTTTACTCACACTGTGGGTCTTTGCTTAACTTTTGACCATGAAAGGTTGTCAATTTCCTCTAAATTTTGTCAGAAACCTACTTACCCCAACAGCTGACTTCACTATACCAGCAACCACCCCTATCACCAGAAACATGTGGTGGTCAAGACCCAACTGATCCAAGCAGCCAGGATGGTCACCCTATGGAGTGAGTTTGTGAAAGAATGTGATAGGGTAAAGGACATGTTTGCCAACAGGGGATACCTCTAGGATCTCATCAGTTCCCTCATGGCCGAAGTAATGGACAATAGACAGAAAGGGGTTTACATTCCTCTTTTGACATCCCACCAGGATGTACGTTGGTTCACCCCACATAGATAACAATTCTGGGCTACTGAAGTGATGTGTGGACATGTTGTTGGATGGCTTACCTGAGAACGATGATTTGTTTGAATTTAGACATCCTCTGGTCACCACTTTCAACAGTGACAGTAAATTTATTGAGCCTATTGTCTATAAAAACTGG
This sequence comes from Protopterus annectens, assembly GCF_019279795.1. Taxonomy (NCBI): domain Eukaryota; kingdom Metazoa; phylum Chordata; order Ceratodontiformes; family Protopteridae; genus Protopterus; species Protopterus annectens. The sequence goes on from NC_056743.1 coordinate 1,390,935,514, forward strand.
ACTTACATTACACCGGATCGGGAACTGTTGGATAAATTGGAGGGCCTGGCCAAAGACTGTATACAAGAGAGGATGTACATTCAAAAACTATCTTGAGAATTTCAGTACCAGCAGGTGTAAGTTTATGTCTGGGAAAGTTTAAATGTGGTGCATGTGGCCAATGTCACCACATATTTGTCAGTGGCTGCATTCAGATCAATGATAAAATTTATTTATCACAGAGAAATTTAATTGCCAGTCAAGTGGTGTCGTTTACATTGCAAGATGTGGGTCTTGCCCTGCTTTTTATGTTGGCTAGACCAAGAGAAAGCTAAAACAATGTATTTATGAGCATTTTTATGACATCAAGAAACATAAGGAAACCAGTGCCCTTTATAGTGGGAAGAAATACCCAGGGAATTGTTATGGCTAGGCTTGTATAGGCCCTAGGGCCAATAGCCTTGTACCAACCTATGAACTTATGAACATTATTTCTTTCCAGAACATGAATTTCACTTTTGGGTCTTGGAGCAGGTGAGGCCAGACCCCAGGGGTAGCCACTGATCCCTAGTGTAGGACAAAAGGGAGCTGTGATGGCAGATATTTTTAAATGTATCTGTGCCACTGAGTTTGAATGATGTTATCAGTATTAAGTGTTCTCTAAAAAGGAGAGTGTTGGCTAGATAGTGATGTTCTTTTAAATATTTTTGATTAGATTTTAATATTTATTTTTTATCAAATTTTAATAATTATTTAAAGTATTTTTATTCCATATTTGCTACAGATTTGTGCCATTTTCATCATTTGTGCAAGTATTCTTTGTAATTATTGCCTGTCAATTTAAATGGCTTAGTCTGTCCTTTCCTTCTCATTATCTCATTGTGTTTTCTGTTTTATGTGACTTTACTGGTCTTTTTTAAACCATGTACTTGTTCTGTTGTATACATCTGAAGAAGTCTTAACTGTAAGACTAAAGCGCTTATATTTCTGGTAAAGTTGTGCCTATTTTAATAAATCTGCTGTTCTGTCATCCTGGTTGCCATTGGTGAAGTCTAGAAAAACTCTATCTTAATAACTAAACTTTCCTGATCTAACTAAAGAATACTGTCCATGATCTATTTTAACATATAATAGCAAGGCTAAGGCAAAATTCCAGTTTTTTTGGTGAGTTCTCTTTTCTTTGTATCCACTGACTGCCTAGTACTTGACAAATTGCTCAGTACTTGACAAACTGCAGTGTCAACTGCCTAATTTCAAAATATAACATCCAGCTATTTAAAATAATTATTTTTTCTGTCAATTAGCTGTTTAAATAATCTCTTAGCAACCAGGAACATTCTGATGACATCACTCACTGTTTATCTGATTCTCCAAAGTTTGTACCTTAGAATGTCCCTCTCAAACATGCACAGTTAGAAATGCATCAAAGCAGTGACAGACTCTTTAAACATTCTGTTTAAACAGGGAAATACTCAACATATTAAAACATATTTACATTTTGACAATTAGGCATGATGGCATACAATACAAGATGACCTGAAAATATACACAAATATCCTGCCAGACATGCTAACACAGATGACAGTTTTTCAGTTTCTTCACAATGACAACCTGCCCACCACCTTTATTGGATTTCAACAACCTAACTTGTTTGTTGTCAGCTATCTGTTTTAGCAAGTCTAGATCAGTGTGCATATCTCTATAAGAAGCCTCCTGTGGGCATGTACTAAGTGTATTGACTACTGAGCACATGCAAGGACAGAGTGCCATTTTGTAGTAAGCTGTTGAGATGTAAGCATGTATGTGTGTAAGCTCTGTCTGTTACTCAGTTTGTTTATTTTTAATGATGCAGTTATCCATCATGATGTGTTTCTATATAATTAAATTAACTACCCCACCTGCTTGTCTTCCATGGATTAGGGGACGAGTGACATAGTGTCAGATGTGGCATGTCTAAAAAGGACATAGTGTCAGAAACAGCACATCTAATGGCCAGAAAGAACTCCAATTTCTCTACTTTGACTTTGAGAGCATTCAACTACAGTTGAAGGTGTATTGAGGAGTGGACTGCCTTTTGCTGCAAGTATAATATGCAAAACAGGTCAGAAAATAATTTCTAATGTTAAAACTTGCTCAAACTATTTCTTATTATCAAATATGAAATGAAGAATACAGACTGCTCTAAACAATATTAAAATAAGTTCAAATGTCTGATCTTGCTAGAATTATTCAAATTACTACAGAAAATGTTTGAAATAAAGTCTGAATTGTATGAAATGAATAAAACAAATAAAATAAAGAGAAATGACCATACTTTTTTGTATTAACTGAGGATATCCGAGTTATCAGCAGTGTATGAAGTGATCGCATGTTTGTGTAGTGTTACAGTAAAGATATTTTGCAAAATACAGCCATTTCAGAGCATATTTCACAAAGTACAGTGTTACAAAGAGTTTACTGCAAGCTGTAGAGAGGCAATTAGTTCATACATAATTACAAATGGAGAAAGGTTACATTGTATTTTACTATAATTTGTTGGCATGGCTGAAGGATGTCAAAAAATCAGGTCCACTAGTGTTTAATAATAATATTGCAGTGAACTGGAGAGTGTTTGAGCAAAAGTAAGACATTTTATACAGGCTGCAGTTTATGATAAAAATGAATGTACAAAGGCATTTATTCTACTTAATTTAGCTGTGTCAGAAGCCATTGAAAGTATACATTCATTTGTGTATGCACCTGATATCTCTGCTGGAGAGGGAGAAACTGTCATAATGTTGTACAGACTGAGTTGGGGGAGAAACCTGAGTGCTTAAAACGTAAATTTATTGTGTAACCCCCCCGACCAACCTTATAATGGAGAGGCACTTGTTTTACACAAGGGATCAAAAGCCCGGTGAAACTTTTGCTGCATATATAACTGACTTGAGAAATAGAGCTAAAACATGCAAATATGGTGATTTAAGGAATGAATTGATAAAGGACAGACTTGTGTGTGGTATTAAAGATTATGCTGTGAGAAAGATTTTTGCTTTGTGACAGTGATTTAACTTTGAATAAGGCCATTGAGATTTTTCAGATATATGAGCTCACAGAAAAGCACACGGATATGCTTAAAAATGAGAAAGGCAGGTTTCCAGTAACTTCTAAGCTTCACATTATATATAATATTATATGGTTTCACTTTATAATCTCAAAATACTAAAATATCAAATTTTAGTACTTCAAGACTATAAAGTTGAAAGTTCAGTTATGTGAAACTGCATGATTTTGAATGCAGAAATGTTGAATCTGCCATTGTGTTGTCGTGTTTGTGACGTGCAGTGCGGTTTGTGGATTTAGCTGTGGATTCAGGTAAGTGGTGTTCTTGTAATGGTATTGGGTAGGGATTTTTGGGTGTGTGAGTGTGTGTAGTGGTGAGATTTATGTGTTTGTGTGTTTAGTGCGACCTCGGCATTAGTATATATGTATAAGTAGTGGGGTGTGTGGGGTGCAGCCCCCAACATGAGGGGTGCAGGAGGGCTTGCCCTCCTGCTTATAGGTAGGGTAGGTGTGTTTGTTTGTTGTGTTGAGTTTGTGTGTGTTGTTTTGTTTATTGCAGTGTCATTAGGTAGGTATATGTGTGCTTGTTTTTGTGGTGGTGTGTGTATGTGAATGATCATGATTTTGAATTTCGCTGTTATGTGTGTCAGTTTTTTGGGCTTTCGACTTTATAGCCTCAAGATACTAAAGTTAGATATTTTAGTATTTCGAGATTATAAAGTGAATCCTATGATATATATAATGTGATATAAATAGAACCTGCTGGAGAGATAGGTATGTATCCCAGAGACTACCCCATCTATGGAACAGGCTCCCCATCCATGTGAAGCAGAGTTCCTCCCTAATCCAAGTGCAACTTGGACAATTGGATGGGAAACTGTAAATCCATCCCTGGTTTGGCACCTATGTCTCTGATGCAAATAGGTAACCTGTAAATGGTTTATCTCACAGGCCCATGCTTACACTTATCAAGGGTATCAGAACTTGTCAGACATTTGGGATGCATGGCTAGGCTTAAAATGGCCCTTGTGGTTGTTAGCCTAGTAAACACCTATGAACCTATGAACATTGATAATATGCAGCAGATGGTTAACAGAAACAGGCCCAAGCACATGGCTGCTGTAGCCCTTGCCACATTTACAGGTAAACCCCAGAGCTTTCTAGCAAGTTCCAGAAACTGCACAGTCTCAGTGAAGCATAAGAGTGAGTCAGCACAATCAAAGCATGGACCCCACCCTAGTTTTATTGTTAACTGTTGTAATTGTAGCAATAACCATGAATCTAAAAGAGAAATGCTTAGCTTTTGGTCAACAATACCACAAATGTAATAAAGGGAATCATTTCAAAAGATTTTGTAAATCAAAAGAATGGGTGTGCTCTTTTACTAAAAGGAAACATTTTTAAAAATGAGATGATCAATTAGAAAGCCATGACTCAGAGCCTCATTCTTTTTATGTTGATGGTGTATCAGTGCTTAGTGAAACGGTCAATGCAGTTGATATATGGGCCTAGAATAAAGTATTTTGTACTGTTCTGATAAATGGCAGACCTATAGAGCTCAAAGTTGATACTGGCTGAAAGTGTAATGTTATATCTGCAGAAACATTTGCTAGAGTATATGGTGGTGAAAGGCTTGATTTGGCAAAGTATGTGAAGCTTGTTGCATATGGTGGAGAAGAGATTCAAACCGAAGACAGTAATGCTTTCATGTTACCCTGCTGGGAGAAGCTACGACTTATTATTTTATGTGGTCAAAAGACACATCCAATCATTATTAGGCCTCAGAGACTCTTTGAAAATGGGACTGCTTTCATTTAACACGGAAGTTCACCAAATTAGCTTAAATGACCACTACTCTAAGTTCGCCCAGTCTATTTTTCCTACTTATGCTGAGCTTTCTGAAGACAACCTAGGGAAGCTTCCAGTTGTGTACTCCATGAAGTTAGTCCCCAATGTCATTCCAGTTATCAGGCCAACCAGAAAAGTACCAATAGCTATGCAGACTACAGTCAAAGCCGAGTTACACAAAATTGCGCAACAAGGTGCAATTTATCCAGTTAGTGAACCGACTGAGTGGGTATCTTCCATGGTGGTCATGCATAAGAAAGGCTTACATATCAGAATATGTATTAACCCATGATATTTGAACAAGGCACTAAAAAAACCTCATCATCCAATGCGCACAGTGGACGAAGTTGCAGCTCTCATGCCAAATGCCACTGTTTTTTTCTGTCTTAGATGCAAAGAGTTCATTTTGGAAAATTTTGCTTGACAGGAAATCTTTGTCGCTAACTACTTTCAGTATTCTATTTGGAAGATACAGATTTCTGAGAATGCCATTTGGGATAAACCCTGCAAGTGAAGTCTTTCAATGTGCAATGGAGCAACTTTTTCTGGGTATCCTTGTGCCATTATAGTAGACAATATACTAGTAGGAAGTAATGGCGAAACAGAGCATGACAGAAACCTGAGAAAAGTTCTGGAAATGACATGTCAAGTGAATCTTAAGCTCAATCCACAGAAATGCAAATTTAGGCTACGAGAAGTCAGTTATATTGGTCATTTATTTACCAGTTCAGGCTTACAACCAGACCCTTCTAAGCAAACAGCCAATGTTTTCTTGGCATGGTTAACTACATAGGCAAGTTCATTCCAGACTTGAGTCAAATATTTGCACCACTCAGGGAGCTAACAAGAAAAGGTGTGTCTCGGTCTTGGTTGGAACAACACCAGAGAGCATTTGATGTCTTGAAAGAGAATTGTCAGTCCACCTACTCTCAGATACTATAACATCCACAAGCCAGTTACACTTTCCTGTGATGCTTCAAAATTTGGTCTTGGCTCAGTCATTCTACAAGAGGGTCAACCAGTTGCTTATGCATCCAGAACTCTTAGTCAAGCTGAAAAGCAGCATGCTCAGATAGAGAAAGAGCTTTTGGCAATTGTGTTTGCATGTTCCAAATTCCATGATTATGTGTATAGTAGACCTATCCAGATCAAAACAGATCATCAGCCTCTAGTCACTATTCTGAGAAAGCCTATGAACACAGCTCCAGCTAGATTGCAACACATGATGCTGAGATTGCAAAGGTATCATTTCAGTCTTGTCTATAAGAAAGGCAAACTTCTTTATCTTGCTGATACATTGATCTAAATCATCCAGAAGTACCACTGAACAGCATGAGAATGAAAGATTTGATTTTGAAGTCATGGAGAAAATTTTCTTCCATGCATCTTGATGAGTTCATAGATCATACAGCCATGGATCCAGTTTTACAGAAGCTCAACTACTTTCTCAGAGAAGGATGGCCACCAAAGGAATCTAGTTTGCCTCCAGAAGTGCAACCTTATTTTCCATATAGAGATGAGATTTTGTCAGACGATGGTATTATTATGAAAGATCCTAAAGTAATTGTTCCAAAGTCTTTGAAACAAGAGTACATTACTATCTTACATCAAGGTCACACAGGAGCAGGCTCTACTAAAAGAAGGGTGAGAAGACTAGTATTTTGGCATTCTATGTTACAAGATATTGAGGGACTACTTTCATCCTGTACTGTGTTTAATAGTACAATGCCACATCAACAGAAATGATCACTTTAGCTTAACCCGATTCCTGAACTACCTTGGTCGACAGTAGCCACAGATATTTTTGAGAGGAATGGTCAACATTATTAGGTGTTAGTAGACTCTTATTCCAATTGGTCTGAGACTGACCTACTTCCCAATCTAGCATCTACTACTGTCATTACTAAGATGAAGCATCATTTTGCAGTTCATGGGTCTCCATGCAAAGTTATTTCTGACATTGGCACGCAGTTTACAAGCCAACAGTTCAAAAGATTTGCAGAAGAGTGGGACTTTTCTCATGTCACAAGAAGCTCAGAGTCAAAGCCATTACTAGAGAAGTCGAAATGAGACAATAGGGATGTTTTCCTAAATCTCTTGAATTTTAGAAACATTCCTCATGATAAACATCTTGGTTCACCTGCTCAGAGATTTCTGTTGAGACAAACCAGAACCACATTATCCATCAGTAGTCTATTGTTGGTTCCATATGTCAAGAACAAGTCAGTGAAAGCCAATCTGTTGAATAAGTGTCTAGCCCAGAAGTTATATTATGATAAGACCAGTAGACCACTCAATCCATTATGAGAAGAAGTGATAAGGATGCAAACGTCCAAAGGTTATGATCAGATTGGAGTCTTGAAGAACATCTGTCCAGAGCGGAGATCATACATTGTGGAATCACAAGGAGCAGAATTCATGTGGAGTCAGAAGCATTTGATACCCATCTGAACCTGTACCACAGCATATAGCTTGTGAGAAAGACTCTTTATTTCAGAGTGAATTGTCTGATGTTCCAGTTCCTAAGGAAGTTCCAGAAGCTATTTCCATTCCTGTGATGAATCCTGAAATGAGCTCTTCACTGAAACCTGTCCCTGTGCTGTCCAGTCCTGATGTTTATGTCACAAGATCCAGTCAAATCTCCAGACCATGTTCCAGATATACAGCTACTTGGACATAAGGAATATGAACAACTTGAGCATTGTGCTTATTTTTCTGATTGTCTATATTGATGCATGCCTAACTGCAATCTTATTTTGATGAAGGGCAATCTTTTCTTTAAGAGGGAGGATGTAAATCAGTGTGCATATCTATTTAAGAAACCTACTGTGGGCATGTACTAAGTGTATTGATTACTAAGCACGTGCAGGGACAGAGTGCCATCTTGTAGTAAGCTGTTGAGATGTAAGCATATATGTGTGTAAGCTCTATGACGTCTCCAGGCGTTTCTGCAGTTACTGCCTACTGCGCCTCTAGGCGTCAAATATTGCCTGTTCATATTTGCATTAATAATTCCAAAACCATTCTACATACAAGGTATCAGAATATTTTATCTTGAAGCATACATAATGGCAAACACAACTGTATTGTTATATGACCTCTGGCAATGACTGTTTGTTAGAACTCTAAGGTAATAACTTCATTTTTAAAGGCTGAAGTCACACCCACTGGGAGTTAAAGATACACACTCCAAAGGGCTGTACTGGAGGGAATGAGTTAATAGGTTTGTTTATAGTTAATGAGGTTTTTCATCCTGATGCGTTTCTATACAATAAAGCATCTTAAGTGAACTTTCCTGCTTGCTTGTCTTCTATAGATTAGAAAATGAGTGACAGCAAGGTTTGTTTATCTCTAGTTAAATTACAAGAATGAAAATTCTTTTTGTTGTTTAATACCTTCCTAATATTAAATTCACAAAACTTCTCAAATAACGCAATAATAGGTTGTAATAGAGGATTAAAAACACTAGGTCTAATACATGAATTAGGAATAATCTGACCTCCTTGATCTTTTTGTAAAAAGTACAAACTAAAATTAAGATTACATGTAAATAATTTTAAGTCAGTCAATATGTTATCCACATAGGCTATTCTTCTTGGTAGAAAAGTGAGCCATTTTTCAAATAATTGAGCACATTTTTTATCATCACTAAACTTACTATAATTAAAACTTTAAAACCACTACTCATATTGTATATAATATTAGAGCTATTTATCTCTTGTAGTGACCACCCCTGTTCTTCCCCTCCTTTTTTCATGTGATTTCAACCTCCCTGCTGCTGCCTGTTTTTTATCCTTTCCAAGCTCCTCGGCAAAGGAAATTCTAAAGGGGATTCAACATTAAACTGCATCTGGGTATCTTCACTGATAAATTCTCTGTCTCTAAAATCAATTGGTTCATGCATATGGTTTGCCCTACCCTCACCATGGTGATCATGGGACCCAATATTTTTGTTATATTTCTAAGGAGGGGGATATGCTTGTGATGCCTCACTACTGGCCCAGTAATCAAGGAGCCTCAATCCTCACCACTGACAATAGTGGGGACATACACACTGGGAGTATGACAGCTACACACACAGTATTTCCAGATGCAGCTCTCTGTATCAAGTGCAATTTCCCTTAAGAGCACACAGAGACCGCAGTCAGTCTGGGGCTGGTTTCTCTCGCCTTCTTGAGATCCCCAGTAAGGCTCCCCACTGGCATAGCTATAGAGTTGAGATCTCAGCTGAGTGACCAAGCCAAGGCCTCTAGCACCCTCTCTGTCCAAGCAGTATTTTGTGTCCCTGCCCAAGTTGCTGACACACACACTCTTTGAGGTTTGATTTATACACATGCCAACACACACGCGCACACACACACACACACACACACACACACACACACACACACACACACACACACACACACACACACACACCTAGGAAAGGCTGGCACAGGTTTACTAGCTATGCCCCCTTCTGCCCAGACAATAAGGTAGTTTCCCCTGCCACCAGTCACTCCTTATCAGCTAGTTTAAGGCCCTTAACAAAGGGTGTCCAATCTTACTGTGTAATGTTACTATCAACACAAATGGTAGTTTGACCAAGAGCAAGGCTATTAGGAGTGGTCCACAGTGTCAGCAAATAAATATGCAAGTATTCCCAGAACTTAAATATTTCTCACAAATATCAGCCACAATGATAGGTTTAAATATATTTAATAATAAATAATAATAAAAGAAGAAGAAAATACTTAGTAAATAAACACAGTTACATCAGAGTTCAAAATCACAGGAAATATTTAAAACAACATTGTAGGACAGTCTAAAATAAATAAAGAAAACATCTAAGCTATACTTCATTATATGCCTGTCTGTATGTTAGAGAAATTACTGTACCCTACTTAACTTACTTACAGAACCAGGCAAGACAGATGTGGTGAGTGGATCTTCTTGTCAGGTCAAAGACAAAATACAAAATGCACAGTCACTCTCTCAGAGTTCTTAAATTAATATTTCAAATATTACTACTGGAGTTCTTGGCAACATGACGTCACTTCTTGTTATCTGACTATCAGTTCCCAGGCTCACAACCATTGATTTTAGCATCTACCTGTGAAAACACATAGACCTTAGATTTGTTGGCAAATGGTGAAATTTGTAAAATAATTTACATTCCTCCACATTTAAAGACGATGCAAAAAATGTATATACCAAGAGAAAAAAATATTTCCAGTCAGGAAAACTGTAGGAACTTCCCAAAATAATCAAAGTTAAAGTAAAAAACAAAAAGAAGCTCCAACAACCAAGGCGGTTAGAATAAAAGCAGTTTTAATCCACACAGTAAGCGCTTTCAAACACAAGGTTCGTCAGACTGAATAAAAAAGCATCATACAGTTCAAGTTAATATACTATTAAACAGCCAATAAAAGCAATATATTAATCATCTAGGTAAATCTCTATATTTCAAGACCGGCCTTAAAGAGAACCTGCCATTGGTTTTACCCTATGCCAGTGATTTTAGGAGGGTTAGACATGTAGTGGATGCAAATTAATCTTAACTATAGATGACAGGATTAGAGACATAGTGGGTGTTAAACCCAATTTTACTTATAAAAGTAAGAAATCTCTTAAACGTAGGCTGTGCTATAGGGATTCTAAGTTGATGCATACAGAGCTGGCTGCTGAAGATGAGATTGTTGCACTTTACTTTGTGGGAATTGTAGACATTGTCCCTCTGTTGATACAGCTAATGTCTTTATACACCCTATATCTAAACAGAAGTTTGTGTTCAATCGCTATGCACACTGTAGGACTAGAAATATTATTTATCCAGCAAATCCAAAGTTAATGTGTCATTAATAACATTTATCTTACCCAACAATCTGGTCATGTCCTTTTTGTGATTTTTGATCAAAATTTCTATTAGTTCACAACCTTGATGATTAAAAAGCAAAACCAGACATCTTACATTTGGAGGGCCTCCCTGCACCCTTGTGGCAAAAGTGTGTAGTTCAAGTCCCATCTGAGTTGGGAATTGCTGGACAAAGGTTCAGTGTAGGGCTTTTCCATTGGTAGTTTGTTTTAAAACTGTTTAATTTCACTTGCATTTCAGCATCACATTTGGGTGGGCTTACTCTCAATTTATCGTAGCCACTCAGCATTTGGCAACTTTTGTCAGAGGTCTGGAGTAAATCTGATCTAAAATCCAAAGCATCCACTACAAACAACTGAAAAATAAGTATATTTTAAGCCTGCATTACAATTTTACAACTGTCCTCATTTGAACTGCTGACTGATTTTTGCTGTTGTGACTGCTTTTCACTCTGCACTTTGTAATTCAGTACCATTGCACTAAATAGCATAGGCTAGATTGAGGCTTGGTGAATCTAGACTGTTTAGTATCATTTTAGCACCAAAAACAGCCATATTATATTAAGAGGGCCTCCCTGCACCCTTGTGGCAGAAGTGTGTAGCTCAGGTCCAATATGAGTTGGGGGTTGCTGGAGAAAGGCTCAGTGTGGGGCTTTCCTACTGGTAGTTTGTCTTAAGACTGTTTAGTTTCACTTGTATTTAAACCTTGTGTTTGCATGGGGGGAGGGGGGTACAGATGCAAACACCAGGAAATACAATTTTTCCATAGATGTCTGTCAGTAGAACCCTCCCAAGTTTTTTTGTTGCTGTGTGGGGAACTCAGCTGTGCACTGTGCAGCCTTTCCACAGCTTTTCATCCCTGACCTTCAACAGATTAAGCCTCTCTGTTATTCCTACAGCATAAACTGATCCAACCTGCCCACTCACTAATAGTACTACAGTATAAACCTGCCATAATGGATGGTCGGTTTCCCACCATTTCTTCAACCAGCCTGATTGACATGGGCATCCTCAGGCAATGTAGTAATTGCCTCATGCATACTGACAACCACTTACTCCTAAAACAAATCAATATTATATGTGAGAGATGTAATTCCACTTTGAATTTGGAAACAATCCACACATATGCAGAGATACTCACTAGAAGCCTGCTAAAAGAGCAGAAACCTCCAAAGGGCATAGCACCTGCACATACTGCTACATGTATAGAAACCACTACACATAAAAACATACATACCAGTTACTCAGCAAATAAACCCCTAAGGCAACACACCTCAAAACCAAACATCTTGGTCATAGACAACTTGATAGTGAGACACACAAATGTCCCTTTCACCAGGCCAGACAAGAAGAAGGTTGCAGTCATCTGTCTGTTAGGTACCAGGATCCGTCAAAATCATGCATGCACTCAAGTCACTCAACAACAAGTACCGTTATGACTCTGTAATACTCCATGTTGGGGAGAATGACTTGAGACAAACCTCTCTGGACTGCTGTATGAAGAGAGACATGACTGAACTCTCAGATTTTGTGTCCAATGTAGGTATGACTCTAGCCATAAGCAGCATTCTGTCTTCACCTAGGATGATGGCACAATACAAACAAACAAATGATAGACTTCAGCAACTGGCTTAGCTTTTGGTGTCAATCCAGGGGATCTAATATATGTCAGCCAGGGAAGACATGGTTGATAGACCATGCTGCTTTGCCAGACATGGTCTGCACCTGTGTCCTCCAGGCTTTTGGATACTGCCAAAGGTTCTTGCCTCCCCAATAGTGCCTTTTTAGACAAAGTCAAAAGAACAAAATTTCTGATGTAACAAAATCCACTCATGACAAAGTCAGGGTTATGCTGCTTGATGCTAGGAGCCTAAACAGAAAATTGCACTCCCTGGAAGCACTCCTCACCCTGGAAGATGCTGACATCTGTGCAGTCACTGAGACATGGCTCAGGGCTGCAGACAGCACATCAGCCATGCAAGGCTACAATGCCTTCTACATGTTCAGACCTCAAAAATGGGAATGAGAGTGAAAAAAACATAGGCAGTGGTGTATCCATCTTCCTTAAAGCTAACTACACCTAGAGACTGGTTAAACAGTATGATTCCCTTGAGCTACTCCAGGTCCAACTGACTATAGGCAAAATACCCTACCACATCATTGTTTGCTATAAGTCTCCCACCATGATCCGAGAAAAACATAGCACCTACCTGGACCTACTGGAGTCTCTCACCATACAACCAAACACCTTGGTTATGGGAGATTTCAACTATCCTTCCATCAACTGCGTGACATACACAAGCGCAAACATGATTCTCAGAGGTTCCTAGACTTTATCAAAACAAATGCCCTGGGAAAAATAATCTACACCCCCACAAGGGGTTCAAATATCTTAGACATAGTACTCACCAACATGGGGGCTCATTGCACCCCCCACCCCACTCCTGTGTGGTGCCTTCTTTGGTAAGGCCAAACCATAAATCAGTCATGTTTGAAGTAATTACTGGACCGGACATCCCCACAGGAGCAATAAAATAAAAAAAAAATTTAAAACAAACATCAGGCATCTAAGTGATAGTATAAAATGTTTCAAACTCTCTGCAAATACAGTCAACAATAAATCCAATACAGAGGTGTAAACAAATGCCTCGTATAAACAGCTAAACAACTGTATAGAAAAAAAGAGAAATAAACCTCTCCACTGAATAAAGGAACCAACATGAGGAAAAAATTGAAATAAAAATAAAATAAAGAAACACAGTAGTTCCACACGGCAACACAATTTAATGCAAATAAAAGAGAACAACTAGTAAGCACTTTCATGGATTAACACCGCTTCATCAGACTAAAAAACTGTTAGGAATGAGTTACAATTAAATAGTCTTTCAAATACAAACCAACCAATGAAATGCTTCAGTTCATTAAAACAATATAAACAATTACAGATGGACTAATCAAGTGTGCCAGAACATATACATAGTATAAAACTATATAAAATCACTTATAAATACATATCAAACACATAACAAAGTACTAAAAACTCAAACTACATGTAAAAGAACATATAGAATATGTGCATGCATATGTATATATGGATTCACTTCAGAAGCTCGAATTTACAAAATCTCGAACTGCAAATAACCGAAACCAAAAGATCGAGTTTCGTAAACTTCTGAAATGAAACCAAAAAAAAAAAAAAAAAGACAAACTTCAAACCCCCCTGCACCCCCCATGTGGGGGGCTGTGCCCTCCACACCCCCCCTACTTAAATATACCAAGTCCAAGATCGCGCTACAGTGGGGAAATGGGAAATCTCCCATCTTGCTGTATGCGAAGCAAAACGGGAGATTTCTCATTTCCTGTCAACACCGCAAAAAAAATAAAACATTACGTACACACAGAGCATACAAGAATCCTTGCCTCTGTGTGCACGCAATGTATTAAGGTAAGTAAACTTTTATTTTTAAACACTACACATATTCGATTTACTGAAATCTCGATCATATGGTCTCGACCATATGAAATTCGAGATTTCAGTAATTCGATTATGTGAAGTGTTCCCATATATATATATATATATATATATATATATATATATATATATATATATATATATATATGCACAACTTCTAATGTTTAAGAGCTCTAGCTCTCAAACTAGGTTTTAAAGAAACCTTACTATTCAGACCTGGTGGTTTATCAGCTTGTAAGAGGAGTATCCATTTTTGTTCTATAGCTTCAGTGCTATTCTTCAAGTCACCCCCTCTTATTTGCACATGCAGTTTCCAAAACTAGAAACTTAAGCACATAAGTTTACGTTTCTAGTTGTGTATATATATATATATATATATATATATATATATATATATATATATATGGATCCCATTCTCTTAATCGACAGCACAGTTTGTCGAGTAACAGAAGATCAAACCCACTTCAGCGAAAGTGCACAGTATCGAAAGTGCACTTTCGCTGAAGCCGGTTACAGTGGGGATAAGGAAATATATCCTTTTCCCCACTGTAGTGCGATCTTGGAGTTGGTATATTTAAGTAGGGGGGGTGTGCAGGGGGGCTTGCCCCCCTGCATAAACAGTTTCAAGTTAATTTTTTGTTTTTTTGATAATCGGCTTCAGCAAAAGTGCACTTTTGATGATGTGCACTTTCGCTGAAGTGGGTTCGATCTTCTGTTACTCAACAAACTGTGTTGTCAGTTAACAGAAGTAGACCCTATATATATATATATATATATATATATATATATATATATATATATATATATATATACATATGCATGCACATATTCTATATGTTCTTTTACATATTGTTTTAATGAATTGAAGCATTTCATTGACTGGTTTGTATTTGAAAGACTATTTAATTGTAACTCATTCCTAACAGTTTTTTAGTCTGATGAAGTGGTGTTAATCTGTGAAAGCGCTTCCTAGTTGTTCTATTCTATTTGTATTAAATTGTGTTGCCATGTGGAACTACCATGTTTCTTTATTTTATTTTTATTTAAACAATTGTATAGACTCAGCTATACCTGACCAGATCAAAACCAAGTCCTTACGAAAAAACAAGCCAGCCTGGTGGACCTCAAGTATAAAAAGGTTATATAACAAGAGGAAGAAACTGACGTCTAAGAACAAGAGGGAACTGACTCCGTAGAGAAAAATTTCCCTCCACAGCATGAACAACCAAACCAGATATCTTGTAAAGTCTTCTAAAGCTAATTACGAAGCTAAAATACCATCCCTAGCTAACGATAACCAAAAGACATTCTTTAACTACACCACAAATCTAAAAGGGAATATCCAGCTATGTGCCAAACTAGTAGTGTAAGGTACTACTCATACTGTAAGAGGAAATTGCCAACCTGCTAGCCAACATATTTATCCCAAATGTCACCCCCATTTCCCACCAGCCACACTCCAGAGCATTCTTGAAACTATTCCCCTCTGCAGTATTTCTAGAGAGCAGGCCATATCTGTGCTCTTCAAGTCCAAACACAGCCTCAATGGGACCAAACAACATCCTAGGCTGCTTACTCAGCAATCTAAAACAAGACCTGGTACAATCATTCGGTGCTCTTTTTAACCATAACCTTTAAACTGGCTGTGTTCCAGCTGTGTGAAGAACAGCAACAGTAATCCCCTTGCACAAAGGGGGCCCATCAACCAATCCTGGGAACTATAGACCCATAAGACTAACCAGACTCATTTGCAAGACCATGGAAAGAATTGTCATGACCTTATCGGTAATGACATAGGTGACCTTCAAACAACTGACCCAGACATTTTCACATCTGGGGATTAACCCTTACATTATTAGATGGGTAGCCAACTGGCTCACAGACAGAACACACACTGTTAAAGCTCAACCTCTACCAGTAGTCTAGTCACCATTGGTGTACCAGAAGGATCTCTGCTGGGCCTGCTACTGTTTTGAATCTATTTTTTGGAAGTTCAGACTAAAGTAGATGGCCTATGGGTTACCAGGTTTGCTGATGACTGCAAACTAGGTCAATCATCGATCCCCCAATGATGTTAACATATTACAGAAACAGCTAACACAAATGATTGGTGACAAAGCCACAGACTAAAACTAAAAGCAAAAAAGTGCATTATTATTCCCTTTGGCAAAGAGGAATGCTCTGCTAATTACAGTATTGACAGCAGCCACCCCTCTCCCCAAGCTCATACTCAGTAGTGCGAGTCTTGTGAACCCAGGTTGATAGAAACTTTAACTTTGATCACCATGTCTCCACAGAGGTAAGGAACCTTCTACATTGCACATCTCATAAGTAACGGCATTGCATCCAGGTCTAAGGATGTTATAACTCCACTGTACTCAATCTTCACTAGACCACTAATAGAATACAATGCCCCCTTTTTCTTGTACCTCACCAAACACCTGCAGTAGCCAGAGAGACCACAGGGGTTTCTCACAAGGAAATTTCAGGGCCTTCAAACTATGCCTAATGTAAATAGACTGAAAGCCCTGTCATTACTCTGTATCTTACAGGCTGCTGAGATGCAACTTGTGCCTAGTCTACAAGGCAATCTCCAACCCTGCCCTAATGGAAATGCTGCATATCTGCAAATAAAATGGGACAAAAGTCGTTCACTCCAGTGATCTTAATCTAGCATGTGACATCAAAAAACATGCTGGAGACAGATATATCCCCCAGAGATTTCTGCTTTTTTGGCATACACTACCAATTCACATAAAACAGAGATTCTTACTGACCATTCTAGCACTGGCACTCATGTCCCTAGTGAAGGCTGCCAGCCCAGCTAGCTAGAATTTTGTAAATAATTATATGTCATTGTAAATATTAATATGATCCATAGGCTTGTCTACAAATGTAAGTAACCTGCATGTTATGTGCTGAGCTTCAAAAATGTAACCACAGTGCACCCTGCTAGAAAAAAGCAGAAATGTATATGGACTATATGCCTTTGCAAATGTATGTTTTCATAGTAGAAATTGGGGCATACAGAGTTAACCTGCAAACTCTGAGAAAATAAGTAAAGAGTTTTACAATTGTGTTTACCACAGCCAGAAGACAGAACATATACAGCTAGAGTTTTTTTCTATTGTCTTAAGACAGAAATAATTACTAGGTTTAAAATGTAAAAGTGTTAATTGTTTTACAACTTCCAGTTTCAGGCAAGCTTCTAAAAGATAAATGTCAGCTTCTAAGAAATAAGTATTTTTCATACAGACATGTTAAATTTTGTTGGTATCTGTTTAGCCTGGGAACTAAGGCAGAGGTGACAAGAATGAGGTCATCTAGCTAACCCAGCAGTAATGTGTATTATTAGTTTAAGAACTCTCTCTCAGAGAAAGCCTGTGGATTTTGTATCTTGTTTTGGACCTGTACACGTCCATTCAGCACTTCTCATCTGTATTTGTTTGCTCTGTAAGTAACACTTAGATTATAGTATCTCTCTTAGAGATAGATAGGAATACAGTAAAATTAGTTTAGATGTTTTCTGTATTTATGTGAGACTGTTCTGCAAAGTTGTTTTAAAATATTTCATGTGATTCTGAACTCTGTTGTCACTGTATTGAGTTAATGAGTATTCTCTTGTGCATTTATTATTTATTATTAAATATATTTTAATCTTTTACTTTTGCTGGGTTTTGTTTAGAGATATTTAAGCTCTTAGAGTACTTGCATATGTATTTGCTGATACGGTATTGGTCACTCCTAAATAGCCTCAAAAGTTCTGGTCACACTTACCATTTGGATAACAGTGATTTTGCATGGTAGAATTGGTCACCCTTTGGTAAGGGCCTTAGTAGCTGATAAGAGTGGTTGGTGGCAGCTGATACCACCACATAATCTGGGCAGAAGGGTGCATAGCTAGTAAACCTGTGGCAGCCTTTCCTAGGAGTGTCTGTGTGCTTGCAAATAAATCAAATCTCAACTTGTGGGTGTGTGTGTCAGCTACTTGAGCAGGGACATAAAGCACTGGCTGGACAGACAGGGTGCTGGAAATTTTGGCTTCACCACTCTGCTGAGATCTAAAGTCTATAGCTGTGCCAGTTGGGAGTCTTACTGGGGATCTGGAGAGAGAAAGAGAGAGAGAGAGAAAGAGAGAGAGAGAGACTAGACCCCGACTGACTGTGAGCTCTGTGTGCTCTTTAGGGAAAATGTACTTTACTGTGTGTGTACTTGTCATCCTCCCAATGTGCATGTCCCTCACTGGTGTTATTGGTAAGGATTGAAACTCTTTGATTACTGGGCCAGGACAGGGGTGTCACATATTAATTGTTTGGCAGTGGTGGGATAGCCACATCTCATATAATTGGTTCATAGTTATGAGATAGCCACATCACATATTAATTTGCTTGTAGTGGTGTGCATATTGAATTCCTGTAGCTTGTGTACAGTGATCACTGAAGGTGTTTTTGTACTCTAAATCAGCCATGCATTGAACATTCAGAGTTCATATCACAACTGTTTTATTTATTTTTTTTTTTGTTAGCTTAGTCAGGGAGAAGAGACAAGCATGTCAGCAGAGGAGTATGACAAGCTGAAAAGGAGCCAGTTGGCTGAGATGTGCCATACTAAAGGACTAGTGCATGAAAATCTGACTAAAGTAGACATGATTGCAGCTTTAGTCACAGTTGCATCAGAAAATAGCAACCAGGAGGATGATCAGACTGGCCATGGAGATGCACAACTGTCAGAGAATGTGCAGCTCAACCTTTCCACAGAAGACTTAAAAATCCATCTGGAGTTAAAGAGACTTGAGCTAGAAGCCAAGCCTTTGGAAACAGAGGCAGCAAAGAGACTGAGACATCTAGAGACTGAGGAAAATAAGAAACTGCTATGTTTTGAAGCTGAGGAGAAGGAGAGGCAAATTCACCATGAAAAGGAGATGCTGACTCTTCACCAGAGTCATGGAGGTAATGAGGAAGTGAGTAATTGAACCCCAGAAGCAACTAAGGTCAGTATATTTCTTCTACAATTTACACAGGGGGATAAAACTAATAGTTTCATTAATATGTTTGAGAGGGGTATGTAAACAGTATGATGATGACCAAGGGCTCTGGGTATGGTTCCTGACCCCCTTACTCCATGGTAAAGCTGTAACTGTTCTGTCCAAACTGTCTGATAATGACTGCTTAAATCATAATGTTGTAAAGAATTGTTTGCTAGAATTGTTTTAAGCTAAGACCTGAAGCTTATACAAACACGTTTTGTGAGCATAGACGCAAGGCAGATGGAAGTGTGTGTGAATATGTTGCTGATCTAAGCACCTATTTTCATAGGCGGATGAATGGATATCAGGTCACCACTTTTAAAGGGCTGGCAGACCTTTTGGTGAAGGAACAAGCCCTTAGCAACTTGCCTGAGGACATGAGGATCTGGTTAGCTGATAGACAATGCCTTACTGTAGATGAGGTGGGGAGGAAGGGAGACCTATACCTAGCAAGCAGGGCATCAAAGCACAGGAAAGGGACACCTAGTGCTGCTCATGCGTCTAAGGGAACCCATGGTGAGCAGCCCAGATTGCCCCAACAGAAACTGCCAGTAACAGGGGAAGCCACTAGTCCAGATACATGTCCAGAACCAAGGGTTAAATGTTTTAAATGCAAGCAATGGGGCCATGTAGCATATAGATATCCACATAGGCAAGCTGGGGAACAAAAGGTGGGAGGGCCAGTAAGTGGGAATGAAAAAAATGTCAACAGTAGGCTGTCTTGAGACAACAAGGGTACCAAACTAGTACAAGAAGTTACATCCTATCTTAGTGAATGGCAAAGAGACCATTGCTAAGAGAGATACAGCCTCTAACATAACCATTGTGAAGCCTGCAATGATTACAGAGGAGCACTACTTGTCTGGGCAGTCTACTCCAGTCAGAGTTTTAGCAGGGACCCCACTGCAAATACCTTTGACTATGTTTCACCTTTACTGTGAGGGTGGAAAAGCAAGCCAGCAAGTAGGTGTGTTTGAGGATATCCATGCAGATGTCCTGATAGGGAATGGTTTTGATAATACAGTACCATGTGTTCATGCAGTTACATGCAGTCAGGCTGGGAGACAAGCATGTGGGTGTCATAGCTGGGGGAGGCCCAGACAGACTGCACTCTTGCAGTCAGGACTGGTGAGAGGGTTACTTCAGGGAGGAGGGAGCTACCCTCTAGCAGTGAGACTGAAAGTGAGCCACAGCTGTTTGTTGGTACTGATGTTCCCTTGGACAGAGTGGCTGGAAGAGCAGAGGTGAGTAGTAGTACCCAGGCTGACAGTAAGGCATCACCTTTAGAGGATATTAGACTTTATGTGTAAGGGGAGCTGGGAAGAGTTACAAAGAAAGAGTTGAGACATGCTCAGCTCTCAGACCCTACATTACAAGGCCTGAGAGAGGTAGCTAGTGAGGCACCTAATTTTCAAGGGAAAGGGGAATCTGTATATTGGGACAAAGGGTTACTGTGTAGATAGTGGACCCCTGAGGAAGGGCTAGAGGGTAAGAGAATGCAGCAGTTAGTAGTGCCCAGAGCCTACCATCTGGCACTTCTAGCTATAGCCCATAATATTCCCTTTGCAGGTCATATGGAAATAAAACAAATAAAGAGACGTATTATGCAGGACTTCTATTGGCCTGGGATTTCCAGAGATGTAACAGGGTACTTCAGGACCTGTGAGCAGTGCAAAAAGGTAAGCAAGGCAGGAGACAAGGTGAAAGCTCCTTTGATGCCTTTGTCTGTGATTGAAGAACCATTTCAGAGGGTAACTATGGATAGTGTGAGGCCTCTGAGTACCCCAAGTTCCACAGGGGAAAACTATATCCTAGTGATAGTAGATTATGCTATCAGTTACCCCGAGGCAGTGGCTCTGTCCCCCACTGAGGCAGAAAACATGGCAAATGCTTTGTTAGAGACTTTTAGCAGGGTAGGTTTCCCAAACGAAATATTGACTGACAGAGGTGCCAATTTCATGTCAAACCTGCTGACTTGTCTGTGGAAGTACTGTGGGGTGAAACACCTAAAGACCACCCTCTATTATCCCCAGGCTAATGGTCTTGTTGAGAGGTTAAACTCTACACTCAAGTTCATGCTATGGGCATTTGCAGACCAGTTTAAGAGGGACTGGGACCACTATTTGCCCCATCTGTTGTTTGCTTACAGAGAGGTTCCCAAGAAATCCATAGGTTTTTCACCCTTTTAGTTGCTGTATGGGCATATGGTGAGGGGGGCTCTAGATTTAATTTGAGATGAGTGGGAGGGTGAGTGTGAATCCCATAAGGAGTCTGTTGTGGCATATGTCCTAAATCTCAGGAGAAGCTTGGGGAAGTCATGGGCTTGGCCCAGGGGAACCTGGCAGAAGCCCAACAGCAGAAAAGGTCTGGTATGACAGGAATGCTTGAGCTAGAGAGTATGCTGTAGGGCAGCAGATAAATGTTCTCATTCCTGTCAAACACAACAAGCTGCAGGCAGCTTGGGAGGGACTCTACAAGGTAAAGGAAGGTCAGTGATGTTAACTACATGGTGGAACTGCTAGGCGGGAGGCAGAGCCACAAATTGTACCATGTTAACATGATGAGACCTTACCATGATAGGGAGGCCCTTGTGCTGAGTATTGGCAGTAGACTGCAGGAAGAGTCTGAGGAGGATTTGGTGACTGATCTGTACAGTGATGCTCAGACTGACACCTTAGTGCAAGTGGTAGCAATGTCCTAACAGTTAGCCCCTACCCAGTTTTGCGAGAAATCTGACCAGTGTTACAGGAGTTTGGGGACATGTTCACTGGGAAACCAGGGTGCACCCACCTGGTGCAGCACCATGTGGATACAGGACCCCAAAGGCATATTAGACAGGCCCCTTATAGGGTGCCAGAGAGAGAGTCAAACAGACTCCAATGGAGGAGATACAGGAAATGTTGGAACTAGGAGTAATTCAGGAGTCCAACAGTCCCTGAACCTCCCCAGTGGTGCTGGTACCAAAGAAGGATGGCAGCACCAGGTTTGGTGTGGACTACAGAAAACTAAATAGTCACACAGAGTCAGATGGTGACCCTATGCCTAGGATAGATGAAGCCCTAGAACAGCAGGGTGGGGCTAAGTATCTTACCACCATTGATCTTACAAAGGGTTACTGGCAGGTGCCTTTGACTCCCAGTGCTAGAGAGAGGTCAGCCTTTGTGACTCCTTTTGAATTTTATGAGTTCACAAACATGCCCCTTAGGATGAAAAATGCCCCAGTGACTTCCAAAGGCTGGTAGATCATAGCCTAGCAGGAGCAGGAGATTTTTCCCTTGCTTACTTAATATTGCCATCTACAACCATTCCTGGCAAGAGCAGCATCATCATGTCAGGGAGGTGCTGGGTAGACTACAGAGGGCAGGGTTGACCATTATACCCAGCAAATGTCACGTGTGTATGGCAGAGGTCCCCTAACTGGGACATAGAGTGGGGCATGGTAAGATCAGCCCAAAACTGGCCAGAGTGGAAGCCATTCAGGCACGGCCTGCACCTGTTAGCAAAAAGCAGGTGAGGGCATTTTTAGAACAGCAGGGTACTACAGAAAGTTTGTCCCCAATTATAGTATCATAGCTGCTTCCCTCACTGACCTAACAAGGAAAAACAGGCATGATAATGTAGTGTGGACTACAGCATGTGAGCAGGCATTCCAGAAGCTTAAAAAAGCTTTGGGAAGCCAGCCTGTGTTAGCCAGTCCAGATTACAGCAAAGAATTTGTTGTGCAGCTGGATGCTTCAAATCAAGGGGTTGGGGCTGTACTTATCCAGACTTCTTCAGAGGTAGAAGAGCACCCAGTGTTTTATTTCAGTCATAGGCTCCAACTCAGGGAGGTTCCACTTCATATCATCGAAATTATCATTTAATCGAATTGCAAATCATCGAGACCAAATCATCGAAAACTCATTTCATCAAAAACTCATATCATCAAATCTCAAATCATTGAAAACTATAAAGCAACTATAAATAACATCCCAGAAACTGTTTACTGTGTTTATTGCAGGGGGGCAAGCCCCCCTGCACCCCCCATGTGGGGGGCTCGGCCCCACACCCCCCATAATTAAATATACCAACTCCAAGGTCGCACTACAGTGGGGTTAGGAAATTACTTTTTTCCCCCACTGTAGTGCGACCTTGGAGTTGGTATATTTATTTACGGGGGGGGTGTGGGGGGTGCAGGGGGCTTGCCCCCCTGCATAAATGTAGTAAAAACTTTGTGGAATGTTATTTGTAGTTGCTTTATAGTTTTCAATGATTTGAGATTCGATGATATGAGTTTTTCACAAAATGAGTTTTTGACGATTTGGTCTCGATGATTTGAAATTTGATAAAATGATAATTCGATGATATGAAGTGGTACCCGCAGGGAGGTATGCTATGCAGCTGTAGAAAAGGAATGTCTAGCCATAGTGTGGGCACTGCAGAAACTTCAGCCTTATCTGTATGGAGGAAATTCACTGTAGTTACAGACCACAATCCCTAAACATGGCTACATTGAGCCAGCCAGCAAAATGCCAAGTTACTAAAGTGGCGCCTAGGATTGCAAGCATATGATTTGTCAGTGCAGCACCGGAGTGGGGTTAGCAATGCCAGCGCAGATGGGCTCTCAAGACAGGGAATTGGGTAATGTATTCCCAGATAGACTCAACCCTGTCAAGCAATGCTTCTCAAGGGTCACTTGAAAAAACAGCTTGAGTTCTCATGAGGGGGGGATGTGAAGGCTGGCAGCCCAGCTAGATAGAATTTTGTAAATAATTCTATGTCATTGTAAATAGTAATATGATCCATAGGCTTGTCTACAAATGTAAGTAACCCATTTGTTATGTGCTGAGCTTCATAAATGTAACCACAGTGCACCCTGCTGGAAAATAACAGAAATGTATATGGAGTATATGCCTGTGCAAATCTATGTTTTCATAGTAGAAATTGGAACATATAGAGTTAACTTGCAAACTCTGAGAAAATAAGTAAAGAGTTTTATGATTGCATTTACCACAGCCAGAAGACAGAATGTCTACAGCTAGAGTTTCTTTCTATTGTCTTAAGATAGAAATAGTCACTAGGTTTAAAATGTAAAAGTGTTAATTGTTTTACAACTTCCAATTTC
The DNA here is from genome assembly GCF_019279795.1 of Protopterus annectens. NCBI lineage: Eukaryota > Metazoa > Chordata > Ceratodontiformes > Protopteridae > Protopterus > Protopterus annectens. Next base: position 1,390,959,838 of record NC_056743.1, read on the forward strand.
AGGCAAGCTTCTGAGATAAGTGTCAGCTTCTAAGAGATAAGTATTTTTCGGGGAGACATGTTAAACTCTGTTGGCATCTGTTTTGCCTGGGAACTAAGGCAGAGGTGACAAGAATGATGTCATCTAGCTAACCCAGCAGTAATGTGTATTATTAATTTAAGAACTATCTCCCAGAGAAAGTCTGTGCATTTTGTATCTTTTTTGGACCTTTACACATCCATTCAGCACTTCTCATCTGCATTTGTTTGCTATGTAAGTAACACTTAGATCATAGCATCTCTCTTAGAGATAGATAGGAATACAGTAAGATTAGTTTAGATGTTTTCTGTATTTATGTGAAACTGTCCTGCAATGTTGTTTTAAAATATTTCCTATGATTCTGAACTCTGTTGTCACTGTATTGAGTCAATGAGTATTATCTTGTGCGTTTATTATTTATTTTATATATATATATATATATATATATATATATATATATATATATATAAACCTTTTACTTGTGCCTGGTTTTGTTTAGAGATAGTTAAGCTCTTAGAGTCCTTGTATATGTATTTTGTGATACTGTATAGGCCACTCCTAAATAGCCTTAAAAGTCCTGGTCACACTTACCATTTGGATAACAGTCATATTGCACAGTAGAATTGGTCACCTTTGGTAAGGGCCTTAGTAGCTGATAAGAGTGGTTGCTGGCAGCTGGTACTACTGCATAGTCTGGGAAAAAGGGGACATAGCTAGTAAACCTTTGCCAGCCTTTCCCAGGAGTATCTGTGTGTTTGCAAATAAATCAAATCTCAAAGTGTGTGTGTGTGTGTGTGTGTGTGTGTGTGTGTGTGTGTGTGTGTGTGTGTGTGTGTGTGAGCTACTTGGGCAGGGGCACGAAACACTGGTTGGACAGAGAGGATGCCGGAGATTTTGGCTTGACCACTCTGCTGAGATCTAAACCCTATAGCTGTGTAAGTGGGGAGTCTTATTGGGGGTCTGGAGAGAGGGAGAGAGAGAAATCAGACACAGACTGATTGTGATCTCTGTGTGCTCTTAAGAGAAATTGTACTTTACTGTGTGTGTACTTATCATCCTCCCAATGTGCACATCCCTAACTCATGTTAGTGGTGAGGATTGAGGCTCCTTGATTACTGGGCCAGGGTAGGGTTGCCACATCTTTCATGGACAGAGGTATTTGGTGCTGACCTTAGACTTGCTCTGCTAATAATGCCCATAAATTTTGAGGGAAATAGTTATTCCTGCAAAACATTTTCCTTTCTATTGATTTGAATAATCTCTGTAACCCATATTGTGGAAGGGGCCATATGCAAGTATACTTTAAATTTACTATGAGCGGTGTTATGATTAACACATTTCACCAGGGTACAGTTAATTTATTTAGGATGCATTAGACATCCTTGTGTTGGAAAGTTTCAGTTTGCAACTTGACAATTATACTTCATGTTCAATTACAAATAAAATAGTAACCAACAAGACTTTATTCTGACCCCTTTATTAAAACAATCTGTAATCTGGATTCAAGACATACATTAGCTGTGATTTTTCTCAAAACTTACTGCATTAATACACTGAGCCACAGAGAAAGTTACACAACAGGTTTATTTTCTGCACTCAGTACTGTACAGAGTGCTGACTGAAGTTCACCACTGCCAGTCTCATTTGTGCAACTGACTGCTAAGTCTTTGAGCATGTCAGATAAAACATTCAGTTTTTACCTTGAAAACTTAATTATCGGTCAGTGATAGTCACCACTAACAGTCAACAATTCATAATGATAAGCATCACATAAAGGATGAAGCTAAAAACTATAATCAGTGTGACCATTTTTCAACCCTGTGGTTTTATACCATTAAAATGTTGACATTAAGTGTCAATATTTTCGCACAGACTTCACCCTTTGCACAACTGAATCATGAAACCATGTCATTACCATGAAACATCGTGAAGATTAACAATGTGTGCCACATAAACATTTCTATTATAAGGTAGAGAAAGTAGAGCACATATATTAAACTTTATAATTCTAAAACTTCACATTTAGGGAACAAGATACCCATGTTGTCACACTTGCTCTTTGACTTTTTATGGTATAAGCTTTGCTGAATGGGATAACTTCAGAAGTTATGCTACTGAAGCATGTCACTGTAAAAACAAATGTCTGCAAGACAAGTGTGTGTTCTTCCCACTTTTTGTGAGCATCACTCACTTTTGATGCATCTATAACATGATTGTATTATAATCTGCAATGGTTTTAAACTTCTTTATCTGTATGTTTGAGTTGTCTATACTTATTATGACTTACAGACACTTTTTACCTGGAAGCAGTGCTATCTTTTAACCATATTTTAACAAAAAGTGTTTAAAGGTTGACTCCTAAGTCAGTAAATGTAATACAAAATTGTTTATAAGCCTATTATTTCTGACATACCTTCTTTAAGTTTACTTCCCATTAGCAGGTGAGTGAAAGACTGCACTACTGCTGAGTTACTCTTGTAAGGTATTAGGGCAAGATGCATCATGACAATAAACTTATCATCTACAGCTCTTAATGTGCGACAATAAGCTTTAAATATAACATTGTTATAACTCCCTGTCTCTTCTTAAAGTTTTATGTATGTACAAGTCAAAGACTCCTGTCAGACTAGCCTGCAGTAAGAAAAGGCACATGTGTAAATGTCAGAAATAATTTTGTAGATGAGCATTTAATTTTGTGTGAATATTTTAAAAGTTGCAAGTGGTTTGAAGTGAAGCTAAACCACAGGGCTACAATTAGATGACCCTTATTCCATGCTTTTTAGGTGCTTTTAAAATGAGATAGTAATGAAATCAGTTAAATACATAATACTACATTTATTACTTTATTCATATTTACCAGTGACTTCAACTAATGCTTTTAGTCTCCACCTATATTAAGCCTAGTTCTAAGTTATATCTTCTTCAGCTAGACAGAGAAGACATAACTCCATTGCTGTTTACCTTTAGCTCACCTTTTTTCCTTGACATTTCTGATATGAATACTAGTACTCTGCAAAGGCATTCGGGTTACTGTTGTAGTTGCTTACTATGTCCATTTACTTTAAATATTTACTCACATCTGAAATCTCACACTGTGCCATAATTTCCACACACAGATTATAAACAGTAGGACAGCATCTTCCTAAAAATTATTACACTTTTATATGTGTGCACAGCTTGTCTGTTTGGTGAAGGGTATTTTCTTGAATCTGTCCATTTATTTTCTGTCTAGACTTTAATTTAAAGTGTTATAGTTTGCATAGCTAAACTGTAGTTTCTTGTAATAGTCTGTCAGTTGTGTTCAGTCAGAAGAAAAAGCTGTGCATGATATACAAGTAAAATTCAAGGTCTTCAGCATCTGTCCTATGTGAATCATCTGAAATCACTGTCACTTTATTCTGTTTCATACAGACTACTCAGAGGGGATCTATACCTTCCATATAAGGCAACCTTTGATCCTGCTTTATTGTAAATGCTGCATATCCGCAAGTCAAATAGGTACACGAGTTACTCGCTCTAAAGACCTTAACCTGGTATGTGACATTGCTAGAACCTGCAGGAGGGACACATTTGTCTCCCAGAGGTTACCACACCTTTGGAATGGAGTCCCACTTCATGTCAAACGAAGCACCTCATTGGCCCTCTTCAAATGCAATCTGGACGATTGGATGAGTAACTGTAACTTCACCCTGGAGTTCCACCTGGGTCCCTCTTGGACAGGGGCAATTGGTACTGATCATGGAAATAAGGGTAGAACTTGACTAGGCTTGTATGTACAAGAAGTTTTATATACAGCTATGTTTATGCTTTCTTTTGCATTATTATAATAAAATATAAATGCATATTTGCAGTTGCAGATATTTCTCCTACAAAATGCCTTCAGTGATACAACCTTATTATAGTTTATTCTTTAAACCTATGTTTAATGTGACATAAAATAAATAAATAAAATATAAAATAATACTTACTATAGAACTTGAGCCATCTCACAGCTACATAATCATCTCACTCAGCCAGTTGGTCAGGCATATGCTTCTATAGGTCATCATGCCTGGATCTGCACTGGGGGTCAGAGTGTGTGATCCCTGTCAGAGATGACAGGTGCTCACCCAGCTACTGCCAGATATTGATTTTTTTCCAGTCAAACCCTTTTACACATGCCTGGATTTTATCCAGGTATGAATCACTCAGAAAGTAGAACATTATCCGGGTCTGCTTATCTGACTTGCTCAGAGCACAGTCTTGTGCCTTCATAGGTGTTGTCATCATATAGAAGTTAAAGTACCAGAATGAAAAAAAGTATGATCAGGGCTGTGCTACACCACTTCAGAACCACTTCCTGTGAGATGTGACAGTGCCCTAATCAAACCTTGTTAACAAGGACATTAGACATGGCATTGTCATTATTGGCAAGGCTGGTTTTGCCAAAAATGTTTCTCATCTACAATTTTAAAGGAATACATTCACATTTAATTTATATGGTGGATAAAAGTAAGTAATTAAATAATCATTTTTATCTTGCTTACAACTGGCACTGCTGTACATTACTTTGCTACTTTTTTGGAGTATTGTACTTTGATATTTATACTTTTCTCATGCAGTATAGCAGCAATATTAATGTTTCATTTTTGAGGGGGTGGATGCTTTTTTGGAGAAATAAATATTCCTGTGTATGTGAGTAACAATTTTTAGTAAATCTTGTGTGCCTTGAGGTGATGAGGTGTGCCAGATGATGTAAGATAGGCAGGGATGACACTTCATGGTTGTGCAGACATACATACATATGACTCCATGTTGTCCTATTTAAACATAGTCAGCTTAGAAAATAATTGAGGTTAACTTTGCATTCCTATAACATTCTGGGAATAGCAGAGGAGTGCTGTGAACCCTAGTGCTATCCCCAATGCATTTATGCAAACCCAAGGCCATGTTCAAATGTAGCCAATGCCTGGTTACGCAAATAAGTTTACATGTTTGCATATTACGGTGATTCATAGAGATAAACACTGAAGGGCCTAATTTACATACAAAATGTATTAATGACCCTGAACTTATGTGAATAAGTTTAACAGTGCCATATTAACTTGTGATTACATGAGTTAGGTGACAATTGATTTAGGAAACTGCAGACATTGAAAAGCAAGCAGAAACGATAAAAATATTGCAAATCAATACAAACAGCTCAAAATTATATAACATTACTGAGTTTACTTCAAGAAATGTTTACTTTTCTGATATGATGGGAATATTACAATGGCTTTAATGAATACTGTAAAACTGTCATTTGTTAATGGAAAAGCATTACAGTAGCAATCACAGAAAAGATAATTTACCTTGGTGTCATTTAATGATTATGTATATGTGAGAGAAATGCAGTAATTTAACTGTGAAGTACTGAAGTGGCAGGGATGTTTTGTTGACTCGACATACATGTGTCATTATTGGGAGATTTCTAAGTAACACTGCTAAATTAAAATGACAATATTATGACTACAAGAACGTGGTAGGCTCTAGTGGATGCATGGATCTGTTATCAAACTGCTTGCTTTAATACTGTGAATGTATTCATGATAGTACAAACTGTACTTTCAGCAAAATATACATGGCTTTACTGAAACTCCACAAGTGCATATAATTATGGGGTTTGTGTCACTTAACGACTACGCTTTTATTGTGTTATTTGACAAATAATTACATCAAACATTTTTGTTGTATGACTGTGGCATATTTTGTTTGCATTAATGATGCAAAACAAGGGGCCAAGGCAGAGAAAAGACAATTTCAACCATGAGGAAAACTACATCTTCATGGCATTCCTTAGGACATCTGGCAAATGTATGTTTGGTAAAGGGGGCCCAAGCAAGTCGAGAGGGCATATGTCTGGAATCAAGTTATAATTATATTAGCAGGGTCAGTGGAAGGAACTGTACATTAACACAGTACAAGAACAGGCTAATGACATGGTAGGATATGCTAGACCCAAGGTGAGGCAGATTGCAATTGCCTGTACCAGTAGTGGGGAGCCTCCAACATGTATTCATTTAACACCAGTTGAGCAATACCTCCTGTCCATTTTTAGGAATGAGTGTGACATAAAAAATGATGGGGCTGGAATAATCAGAAATGGTGTGGACACTGGCTATTACCAACACCAACACCTGTCTGCTAAGGAAGGTTGGTTTATAGACAGTAGTATATATTTACATATAGACTTGAATGCTGACATGGAATTATTGCATTAAACACATGACAATTATTATTAACAGCTGAACCTTCCACATCTGCACAGAAATACAATGAAAGTGGTGTAAGTGGAAATCATCTCCAAGACCTCTCTAATCAGCATGCAGTAATGTATGCTACTTCTTTATTGATTATATTTTCAAATAATTATTTACAAGGTCAGCAGCGGAAAAAAACAGTTATAATATATTAATAAATTTGGAGGATATCAGTAGCAGTATAGCTGTTTAGCAAGATGATGATAGCATATTTACATTTATATGTATGTAAATGTAAGGGTGAGAGGTTGGTATAATGGTTAAGTTGTTTACTTTGCAGGTATGAGGTGCAGGGTTTGATTCTCATGTGGAGTAATTGGCTAAGCTTAAAATGACCCATGAGAGCAGTTAGCCTAGTACTAGCCTATATATATCGCTATAACTTTTCTTCTCCTCCTCCACACAACTCCAGTTAGAATCTACACTATTTACCACACACACACACACACACACATATATATATATATATATATATATATATATATATATATATATATATATATATATATATATATATATATATATATATACTTCTTATAATAAGCTGCATTGGTTATTGTACTTATTTCAGTGTACACTTACTAGAAAATATAAACTGTCTTAAACTGTATGTACTGCTAGGTAAAATTAGCACATGTAATCATGTCTATTCTACTCATTTGTAAAGGTTAATCTAATAATATCTCAATTCTGCAATGCCAGTGAAATATAGATAGCTAATTTTGAATGTCTCTTCTTGTAAGTAATCTTCTGTCTTTTCATTCTGTGTATTTCTCGTTGTCTTAACTACTTACTATATGTTAATTGTGGAGCTTTTCTCCCCGGGCACCCACTGAAAATGGACCTGGTCCAGCTGGATTTTCCCAGTTAACAAATGTAAAATAAAATAAAATAAATAAAAAATAAATGTATGAGACAGCCTGATGAAAGTGGAATGCTGTCCCTATGTTGAATGGGAGGATCTCATACACCACAACATGTTAGGGATTGTACATCACAAAGCAAACACATGCTGGCATTACACTCATGCCTGTACAGGAGAAAGAAACACACACTTCTACACCAGGGTCTCCAAACCCAGAGAAACACTTTTAGGATGATGACAGAAATTCAGCAGTAACAGTGTCCACAGTGACAGATTTACAGAGGGGTGTTGGGTATAGGAATTTGTCACAGCTACCCCAAGAAACACATAAAGCATTGGCTGACTAGCAGCAAAAGTGGTGAGATGTTGTTAGGGCTCAGAGCACTGCCATGGAGTGTCAGATGGAAATCGTTAGAGTCCTCCAGGGTGTAAGTGAGGATTTCCAGCACTATATGGAAATGGCAGAGAGGAGGGACACTGCCATGATCACACCGATTCATAGTATGTTGGCATACCAAGCATCAGTAGCTGTTTCCATTCCTACACAAAGTAGACTTACCAGACTCAAGTAGGAGTCAGTATTGGAAGGAGAAGAGGACGGGTTGCTGTCCGGACAAGTGGGGACAGACTATGTAAGACTTCAAGTGCTTCTCAAGAAAGTACTGTAATTAGAGGGGGGGGGGTAAGTACAACATATTTCTTGCAATAAGAATTAATTTCCACCTAGCAGACTCTCTCATTTGAGGTTGAGATCCCACAGCACTGTCAAATCAGTATCTGCAGGATCATCTATGTCAAGTAAGTCACTATATTGGACCAATTCACCATCCAGTTCTCATGACAACCCCTCTTCAAAATCACTAGCACATCACCTAGCCTGTCTTTAGAAGATATGTATGACACATTTGTTCTTGACTTACTGTGATTCAAGTGTGGTATTTCTGCTACTTACAATCTGACTTTCACACACACACACACACACACACACACACACACACACACACACACACACACACACACACACACACACACACACACACACACACACACACACACACACACACACACACACACACACACACACACACACACACACACACACACACACACACACACACACACACACACACACAACAATGTTTAACTTGAAGGGGAATAAGTTATTAAATAAAGTTAAAAAAATGGGGGAACTTAGGACACTTTTAACTGTATGCATTTCATTCTTGTCATGGTGCTGGTTGAATTTTGGAAGAATTCGGTATTCGGCCAAGATGTGCCATACTGATGGTCTATGCAAGCAGGTGAAGACTTTTTTAAAGTCCACAAAGTTGACAATGACTGGTTTCTTCCAAGCTGTTACTTTTTCTATACTTTGTCTTAGTGCAAATATGTAGTCAATGCAGGATCAACCTGATCAAAATCCAGCCTGTTCCTTTCTGAGTCTGTCATCAGCTGCTCCTTTCAATCTATTCAGTACACTGGCGAAAACTTTGGCTGGGACTGACATTCTGGCAACAATATGATTCCATACCAATTCATGCAGTCTCTAAGATTTCCCTTGTTTGGTACAGGGAATATAATAACATTTTTATAGTCACTGGGTAACTTTCCTTGAGTCCATATGTTGTTCAAGAGACGTGAAATAATTCCACTGAAGACGCAGCACACTTCAGCAACTCTGATTGTATCTGGTTTGTTCTGATAGCTTTCCCATTCTTTAGTATGGATATGATTTCCTTTACTGCCAAGTTCACTCACTAATATTTGCCAAGTTACCATCTAGAATGATTGTTGACAGTTGACTGTCATTATTAAAGTGGGTCTTTATTAGATTTTTGAAAATTTCATAGAGTACTCAAATATACCAACTCCGAGATCACGCTACAGTGTAGGAAAAGGAAATCTTCCGATTCTGCACTGTATTGCACTGAAGTGTGATCTCGGAGTTGGTATATTTAAGTAGCGGGGGGTGTGGGGGGTGCAGGGAGGCTTGCCCCCTGCCTACACCCTTTACTTTATGTGCTTCTGTGTTTTTATTTATTTGTTTATTTTTTTAGATTTTTGATTATTTCGTAGATCAATCACTAGGTGTCGACCTATAGTGATTCGCTTTACGAAATTTTCGAAAATCTAATATAGACCCCATTAAAGTCATATAGGTCACCTGGTGTGGGGCAATTTAGCACAGATTCAGAATGTTCTTGCCATCTCTTTAATTGTTCCTCTTGCATTTTTGCAGTTTTTCCATTTGCTAATCTAATAGTGGTCACTGTTTATTCTCATCTGTAAGTTCTTTGGCAATACTATATAATGCCCTTGAATTTCCAGTTGCTGCCTCTGTTTCTGCCTTTGCTGCCAGTTTTTCAGCCCATAACATTTTGTCATTCTTCGAGATCATTTTGACCAGTTTATCTTTCTGTTTATGTTCTTCAATCACAATGTCTAATGACTGGCCAGTTTGGTAAGTCTGCTCTCTTCTTTGTTTGCAATCATGCCATGCACCAAAGGTCATCCAAGTTTCAGCTGTTATCCATGCTTTTTTTTGTGCCACTCTTATACACAATTGTTTCTTCTGTGCTCTTTTTGATGATTGTCAAGAATTGTTCCCATTGCTGTTCAATGTCATCATCTATACTCTGTAGGGCAAAGAATCAATTTTGGACTTTGATGTTGCATCTAGTTTGCACTTCAGGTGACGTCAACATATCAGTGTTAAATCAACACTTTAAGAGTCAGTAAGCAAGGGTCATAAGCTCACATTAAGTCCCTGCCCTTTGTACATGCCACCGATTATTACTACAGAATGGATGGTTTAGTGAGGTCCTCAGATTGGCCCCACTGGAGTTGTTCATGGCAGTGACTTAGACTTAAGGGTCTCTATCAAGATAGCAAGTGCACAGTTTGGGTGGAAAATGACTACAGTGACTGGCTTGCAGTGGTCAGTGGTGCATGACAGGGATGTATACTGTCTTCCTTGTTATTTGCAATAGTTATTGATTGGGTCATGTGGAAAGCATCACACATAGACTCAGTGGGACTGGAATGTGTCGATGACAACAAACTATTTGACTTCAAAATAATATTGATACCCTGGGTCTAGAATACACAATAAGTTCCAGAGTGGGAAAAATAAATGGAAACTTTATTAAAACACTAATCATTAAGCGCTTTTGTCCCCTTAAGCTATTTACAGGACTTCATCAGAACAGTTAACTACTAAAACACAACCCTTATATACAGGAAGTTCCTGTATATAAGGTTTGTGTTTTAGTAGTTTAGTGTTCTGATGAAGTCCCGTAAATAGCTTAAAGGGATGAAAGCACTTAACGTTTATTGTTTTAATAAAGTTTCCATTTATTTTTCTGGCTCTGGAGCTTATTGTGTATTATAGACCCAGGGTATCAATATTATTTTGAAACTATGTGACTTCGACCTTGCCAGCAACATAGTTCTAAATGATACAACATGGACTGGAATGCAAACAATAACCACATCAGTGGAGATCACAGGGTGGAAAATTAAGCCTCAAAATGAGTCCTAACACATGCAAAGTGTTATTCAGTGAAGAATGAAATGGCAACAAAGATATAATGGCTGCAGGATCAATACTAGATGCAACAGAGAACTTCTGCTAGCTGGGCAGTTTCATCTCTCATACAGCTAACTGCAAGAAAGAAGTGCTGGTTAGACTTGGAAAAGCAAGCACAGCATTCAATAAACTATCCAAAGTCTGGAAATCAAAAAACATTGCACTGTTATAGGTTCATAGGTAGGTACTAGGCTATCGGCCCAAGGGCCTAAGTAAGCCTAGCCAACCAAGAAAGTTAATTTCCTGTGCCCATATCGAACAGACCTACAGAAGTGATCCCCAGGGTGTGTTTTCTATTTACCATCCACTCATCAAGATTTTTCTTGAAGAGTGCTAATGAGGAACTTTGCTTGACATAGATGGGTAGCTTGTTCCAGAATATAGGAAGTCTCTGGGACAGGAATCTATTCCTCCAGCATGTCCTGTTTGTTGTGGTGACAAGGTTTAGGTCCCTAGAGCATGTAGCTCGGAGGGATTGGGATTTCTTTAGGTGTAGCATGTCTAACAGCTCTGGGTTTAACATAGCTTTATATGTTAGGCAGAGATCTCCTCAGAGTAGGTGATATGCTACAGAGTAAAGCTGGAGTTTTTTGAGATGGTCAGTGTAGGGCATCTGTTTGAGGCCAGTAATCCTTTTTGTGAGGTACTTCTTTGGCCTTTCCAGCTGCTGCAAATGTCTTGTGAGGTACATTCCAAAAGGGGTGTTGCACTCTATAATGGGTCTAATGAGTGCCGAGTAGAGGGGAACAATGACCTCTTTTTTCCTGGATGAGAACTCTTTTGTGATGAGGTGTGCCACATAGTAAGATTTCCTGACTACTGTGGTGACGAGATTATCAAAGGAGAGACTACTGTCCACCTGCGTCCCAAGGTCTCTTATCACACATTCAGCATTAAGTAGACTGTCGTTTATGTGGTAGTTCATGGGTACAGAGTTTTTACCAAAGAGGACGACAATGTACTTTTTGCCATTGAGCTTGAGGCCATGCCTCTGACACCAGGTATCTGTCTCAGTGAGGCCCTTCTGAGGGATGTACACATTATCTGGTGACTCGACTGTCGCCTAGTTTGCAGTCATCTGTGAACTTTATTAGCCTGAGGCCTTCTGTGTTAGCCTGTACTTCAGAGAAGTAGATACCAAACATGAGAGTTCCCAGGACTGAACCCTGTGGTACTCTACTTGTCACTGGTGTGAAGTGAGATTTAGTGTTTGCAACTTTTACAGTGTGGGTTCTGTCAGTGAGCCAGTTGGCAACCCATTTTGTAATGTAGGGATTTATACCTAGTTTAGTGAGTTTAGCTATAATTCCAGAATGGAGGATGGTGTCAAAAGCCTTGGCAAGGTCAAGTTAGGCTGTGTGAACCAACTTACCCTCGTCTACGGCTTTGGTGACTGCTTCAAAGAAGTTGATCAGGTTCAGAAGGCATGGTCTGACATTCACAAACCCGAACTGGGTGGGGTCCAGAGTTTGGAGGTTACCAATGTCTTTGTTTATGAGTTCCATGATGATACATTCCATGACCTTGCAGACCAGGCTCGTCAGGCTAATAGGGCAATATTCCCCAGGATCAGTAGTGGCTCCCCCTTTGTGGAGTGGGATAACTGTTACTGTGCACCATTCAGTAGGCACAAAGTGTGACATGAGACTATGACTGAACATGGTACTTAGGCGGAGAGCCAGTTTGTTCTGAAGTTTTTGTAAAACACAGCCTGAGATGTCCGGTCCCATGGATGCTGTGTTTTTGGTTTTAGAGAGTGCAGCTTTTACCTGCATAGATGTGATTACAGTGACTCTGCATTCTTCCTGTATAGATATGGGCCCTTTAGAGGGTCAGAGAGGGGTAAAGTTAGCACTGAACCTATCTGCCAGGATGTTGGCAATATCAGTTGGTTCTGTAATTTTCGTGCCATTGTGCTGTAACTCAGAGCAGATCTGGGTATTGCCATTGAGATTCTTGACATAGCCATAGAATGCTTTGTGGTTGCCCTTAGAATCAGTGACAATTTTGTTTTCATAGCTAGCTTTAGAGGATCTTATAAGGGATCTCAGCTTCTTACTAAGGCTGATCAGGGAGTTCCTCCACTCATGGGATTTTACTCTCTTTTGCAGACATAGCGCACAAAGGTGAAGCTATATCAAGCACTGGTGCTATCTGCACTCTTATATGGTGCTGAGCTATGACCAATTACAGCATCAGCCATGAGAAAATTTGAGACTGCTCATCATAAATGGTTAAGATGCATTTTGGGAATATCATGGAAGGACAAAGTAAGTGTTAGGGAAAGAACACAACAATGCAAACTTGAAAATATCATTATGGAAAGAAGGCTGAGTTGGTTCAGTCATATTAACTGCATGGATACTAGCAGGACTTCTATACAAGCCATCATCTGGGAACTAGCTGGATACAAGAGAAGACCAGGCAGACCTCGACAAAACTGGAAAAGGAGTTGTAACAAGAGACCTCTGTCACCTGAATATCACTTGGGAGGAAGCTAAAGAAGTGGCAGCTGATAGGGCACAGCAGAGTCAACTTGTGGCCCAGTGCATCATCGATGAAGGGTGAACCAAAAACTGAAGACTGAATGGTGCTACTTAAAACCTCATGGAACTGTGGACAGAAAGCTGTATGTCATATAAGATGCAGTAATTAACACCATTGATGCTTTTTGAATTACTATTGTTACAGCCGGCAGTTAACTACAACTTAAACGTAGTAATACACAAGTATTAAGGGAAATACTAATAAGAAAAATTAAGTTCAAATGATATCTTGCCATGTAAATAAACACTCCCGCCACTTCACCTTCACCATTGCAAAAATGATTATGTTTTTTCTCTGAGGTCACAAATTGCTGTGTATGACAAAATGAAATAATCTGATAAGCAGTACCTCAGCAAACAACATAGTTCAAACTGAGGAAATGTGTAATATGACCAAAAAAAAAACCAGAAAAAAACAGTATGATACTTTTTAATTTATTTGAAAGGTATAAACTCATGTTACTTACTGAAGTACAACTTTTTCTAATTGCACCACTTCTGGACTTTCAGTATGTGCATATTTAGATATACCACCTCTGCAGAAAGTATTGTGCAAAAAGGTTAACATTGTGATTATGATGCCTTACAACATCACTGAACAAGTGTCAGTGAACACCCCTGCATGACTTTTACAAATAATAATATGAGTATATCTTATGCAGTAAAACATTAATTGTTTAAAGATGAGAAGGAATGTCTGATGAATAGTGACACCATGCACTAAATAGCATAACTCACAGATTTCACTGTATGGATCAATTATACTCTATGGGCTTTTTTACAAGAAAGAAAACACTAACCTGAATGTCATGGTCCATAGTTCTGGACTACACACCACCTCTTTACCTGCACAGCTATATGCCCTGCAAGATCCTGTTATATGGGGTCCCTTACTACTGCTGATGGCTTGTTATCATTAGTCATAGTAGGAGTGGAACTGGGAGCAGCAGAGAAATCATGAGTCACTTCACCACCAGACCATTGCATGATCCTGTTATGCAGAATGCAACAAGCAGTAAGTATCCCACAGGCAGTAGCTGGGTCATACTGAAGAGTACCACCAGAATCATCTAGGCACCTGGAATGGCTCTTCAGGAAGGCAAAGGCCCTCATGATAACAATACAGTTCTGGGACAGGGATGCGTTATATGTCTCCTATGCAGTTTCACTTGGATTTCTCACTGGTGTCATGAGCCATGGCTGCAGTGGATATCCATCATCTCCTGAAAGAAATAAAAGGGAGAGAGAGGAAAAAGGGGAGAGACAAAAAGAAAAAGTGGTTTAGTATTCTGCAATATGTTTTACCATGAATAACTACTTAAATAAAAAAGAAAAAAATATGTTTTCACTTACCAGCAAGGTGACCACTGGGCATCCTACCATGCAGGAAGAGGCAGTAGAGTGAGCTAGTGTGCCAGCTATGGGAATCATATACATTATCAGGTTACTGGGAAGAGATGTTAGTGTCCTTCCTATTGTGGTACCACTTTCCTTGTGAACCAGATGGGGAACTAATTGCAACATGGGTGTAATCTATCATACTGAGTACCTCAGGGAAATGTGTCACCTCATAAAAGAGATGCATAGTCCAGGCTCCATCCAGACCTAACACCAGGAAATAGATGTATTGATCCATAGGCACCAAGATACATCCAGTAACTGCCATAGCATTAAGGCAGAAGCCTGTGAGATACCCAATATGTCCACAGTCTGTCTCTAGAAGGTTACTTCGGCAAGTATAGTGAGGGCTATACATACCTTTGCATCCACAGGTACAAGAATGCCACACATTGACCAGTGCTTCTGTGGAGCCATACATACTTAGTAAGACCCTTACACTGTACCTGTCCAATCTGAACCTGTCAAGTATCTCCTGATTGTTGAAATTCTAGTTGGTTATTCTCTGCCTATTTCTCAATTTTCTTGGCCAGTAAGCACCACTGGATGAAAGCAATTTTGGCTTAGCTAAGACAAGCAGTTCACTTTGGTAAATAGCAAGAGTAGAAGTAAAAGACAGTATCATTGCAGACTGCAACTTAGATAGAATAGACATGAATCTGCATTTTATAATGGATCTGAGGACAGTGTGGAAAAGTACAAAACTTGTACTACCAATCACAATTGTGTGGGAAAAGGCTTCATTAGCATTTTCAGTTTTACATCATTTCTCATTTGTATCTCATTATGACTTAACTTGCTTATGCTTGATTGTGGCGGTTGAGCATTAGCATGAGTTGCCTCTATCTGCGGACAGTTCAGATAACGTTTATGCATTTGCATAATGACAGTGAATAACACTGAACAGAGTGATTTTTAATTGATACAAAAATGAAATTAAACCAAGTGGATCTTTTTATTGGCCAGAGATTTTGTTGTAGTCATATAACAGAGCTGTTAAAGCAAATGCTTGCTTGCTTGTGTGACTAGGTCAATATTTTATGAGTTCAGCTTTGTGGGCCTAGCCATTGTCTTGGAGTATGAATAATGGAAGATATTTCTGTTTTCAAGCCTATATAGCTTTTAGCAGTACTATTGAGATTTGGGTACTTACGTATTATCGCAACCAGATTTCCGCACTGCCATAATTTGGTAGGTGTGTGCAGAAACAGGTTGTTTAATCTATAAAGGGGTCTGTGAAGAAGAAAACATTATTCTGTCAATGTGGGTATGAGCCACGAAGAGGAGAAAGTGTGCGAGTTTGTACCTCTTTGCTCTTGAAACTGCACAGTGGTGCTCTGCTTTGCAGTGCTTGCATTTGTCAAGACGATGTCAGCTACTGGAAAAGTGAGTTACCAAATGCACCCTGCGACGTTAGGGGATTGTAAATCTGTCAAGGGCAAGGATTGCTGCCTTTCTTAGGTTACGTAAAGTGCTGATTTACACAAACTGCAGCCAATAATTTCAGTTAAGGTGCTAACAAAATGTCCCCATGGCCATACTTTACAAATAAAGACAGATAAACTCAAAATCACTTCATGATTACACATAGTAAGAACACTTCCCAAAACATCTTATTGCTGGACAATGCTTTTCTTCCTGTACTTTGTGGCTGTTAGCAGCTTTTTTTAATTTTACCCTGAAGATTTCTTTACAAATTGCCCCCCCCCCCAAAAAAAAAAAAAGTGACCAAAACCATCATTACAGGGTTTGCCTTTGCCTTCTCTGAAGGCCTCCTTCTGCACAGTCAAAAGAATCCGTTCATCAGAACAACAGCAGGCATTGTAATTCAAGCTTGCATGTGTAATGCACTCTGAAAACAGGAAGTGGATTTCCTCAAATGTTTGTCTTCCACTTCACAGACCCTGTAATGCAAAGCTAATCCACAGCAAAACAGACTCTGAATACCACCTTACAGTGTTTCATGGCCTCATTTGTACAGAAGTATGCTAAATTTGCAACCATGAAAATATGGTTGTGATAATACGCAAGTACTGAGATTTGTTAGAAATGTTCATGTTTTTAGATTTGTTTCTCCAGTTGGTAATAAAAACAGTTATTATATGCTGCTTAAGTCCACCTGCTTCCTTCTGAACAGAGTACAGGAAGAGGTAGCTCTCCTGCTTTTCAAAATTCAAAGGTCAACAGAAAAAATAACACTGATTGTTGTAAGATTCCTGTTCCAAGACCCTGGAACATAAACAGTCTTGGAATTCTATGTTCCTAAAGTGGATTTATCCTGCTTGCTACGGTTTTATAGGAAACATATGAGAAAAAAATATTGTTTCCTTTAGTGACAGTAATATTCCAAGGTCCAAGTCTTGGCTGGCAATGGGCTGATATTGTTCTTGTGCTCAAAAGTGCTTTTTTGAATGTGTATGGCCCTGGTCATTAGTGATTTTTTTAAAAAAATATTCAGTAAAATTAATGCTTTAATCATTGATTAGCCATTTTGAATTTAAATCATGTACTGCAAATAATCTATTATAGTATTATAGTACTGTTATAATATTATAATATTATAGTATTATTATAGTATTACATAAGAATTCTTGAGGTTTCTGGAATTCACGAAGTCACTCTATGAGAGTATAGAAATGGTTTGAAGAATAAACATTTGATAAAACCTCAGTCATGGAATGGGGTAATGGGAAGATACAGGCAAATGACCTAAGTAATATCCAAACGAAGCATATACTAATATCCTAAGAGTTGAATTTGTGAGTAGTTGGGTACAAGCTCAGAGCAGAATGCTTTAAAAAACTGAAGAGAAAGAGAAAGGATTATGACAGATCATATTAAATTGTTCTTGGTGCATGGAACCCAGCAAGTGCCGAAGGCTGGGTGGTTTCACATAAGACACGTTTTTGAAATGATGGAAACTGGCAAGATTACATGTTTGTGAGTATTATGGCACAATTTAAATTAAAAAACAAAAAAAGTGATAATGGAAAACTGCTACTTAACATGAGCCACTTGTAAAAACAAAGCTTTTATTGTGAGCACTTTTGAATGGGCTAATACCCAAACTTCATCAGACAATATATATATATATATATATATATATATATATATATATATATATATATATATATATATATATATATATATATATATACCTCTACCTTCACAGACATTTCCAATGAACAATTAAATGATGAACATAATTAATTCAATTACTAATTTAATCAAACAACTATTTAGTATTTAAGGAACAGTTCTTTCTCCAAAATTTTTTTGTTTTTTTAAGTTTTAAGTTTACGTTTTTTCACAATTTAAATTAAGTTTGTCCATGGGAGTTATGAACAAACCAAATTACAGACTGTGGTTCATAACAGAGTTAATCAGAAGTTTAAATTTCAGTTTACACTGAGATTTGCTGATTAAGAAACTTTGGCTGTTTATTTAAACTGTTGCATATAGTACAATCTTTTTCATTTATAATTGTAACTTCAATTTTTGCTAAGCCACAAACATTTACAAGGATGCAGTCAGCTATGTTTTTATGTTTTTTTTAGATATCAATTACATAAATGTCATTGGGAGTTGTATTTTTTAGACTTGGGAAGTTAGCACCACTGATGGGAAGAATAAAGTTCTTGCAGTTATGAATTCAGCTACAAGCCTCCTACCTAGTAAACAGTGCAGCTCCTTATGCTGTTCTATATTGTCAACATTTACAGTATATATATATTCTTGCTGGAGCTATATAAAACAATGATGTCATATGGTATAATAATAGAGACAAAAACGTACCTATCAAATGTGCCTTATTGACATCTAATGATCTAGCACGGAAATAAACACAGCAATGACTTCATTTATTCATAGAGAATCATCTTGCATACTAACAAACAATGAATCACATTTTCTGATGAAAGATAAATGTAAAGTTAAGCGTACTAACCTGTGACTGCAAGTAACTACACATACTTCATTTTCTGTATTAAAAGAAAGGTATACTAAGCTACAGATGTCATACCTTGGGTTAGTGAGGCTAGAGCTCTGCAAGAAGTTGCCAACATGTATTTCTGCTCCATTAATTCTCTCTGAGCAAGCATCACCTCTGTTTGTTATGGAGACTGAGGAAACTGTGAAGTTGTTCAGCAGATCTACTCTCCACCAGGCACCAAACTCATACTGATTATGAGTACATGAGCCACTTATCCAAATACTGTTAAAATTTCTGTCAGTAGCAAGATATGGTTCTCCTGTTGAATAAACACTAGACTGTTCTGTTATTCCATCAGGTGCAACATTTTGTACTTGGGAAAATAAATGAAATTAAGAGTAAATTAGAAACCATGTATACACCACTGCAGGCAACAGAATGCATTGAAATGTCACAATAAAATATAACATTTTCAGAATCTCAATCACATTTTTGGCAAGCACAGCAATGACTAATTATACTTCAGTTTTGTTTTAACTGCATTAATTGTTCATATAGGATAACACTTCTAAAATAAATCTGATCAGTTTTATTAAGAATATTGTCTTACTCAGGATTACAACCTGTAATACAAAACCACAACTATATAAAGGTATACATTTTGAGGTATACAGAGAATTAGTGGACTATGCTACATCTAAATTAAGTGACCATTCTGTACAATCTAAGACTGTTGCCTTTCCTCACACTTGAGAGAGAAAGATAATATCTTCCTATATTTATATAGCTATATATATATCTATATCTAATTATATTGATATATATATATATATATATATATATAACTATATATATATATATAAACACTTCACTGAATGTTATAATAGTGAACTCACTACTGCAAAAGTACACATCTCAGAAAGTACACT
>NC_056743.1:1390981894-1390999394 GCF_019279795.1 Protopterus annectens
GTTTGAGATTACAGGAACATAAAAAGAATCTAAGACAAATGCAGCAAAATGTTAAAAGTAAGATGGAATGGCTAGTATCTCCATAATCTCTATTAATGTTAACAGAATTATTAGTGATTTTCATCATCTCCTCATTTATAAATGGTGCAAAATATTTCCTAATGTTATTTGCTTATTAAGATATTTCCTTATTCCTAATACAAAACCAGCGCAGTCTGAATTGTTAAGGAGGAATAAGAGTTTGTGTTTTTTTTTTCTTTTTTTTTTTTTTTAGGAAGAACAGTTAAGGTATTACTGTTTTGCTTAATAAATGCAGTCTTAAGTTACTAGCATTCTCAAATCATGAGACCTGGGAAATAGGTAGTACGACATTTTTCTATATAGTTTTATTTAACCTTTGTTGAATGAGTGAGTCCCACTTGGCTAGTAGCCTCTTTTCAGGGGAGACCTCAGGTGGTATTATACCACTAGGGGAAATTTGGCCAGGGCATCAGGGAACTTCCCTTACTTTCCATTGATGTGAATGGGACCCATTTTGCATGACCACTTCCTATTTCCATCCCTGGCAGAGAGGTGGCCTAGAAAAAAAGGGAGACAGATGGAGAGAGAAGGAGATAATAGAGTAGTGATGGAAATGGAGGAGAAAGCCAAAACAGAGACCAGAGAATGACTGCAGGATTCTAAGATGTTTCAAAGAAATCTATTTCATGGGGATGCATCAGCAAATGATGGACACATAATTACAGCTCTCCATTTTGGTGGTTGCAGGCTGATTTACTTAAAGAAATGGTGGTACAGAGTGAACCAGAAAATGAAGGAGATGTTTCTTGGGGGGCCTTATTTTGGAGAAAATACAAAAGGAGGATGTAGAGACAATCCTGAAGAACAGTGGTGAGATGAAAAAGAAAAAAAGAATACATATGCAGAGAAAGTAAAAGAAGGCAAAAGGGGAGAAGCATAAATGAAAGAGGCAGAAACAGAAGAACATGTTAAGGATTCAAAGTAAAGAAGACAAAGAAATCAACAGGTATGAACTGTAGGACAATTTAATAATGCCTTTGGATGTAAAAGCATATGAGGAAAAAGCATTTGTTCCTTTTAACAAAAAGACATTTTGTAACATTACATTTAAGACTGTTTTTTTCAATGGAAATCTTTCTTGGAGAATATGAAAAAAGAAAGACTGTAATTCATGGAATCTTAACAGGAAACAACAAAAAAAAAGAAAATGCATGCATAATTTTGAAGAGAAGTGGAAAGAGAGACTTTGAAAGGATATATAATCATAGGAACATAGCTCAGGACTAGGCTAATTGCCCTTGTGAGTATTTTTTTAAGCCTAGCCAGTTATCTCATTTAAGAATCAAACTCTGTACCTTGTGTTTATAAGGGTAGTATCATGCTAACCCAAACCCATTTTCTGAACACTTTATTTGAAGAACTACTGGACATTGCAAATGTTTATGATAAAAGTGGTTTGTGGACTGGGGGATGGGATTATAATGTTGTTTTAAAAAAGAGAAGGAAATCCATATATCAAGCATGATAAATGTGGAATAGGGTTTGCATAAAATAAAGGGGAAACCCAAAATAAGTTTTTTTTTTTTGGTGGAAAAGAAGGACATTTGATAAGTAACTGTAATAAAAAAAAAATAGATTTTTGAGGAAATGGGACATGATGCAGACATGTGAACTGAATTGTCATAACTGTAACAAGTTGGACATTTATGGATGGATAGTAAAAATGAAAATATCAGTAAGGAAAAATAAAAAGAAAAAAAAACAATTTTAGAAGTAGTAGAAATAGAATTAAAATTAGATGAGAAAAATAATGAAGATGAAGTAGAAGACGGCTTTGAAATATGAAGAAGAAAGCATAAATTGGAAGATAGTAAAATAAATAAAATGTATTGGTAAAAGGGTAAAAAAGGAGAATTTAAAGGGACAAGTGCAATTGAAAAAATAAAGGAAATGGATAGAAAAGAATATATATATATATATATATATATATATATATATATATATATATATATATATATATATATATATAAAGCTAATGTTGGTGTTGGTATGGTGGTTGGGGTGTTTGGCTCACAGATGCAAGGTGCAGTGTTTGGTTCTCCTTGGGAGGGAGGTTGGCAGGGTTTGAAGTGGCCCCTTGGGGTGGTTTGCCTGGTGATTACCTATGAACTTATAAAACCATGAATCAAGGGAAAATGAAACTTTTAGAGATCTTTCTGTACATGTGTTTGTAGATGCAATTATATTAGAAGATACAAGGTTTATAACAAATAAAGAAAGATTACAAACAGAGAAAATGTGGTGAAAAAAGATAATCCAGAATTTAGGAAATGAGAGATGTTCTGGAATAGCTATATGCTGTAGAAATACAGTAACTATATTAGATGCAATTTTAGCAAAAATGGGAAGATTAACCATTGTAGATGTAAAATGGAAAGAACAAGTATATTAAGTTATAACATTATATGCTTATACTAAATGTAATGAAAAACAAAGTTTATTTAATCACACTTTAGGCTATTTAATGATAAATATGAATACTATAGTATCAATAGACTTTGTGTTTTAAGAGACAAGCATAAAAAGAAAAGAGATAATATAAGAAAAATATTTGAAGTTATAAGACATGGTAGGTTAAAACTTTGGGACAAAAATTCATGTACTTACAAAAGGGGTATGTATAAAACTGAAATAGATTATTTTATAGTATCAAAAGGTTTAGTTGCAGGAGAAGGAGAGGTAGTTGAAACCGGATATTCTGATCATCTTGCAATATGGCTAGAGATAAAGGAAAACACGCAATATATAGAATAGGCAAAGGTACAAAAGGGATACATGAGAAAGAATGGAATGAAGAAGGAAGCAGATCAGTTATGGAAAGATCATATTATTATGAGAATATGTTAGGAAAATTTTGTCTGAATGGTGGATGATATTTAAGGAAAATATAAAAAAATGTGTTTTTTTTCTGTAGCAATCTGAAGTGAGAAAAGTAGAGAAAGAAGAAATTAAAAGAGCATATAATGATGCATTTGAAGATTTAGAACATAGTGATAGAAAGCACTTTGACAAATAAAATGAATTTTATGAAAGAAATCAAGGAAAATACAAGAATTGTTATAAAAGCAAAGATATTTTTACAAGGAAAATAGGAAGAAGTAATGAATTACTTAAGCAGATTAGTAAAGGAAGATGATAGTATAGTGAAAGAAATAAAAAAGGTAAAAGGAAAAACATAAAGAGCTTAGGAAAAATTGTAGAGTAGTGCAATATGTTCAAAAATGTTTAAAGAAAAAAGAAAGTAGTGAAAAACACGGAAAGTAAAAAGTTAACAGAAAAAAACAGAATAAAGAGATGGAAAAGGAGATTTCTTTATATCAGCTAAATAAAATATTAGGATAAGTAAATATAGATCTGGCTGCATGAACAGATGGAACAGGGTATAAAAATTTATAAAAATGTAAGGGGTTGGCAAAAAATATATTCCCTGGGATTCAATAAACTCATTGTAGGATCTGCGTGAAGCCTACACAGAGTTACGCATTTGCGAGATGAGGAGCAGTGCTTAACGAATATTCATGCCACACATAGCAGCTAAGCGAGGTTTCATGGCTAGCAATGATGTAGGAGACTGTGTAGGTGAACATGGATAGCAGTTCTGTTTACAGTAGAGCACTTATGGTTTGTGGTTTTGAACGGAATGTCACAATGATCACCAGCTTCAAAGATAGCTCTCAGTCTCTTAGTTCAACATATCTGCACAAAGGCCAACATAATGCAGGGACAATTAACCAGAAATAAGGACATATTTGACATAAATGTCTCATAGAAATGTATTAGAATGAAACTCAACCACACCTCTCAACTTCTAAGAGCAAGAAATCTGGACAAAGCTATAAATAATGAGGGGACAAAGGGCCAAAAATAGCGACAGATTTTAATATTGGTCTTGCAAACTTAGAAAGTTGATAGAATAATAGGTTGTATAGTAGCATGAATTTTCTTAATAGAAGGCAGTTTGAAACAAAAATGTCTGTCATTATTTTTTGACTTCAATCTGCAATGACATACTAATGATTTACCAGAAAACCAACATTTTATGAGGAAAAAATCAAAAATATTTGACAAAAACTGGACATTTTGCAAAAATCAGGACAATTGAGAAGTATGAGTTAATGAAATGTATGTAATATTGAGGTATATCAGTCCTGAGATTATCCCAGTGATATGGCAGAAAGCCACAAATTTAATAAGGAACACATCTGGACATGATGTGAATATCTGGACAGTTGAGAGGTATGAATGTGAAGTATATGGTCCAAACACAGTATAGGACAGTGTATCTACAGTGCAGAGTATTGTGATATCCCATTCCTGGCGTTCAGTACTGAAGCTGTTTAAGTAACGGTACATGGACTGCCATGGAAAATGAACACTAAGAGGAATTGTGTCTATTGAATAGGGACACACAGAAGAATTGTAGGAATGAACACAGGAAAACAGGATAGGTGAAACAACCTAACCTGCAGTACATGAGGGCATGTCAATGGAAAATGGTTGTAGCAACAGCAGCAATCACATATCTATACTGTGCAGTAGGGATTGTACAGTGAAAATCTGTTTTATGTGACTGTCAATCAAGGTGACATAAGAAAAGGGTGGTTATCTGTGTGAGATAAGCATCCTTATGTGAATAATGCAGAGGACATTTATCAGGGATCTGACATACAATTGGGGTAAGGTACATAGTGTGAAGATGTGCAAACTTATATGCCTAAATATGAGTGCATTCTTAGCAGAGGAATATTACTAGTGTCCATTTAGAAGAGGCCCATGATGACATGTTGGTCTACCTCACAGTTGAGGAGAGTCAGGATATAGCTATACATGCATACATCAGGTGCTTCCCCTCAACTCAGATGGATGCATTTTGATGTACAATCTTCTGTGGGAAAATAGATTGTGTGGAGGGTGTGCTGAAGTGTGTATTCAACTGTATCAGGAAAATGTATATCCTGAGTCATGCCATAGGTGATCTAAGATGTTCTCACAGCCCAGTGGTTTCATGTGATAGGCTAGGATGAAGGTACGACAGTGCATACTGCCTATTATGATTAGGCCTAGTGTTTTGACACAATCCCCCATGCAGTTATCATTGGCAAACCTGCTCAGCTGGGAATTAATCCATACGTCACTAGATGGGTAACCAATGGGCTTACTGACAGAACACATACTGTGAAAGCTGGTGAATCAATCTGTACCAATACAGATGAGAACAGTGGCAAACCCCAGGAATCTGTGCTCAGCCCTTCATTGTTTGGACTCTATTTTTTGACAGTTCAGGCTGAAGTATATGGCTTTTGGCTTACCAAGTTTGTATTGGGTGCAATAACTGAGTTCATCAATGATAACATAGCACAGAAGAAGGTAACACATACAAATGATGGCTGACAAAGGCACACTATCTACAAATAAATGGAGAAATGTGTCTTTTTATGTTATCCATCTGCAAAGTGTAATTCCATTTTAATCACAACATTGACAACAGTACTGCTATGCTGAAACCCAGCGATGTAAACACTGGGAACACATGTAGACAGCAATCTGAACTTTGAACATCAAGTGTCTAAACTGGTATTGAAAGCCTATGTTGTGCACATTATAAGTCAGGCCATCATATTCAAATCTTAGGATTGTATAACAGCACTGTACTCAAACATCATCAGAGCTCTAATAGAGTATAATGCTCTCCTTTGCATGTGCCTCAGCAAAACACATTCAGCAGCTGGAGAGACTACAGAGCTTTCTCAAAAAAAAAAAAAAAAAAAAAAAAACAGGGCCCAAAAACTATGCCATGATATATGTGGCTAGATTAAAAGCCATGTCACTGTAATCTGTCTAGCATAGGATGAGGTGACATTTGCTTGGCCTCCTGGCCAGTCACTGACCCTGCCCTGCTGGAAGTACTGCATATCCACAAATCTGATATAGTTGATGACATTAGCAGTGTCTATTGAGGAGAATATGCTATTAACGCTGTCCTACATACTGGTGTAAAATGCTCTCTGTAATGTCAAGCAAACACACACATACCTCCAGTTGACTGCAGTGAGAATAGAACACCTCTCTATCTAAATACAGGTTACAGAACTCAGTGCCTGTCTCAGAAAACACTTTACACCTGATGACATCAGCAGTGTCTGTTGAGGAGAATAGGGTAATAACAGTGTCCCACATTCTGGTGTAAAATGCTATCTATAATGTCAAGCAAGAGCACACACACATGCAGACACACACACACACACACACACACACACACACACACACACACACACACACACACACACACAGTTGACTGCAGTGAGAATAGAACTCCTACCTATTTAAATACACAGGTTACAGAACTCAATACCTTACACAAGCACCACAGCACAAGTGTGACTTTTACAAGACTGCAGGACAACTTATAGCGGATGACAACAGCAGGGCATGTTAGAGAGAAGATGTTGGGAGGTCTGCAAGAAATGGATGTATAGGCATGTGCAAGTTTCAAAATACTGTTATTCCATGGGAATGGAACACTAACTGGAAGATACATACTTCTGGCTAGACATATGCCATTTAACTGCAGTGACAGTAAAAAACATATCTATCTAGGTACATGGACTACAGAACTAAGAATGTTATACATGCACCACAGGACAAGTCTGACTTTTACAAGGCCACAGGACAACTTATAGTGGATGTCATCAGCAGGACCTGATGGAGAGAAGATGTTGGGAGGTGTGCACTGGTTAATAGTTACACAGGTTCATAAGAGGTTACTAGGCTAATGGTCTTATGGCATTAAAAGAAGAGCAATGTAAAAACACAAGTGTCCACTTATTGAGCCTAGTTAGATGGTCATTGTTAGTAGAGCAATTTTGTGATCAGCACTGACTGCTGCTGACCATGAGAGACATAGCTGCCACCTCAGATGTGAATTTACAATCAGCCATCCAGTTGTGAAGGTTGCACTTGAATATGGTCATTGAGGAGCACTCCATCACATGCAGTAGGAGCCTTTTCATTGGAGTGGCAATCACTGGGAGATATATCTGTCTCCCCATAATGTTCTGTTTATTTCACAGGCTAGGTTGCAATCCCTGGAGCAAGTTATTCTTGCCAATTTGATTTTCAGATGTCCAACATTTCCAGTTGAGCAGGGTCTGAGATTGCTCTGTAGGCCAGTCATAGGTCACTTCTCAGCAGCCTGCATGATACTGAGTACAGTGGCAGGTCTATCAGTGTTTCTATGTATGTCATGTTTTGGAGGCCCTGGAATCTCCTGGTCACAAACCTCTGTGTTTTTCCAGTTTCTGCAGGTGTCTGATGAAGTGCAGACAGAAGGGAGCATTATACTCAATTAGCAGTCTGATAAGGGATGAGTACAGTTGAGCTATGACCTCCCTGGCCTTGGATGTGATGCCCTTAGTTATAAGGTGTGCAGTCAAGTATATGTGTCTCACCACTATGGACACATAGTTATTCAAGTGTAGATTAGTATCAACATGTATTCCCCAAGTCACTGTGTTTGAGCATACAGGGCTGCTATGTTCATAGGTTCATAGGTAGGTACTAGGCTATCTGGCCTAGGGCATTTATAAGCCTAGCCAGAATGTGTTGGCTTTAGCCTCCCTTTTAGATTAGATTCCTGAGCCTCTGTCCAGCAGGGCCATAGAAGTGATCCCAGGAGTAAATTTACGATTTCCCATCCACTCATCAAGATTTCTTTTGAAGAGGGTCAGTGAGGGACTCTGCCTAACATGAATTGGGATTATATTCCAGAGCGAGGGAAGCCTCTTGGATATGAATCTATACCTCCAGCATGTCCTATTTATTGTTGTGCTGAGATTTAAATCCCTGGAGCGTGTAGCTCTAAGAGATTTGGATTTTTTGAGGTGGATCATGTCCATTTATTCTGGGTTAGACATGGCCTTGTACGTCAGGCAGAGATCGTCTCTGAGTAGGCGGTAAGCAACTGAGTATTGCTGGAGTTTCTTTAGTCGAGCTGCATCAGGCATCTATTTGAAGCCCATGATCCCCTTGGTGAGGTACTTTTGGGGTCTCTCTAGCTGTTGCAGGTGTCGGGTAAGGTACACCCTAAATGGGGCATTGTACTCAATTATGGGCCTGATGAGCGATGAGTAGAGGGGCACAATGACCTCTTTTGATCTAGATGTGAACCCTTTCGTGATTAGGTGGGCTATATAGAAGGTTTTTCTAACCACTTTGGCAATGTGATTATCAAAGGAGAGGTTACTATCTACTTGGGCCCCCAGATCCTTCATTACATCTTCCGTACTTAGTGGATTACCACCTATGTGGTAGTTTATGGGCACTTTGTTTTTCCCAAAGGGGATGACTATGCACTTTTTAGCATTTAGCTTGAGGCCATGGTTCTGACAGCAGGTATCCGTCTACGTAAGACCCTTCTGGAGGATGCTTGTGTCAGCCAGAGAGTTGATTATGGCTCCTAGTTTGCAATCATCTATGTACCTGGTCAGCCACAGTCCTCCTGTGCTTGCCTGTACCTCAGAGAAGTATATACCGAACAGGAGGGGTCCCAGGACTGAGCCCTGTGGGATGCCACTTGTAACCTGTTTGGAGTCAGACATAGCACCTGCAACTCTGACCATGTGGGTTCTATCCCTGAGCCAGTCTGCAACCCATCTCATGACATAGGGGTTGATATTCAAGCTGGTAAGCTTATTTATAATGCCAGAGTGGGGTATTGTGTCAAAGGCCTTTGTGAGGTCCAGGTAGGCTGTGTGAACTACCTTTCCCTCATCTATGGCCTTGGTAACTGTTTCAAATAAGTCAACTAGGTTTAAGAGGCAATATCTGCCTTTAACAAAGCTGAATTGGGTAGGGTCTAGTGTCTGGAGGTTCCCAATGTCTTTGTTTATGAGATCCATGATGATGCGCTCCATAGCTTTGCAGACCAGGCTAGTTAGGCTTATAGGGCGATAGTTCCCGGGATCCGTTGTGGCGCCAACTTTGTGGAGCAGGATAACTGTTGCTGTATGCTATTCTTTGGGTACATATCCTGTAGTAAGGCTGAGTATGAACAGTGACTTTATGTGAGGGTTCAGTTCTTTTTGAGCTCATGTAAGACACAGCCCAGGACACTATCTGGTCCCATTGATGCTGTGTTTTTTGCTTTGTAGAGGGCTGCTTTCACCAGTGTGTCTGTGATGTCTGGGAGACTACATTCTTCTGGGATAGACACTGGCCCTTTTGGGGGGAAGGGGGGTAAAGTTTGCACTGAACCTGTCTGCCAGGATGCTGGCAATGTCAGTGGGTTCAGTGTATTTTTTTCCATTTTGCACCAGCTCAGAGCAGATCTGAGAGTTGCAACCTAGATTCTTGACGTAGCTAAAGAAGGCCGTGTGATTATCTTTAGAGTCTTTGGCGATTTTTCGTTTGAAGCTGGCCTTTGATGATTTTATGAGGGATCATAGTTTCTTGCTAATACTGATCAGGGATGCCTTCCCTTTTTGGGATTTTGCTCTATCATGTAATAGTTTCCTCCTTCTGTTGTATAGCTTATTTATGGCTGTGGTCCACCAGACTGGTCTCCTGTTTTTCGAGGAGTGAGTCTTGGTTTTACTTGGGATGGCTTGATCCATGCATTCCTGTAGGTGCTCATAGAATGCATTTGTAAAGGATTCTGCAGTTTGGGCAGCATTTTCCATTAGCCTGGGGGCTTTGAAGCTTTCCAGCTCAGTCTTAAGAAGTGTGAAGTTTGCTTTTGAGAAAATTTTCACAGTGGTTTCCTTGGCTGGGGGTGGGGTCAGGATGTGGATGTCCAGTGTAATTAGTTTATGGTCTGAACTTACCAACAAGGGGTTTACCTCTGGTGTGGAACATTGAGCCCCCATGTTGGTGATGACCAGATCCAATATGTTGTCCCCTCTTGTGGGAGTGGTGACCAGTTGTTCTATGGCATTTGAGTTTATAAACTCCAGGAACCATTGGGCAAAGGAGTTGGGACTTCAGCAGTTTTCCCAGTCAATGTTTGGGTAGTTGAAATCACCCAATATCATGGTGTTTGGTGAGTCCTTCATATTCTCCAATGTTCTCAGGAATGCTGAGTGGGGGTCCTGAAACAAGGTGGGTGATCTGTAGCAAGCTACAAACTGAAAAGCAGTTTTGCCCACTGTTAGTTGAACATGGATGGTCTCCGATGCCTCGTGCATTGCCACTAACCTGGAGGTGTGGGTATCCATGATGAAAATGGATACTCCCCCACCTTTTGTATTTTGGTCTGAGTTCTGGGGCCGAAAAGCATGGTATGAGTTATATCCTGGTAGTGCTAGGGTGCTCTCTGGAGCCTTGAACCAGGTTTCTGTTACTGCACAGATATAGATTTTCTTCATACTGAGGAGTGCCTCGAGTACATGCATCTTGAGGTTTAGACTTCTGGCGTTGAGTAGCATTACCCTTAGTTTTTTGTTTCTTGTGTTGTCTATGGAGGTGGGTTTGTCTTTTGAGCTTTGCCTAAAAAAGGCACTATGGGGGTGGCAAGAGCCTTAGCCAGTATTCAAAAGCCTAAGGGTGACAGGTGCAAGCCATCCCTAGCGAAGCAACGTGGCTTGTCGAGCATGCCATCCCAGGCTGGCAGACACTGGATCCCCTTTGAACAACACCAATAGCTTAGCCAATTGTTAAAATTGATCATTTTGTCTTTATACTGTGTCATCATTCTTGGTGAGGGCAAGATGCTACTCGGGGTCAGGGTCATACGAGCCTGGGCTACATGATCAGAGAGTTCCTCTATGTCTCTTTTCATGTAGTCCAGGAAGGTACATCTCAGGTCATTCACACCAACATGGACAATGACAGAGTCATATTTGTACTTGCTTTGGAGTGACCTGAGTGCTTGTGTTATGTGGCGTATCCTGGCACCCGACAGGCAGCTTAAAGTGACCTTCTCCTTGTTCAGTCTGGTAAGTGGGATGTCAGTGTGCCTGACAATAGAGTCTCCTATTACTAGTGTATTTGGTGTGTTATTTAGCCTTAAGGGCTGCGACTGTGCAGCACACTGACTTTGTGAAGTATGTGATACGTGAATATTGTTGTGGGGTAATGGTTGCTTGGCTGGCTGCTTTGGAGGTCTCTGTTGCTTTGGCAAATTTTTATTTAATGCCTTCAAGTATGCTTTTATGTGTTTATGTGTCTTGTTTGCAGATATGATTGGTCTATGTGAGACTGGTTGTGTGGTGCAAGTGGTTTCCTTCTCCTCCTGACTGACTGTGCCAGTCTTGGGTTGAAAGAGCTCGGCCTCCAGTTTGGCTGTATAGTTGCATCTCTCACATACATTTGAGTTTGTTGGAAGGAGGAAAGAGTTGTCTGTGTACATAAGGCAATTTTAACATTGCCTCAAGATTCCCAGATTCACCAGCTGGACTGGAGAGTATATGTGAAACTGCCCTTTGGACATGCCTGAATAGTTTAAAGAACTGGTTTACTGATTGTCCAGAAGGGATGAATAGGGAGGCTTGTACTTCTAAATAGTATAAGGGGGTATAGTGCTATTGTTTGTTAATGCTTAATGAGAAATTTGAGCAAGTGCTGGGCTGTAAAAGGAAGGTTGAGTGCTTAATATGAGAGTTTGACTAGTTCTAAGGGAAAAATTGAAGAGAAGACTTTGTAGAGCCAGGAATAGTTTAAACCTGCTTAAATGACACTGTGTGATGTTGCACGATGCGCAAAACTGTGCAAAACTGGGCAAATATGGGTTTTAAAGCAGGGAGCTTGAAAGAGATAGGAATTGGCCCAAAATGGCCAATACGCTACTAGTTGCTGGGCTGAGACCACTCCTCCAGGGACAGATAGGCTGCTCAAAGCTCCCCACTCTCACTGGTGAACAGAGAAGCTTCCTCCTATCCAAGTAAGGATATGGGCAACTCAGGAACTGAACCACAGCCCACAATTCAGCAAAACCTGAAATCTGAAATATTTTAGCTTAGAAAAGGTGGAAAACAAGATTTTTTTTTTTTTTTTTTTTTTTTTTTGCTTATTTACAGAACCAACAGTAACTTACAAAAAACACTGTAAATGCTAAAAACAGGCTAGCGCACTTGAGTGTGTAGCCTACAACAGTTAAACAACACAAAAACGACTGAAAAACAACTTTTGGAAGTGCAGACAGAAACAGCAAGGTAATCAAAAATATAGCTTTTTAAATCACAGGTAAGCTAGAAACTCGCTTTTCGGTGAGAAAATGCAGTCACAGGAATAAATGCAGAAAAAAAACTTAATCAGTGAAAGTCTCTCTTTTTGTCTCTCTGCTGCTTGCAACACTCTGCAAGACACCATGAGGAGCTGAGCCACCCATGAGCGAGTCCGCGGAAATGTCATGGAACACAACACCACACATGCCCTCACAGACTATAAACCCAACTGTAATGTAAAATGTAAAAATAGCAGATTAATTTTTTTTTTATAATTTCCAAAATGCTTGCCCATAGTTGTGCTCGTTTGCGCGGGTATGCCCTCCGCTCAGCCACAGTTAGCAGACATTGAAAAGCATATAAGATCTAAATATGCAAATTAAGCCAAGTAGCAATAGCTTAGCGGTAGAGACGTTGGCCAAAGAGGAGGTAGTCACGGTTTGAGCCCCCACAACATCATTTTCCATTTTTATTTAAATAAGCATGAAACAATCCCCTGACATATATATATATATATATATATATATATATATATATATATATATATATAAAACTATAATTTAAGTAAAATGAAATTAAATGGGCCATGTATTTTTGAAGAAATCCTACATAATAAAATATAAAAAAAGGATCATAATTGCCCATATCTTAGCAAGGCTTTAGCAAGCTGAATATGGGTGCCTGTAGGTGAGCAGCACTTTAACAAGCTTAATATGAGTGCCCGCAGGTGAGCAGTGGTTTAACAGGTTTAATATGAGTGCCCGGAGTCAAGCAGCGCTTTAACACACTTAAAATGAGTGCCCGTAGTTCAGCAGTGCTTCACCCACCATAATATGAGTGCTTATAGCTAAATAATGCGTTACCCAGTGTAAGCCGTTTGCGCGGAGCTATGCAGCGTGCCAACCAGCTTACCGTCGGGCAACATTGGGCAAGCTGTATCAAAGCCGCCTTTATACAGACACACCTCCTAGCCTGTCTTGACAGTAGTAAAATAAAAAAAGCAATGCCCAGGGTTGAACTTGGGATACTATGCACCATAGTCAAAGTACTGAACCACTAAGCCATGACAGTTGTACTGAGAAATGCAGTATTAGCATATATATAGGAATGACTGGAAATAGAAGCATGACAAAGCAGTTTTTTTTTAAGCTGATAAATATCCAAAACGGCCAATCACAGATAAGTGCGGGAAAACCGGCATATATAAGCCCCATAGGCGGGAATACACAGCATAACATATTGTGGTACCCATTTGCAGTCAGGATGGCAGGTGCAGGAGAGGGAAGTCGCTTTAGAGCACAAAGGTGGGGTGTTGAGGAGTCAAAATATATGGTTTGGCTCCTAGTCCATGATCATGAAGCACAACTCATGCAGGGCCAGGTTCACTGGGGTGCGTACAAGGCAGAGGCGTGGAACCAGTTGGCACATGATCTCACCAGTGCCACTGGCATTCCGTGGACTGGTGAATAGGTCCGTCACCACCATGCAGACCTGAAGTGATGGAAGGAGGACCAACTGAACCGTTGGATCCAGGAGGCCCGCCAAATGCCCAACGCCCCACTACTGAGTAAGTATCCATGTAATTAAGTATGTAAGAAATGCTATCCTAGCCTATAGTATGGAAACGTATGTTCCAATATTACTTCCTTTATATTACAGCTGCAGGTGTTTGTTCCGCGAATCAGTGAGCCTATGCTGATAGGCTGCTGAGGTTGCGCCACCAGGCAGGTTAGTAATTATTTAGCTGGTATTGTTATAGAATATGTGAGACAGATTGTAAAAGAGTTCAGTGTTGTAACCCACTAATAATGGTCAAATACGCCTAGAAGAAAGATTCTGCTAGTATTGTAAGATTAGATAAGTGATGCAGCCTGGAAAAGAGTGTAATGCAATCCAGTAATAAAGATTAAACAAGTCTCAAATAGAGTTTCCACCTGTATTGTAATATCAGATAACTGCTGCAGCCAGAAAATGAGTGGTAATCAATCAACAAAGGATAGACAAGTGTCAAATACATCCTTGTAAATTCTGCCATATGAAATAAGTGAGTCCACTGAAAAGGGTTGTTGTAAACCAGTAATAAATGTTAATAAAGCCTAGAATTAAGTACCATTCTGAAATGTAAATATAAACTAATTGAGAGAGTGTGAGAAAGACAGTTTGAAGCTACCAAAAAAGCTGTAATAAGTCTGGAATAAAGGTATACTGCAGTCATGACATAATGAAAGGAATGAGACAGCTACAACCAAAGAGTGTAATGTGTTAAATAAAATACAGAACATGGACTGTGTCCATCACACAAATTGGATATGTTGCTGTACCCATGCATTATGGAAATAGTATGGTTGTATGAAATGCTGAACATCCACAGTTGTCTAGACCCATATAAATCAAATGTAGCAGGATGCTGTACATGAACACAGCCAAATATGAACATATATGAATAAAAATGGAATGTATATTAATGTAGCAGTAACATCCCCATCACCAACATTCCTAAGGTTACATACAGGAAACTGTACTAATACATGTAGGGGATATATATCTGCATCTACTAGGAATGTACAGTATATGTATAGGTAGTTTTAGTTGTTAATGTAATATTTTTCCACCTTACCCTATTTTCACAAATTATGCCATTCCACACCAAACCGGGTATGTCTATTCACAATTAATTCCCATGGACATTTGTTCTGTTGGTTCATACATGTCTGCATGTACGTTGATGCATGCGCCCCATTCACATATCCAAACCTGATGGCCTGTTGCCACCAATCAACCCTGCATGCTGTTGGAATGTGCACTGTTGTTCTAAATATGCACGTGTTATGCTTGCTGCTCAATGTTCAGAATTCATGGGTGTTTGGTTAATGGGAATACTGATTCATTATGTTACAACTAATTTTGAATGGTGTTGTTTGTTACTAACCCAAAATGACATAAAACACTGCTAAACATAGGACAACAGGGAAGGCGGGTTCCAGCAGACCCACCTCTCCCACCTCAGTTGGCGAGTGCACCTGGCACCAGTGCCCAGGCCGGGACTTCCTCCTCCGGTGGCCCTGTGCCACCTTCGGGTGGAAGCGTTGCAGGGGATGGGGCTCATCCCCCCTCTGCAAGCGTGGCCAGAGGAGAGCCTCCACTCACCCTCCATAGGGTCCGGTCTGTGGTGCGTAGTGAGATCAGGCGTTCTGTGACTGATCCCCTATGCCAGCTTGAGGCGAGGGTGGCGCAACTCATGGGTGTGCCTGCCCGTCCTATCCAGCCCCCAGCACAGCCTCGGCCTGGGCTGTGAAGGTGAAGTGGTAACTGCCTATGGGTGGGGATTTCAGTTCCACTGTTGCCATCTGTGGGCAATATCCAAACATCCATCCACGTCATTTGTGTTTACCCCCCACATGTGTCATACTCCATCCCTGTATGCGTCTTGTTTATCTTGTCTGTTAACCTCCCCAACCTACCTCCCCAAATATACCTACTTCCTGTACCTCACATTCTACTCTCACCTGAAAAAAAAAATAAAAAAAGGGCACTCTGTTCCCCCCAAAAAATTACGCCCCATACATAGCCACCCA
This sequence comes from Protopterus annectens, assembly GCF_019279795.1. Taxonomy (NCBI): domain Eukaryota; kingdom Metazoa; phylum Chordata; order Ceratodontiformes; family Protopteridae; genus Protopterus; species Protopterus annectens. The sequence goes on from NC_056743.1 coordinate 1,390,997,709, forward strand.
ATTCGTACACATGTCCACTGGACATGTAAACTGATAATTCTAATTGGCAGTACAACATATTTTGTTGTCCTCACCCCTCTCTCAGGGGTGGAAGGTTTCAAATTTCACACCAAATTTCACACATATGCACAGCTGTTGCTGATAAAGAAATGGGCAGCTATGGGCCTTCCCTACATACTTCCTGCACATCCCGAGCTTGTTTTCCTACTGTCCTACCCTCTTTGTGCCCCCTTTTTCACCACTTTCCTATCTCCTCATTTTCGTTTCTTTAAAAGAAATTAGCGCGGGTGTTAGCGGGAGTAAGCACTTTTAAGCAGTAGTCAGCGGGTGTGCGCTTTAGCAGCTTAGTGTGCGCATGTGTAAGCATCGCGCAAACCAGCACAAACCCGCTTACAACTGCTTAAAAGTGCCTTAGTCACTCTGTATGACAAGGCCTGTAGTCTGCTCCTCAGCAAAATAAAATACCCCTGTCAGTCTCAAACCCCGGACCTTGGAAACACTAGTCAGCATAAATTACCACTGAGTCACAGCAGATATACAAGAACTTGGTGCTGAAAGAAATATATCATGAAATACAAGGAGTGAATGTAAAGGGAATATAGGAAGGCCATTACACAGAGCTTGTTCCCTGAATCCTTACTGGCAATTCTTGTGGAATTGCATTACATTAGTGTGATAAGAGAAACAGCCATGCTAGGAGGTAATAATGTTACAGTAGCACCTTACAAACCCCACACAGTATCAGAGCAGGATAAACACTGCCATATTTGAATAGGTATGAGGCCAGACTTCCCAACTGTGACTGATTTACAGGGATGTCCCTGATTTGAAAAAAATGTTACCTGTGCCCCACTGACTCCCTGTGAAATGTACTAACAGTAGGCAGAAAGGTGGGGTATCCCACGTAATGGTGACTGTCAATAAGTTAAAGTAGACACTACTTGCATGTCAGAAATGGTGTAGTAATACATATGCTCAAAATGCCCCACAGTCACAACTGCAGAATATCTGAAATATATCACGAGTGTATCCCACTGATATGTACCTTTCCCTGAGTCTGGTCAAATATATACCTGGGAGTATCTGAGGCCTGCAAGTGTCAGAAATACACAGGCATATCAGCCTGTCTGCTGTTACACACTCTGTGAATAGCTGTAGAATTACTCCCACAAGCACACCCTCATGTAGGAGTACAACACAGAAATATCAAAGGATGTAGCCATCTAACAAACTAATGACAGTATAGCAGTTTACAAGCACTGCATGTGCCTGATATTCATAATTGTTAGTACAAAATACAAGACCATAGTACTGCTCAGCAGCAAAATAAAATACCCTTGTAAGTGTCAAGCCCCAGACCTTGAACTCACCAGACTGCATGCAGTGCCACCAAGCCACAGCAAACATATAAGAGTTTACTGCTGAAAGAAATATATCATGCATTACAAGGAGTGAATGTAAATGGAAAATAGGAAAGCCATAGCAACACATTCCAGTAAAGACAAATATCAGGCCTTCAAGGAGTGAATGTAAAGGGAAAATAGTGAAGCCATAGCAACACATTGCAAGAACTACTGTTGTATACCAGTTAATCCACAACTCCCACAGGAAAGTACATACTCCCATGTAAACAGTGTTAGCATTAGCAGGTGTGAGTTAACATACACACTGAGAAGAGTGAACTGG
>NC_056743.1:1391001894-1391094394 GCF_019279795.1 Protopterus annectens
GAACCACCATAGTAACACCTCACAATCCGTCCAGCCTACATGACCTAGGGCCCTAATCCCTGTCACCGCACTGAACAGCACATACTGGAGGTACAGGTTTCTGTACACAAATATGCCATACCCTGGACTAAACCACCCAGCATTAACAAACAAGGCTCCTCATTAGTAGATGTCATACATACCCTTTATGAATGTCATGGAGATAGGTAATATGCCCTGTGAGTCACGTGTGTGCAACCATTTCACAGGAGCAAGTAAAATCACAGTATATGTGTACCAAAGGGCAGGGTAGCATATGGCTAGGCTGCCCTAGGCCCAGGGCCAATAGCATAGTACCTACCCATGACACAATGCACACACACATGTACTCAGTGCAATACCAGCTATGTGACATTGAATGAGTGTGACACTGACTGTGTGCAAGGTCTGTAAAGGTGTGATAGCTTAGTGTGAGTTTGTGTCTGTCGTGGTAGTTGGTGTCCTTGGTGTGAGGCCAGAGAAAGATGTGTCAGTTATTGGGATTCAAACATAGTAGATTGGCATATGTTGTGCCGTAGTTCCCTGTGTACGACTGCGGTGTCCCATCATAGACAGAAGCAATACATGTATGCTTAGTACGTGGTACTGCTGTTGAATCCAGCTCACATATGAACTGTTGTACTACCTGATGTTGTAGGTCTAAACACTACATTATGGTGTATGTTCACATTCTTTGGTAACACTGTTTGGTGTGTTACCTGTAGTCTGCACAGATTACATACCTCATGCATAGGTATCTGTAAGTAGGGGCACACAGTACTATAAGGTACACAGTTAATGCTTATCTGTGTCATCATACATTTGTGTGTTATATGTATGTGTGATGTGTGTGTAATGATGCCTGTACCATGGCCACAATCACATGTGTGTTACAGGGTATGTATGTGTACCTGGCAGCATGTATACTCTGTGACAGCAGTATGCTGGCTTTAGTACAACTGTGCACGTATGTCAGGTAGGGGTATGGCATCAAAAACTAGGGTGGATTACCGTTGAATCTGTACATGTGTATTGCATTCATTGCATGGGACAACAATATTCTTCATCCATTAGCTTGATGCATACCCCAGTGTGAGGTTGGGCATTGTATCCCAAACAGTGTGCCGAGTGCTGGTGTATACTAGTTTGTTGTATGGAGTGTGGCAGGCACTGTCAGACAGTTGTGGGCTGAGCACTGATATGTGGTATCGAACATGTGTATCCCCTGATAGACAGACAGATGCTATATATGGCAGTGAAGTGATATCAGTACATTTGAATATTAAGTGTGCCACATGACTTGCTCACATATTTTTCTTTTCCTTCCTTCCAGGGTGATGGTGCATCAGAGAAACCCACCGAATACAGCAGCAGAGGATCAGGAGATCCACCAGAGCCTGGTGCAGAATTACTGTGTGCTGCTTTCTAGGACCAGCCGGAACCAGCATGAGAGGGCTGCACTGTGGCAAGAACTTGTCTGTCGGGTAAATGACATAGGCATGCATAACCGGACATATGAGCAGGTACACCATCACTGCAGTGATTTAATTAGACATGTCCGGCAGTGTGCGTCTGATATCCACAGACAACAGCTTGCCACAGGTGGGGTACCTATCCACCCCCCCTCACCAGTGTGGAGGAGCACCTCCTAAGTGTTGTGGCTCCAGGCCAACAACAAGAACATCCACAAACATGTGTCATCATGGAGGCCGGAGCCACCCAGCATGTTGAAATGGAGTGTGCAGGTAACATGCCATAACTGTAGTTGACTGTTCTCTGTACTGGTAGTCTATGCATGTGTGAGATGCGTACTGTTTGTGTAGCTGTTAGCCTGCCCATTCTTCTGCAAGATCGATATTCTGAGCATAATCTGTACACCTGTGAAAGCCACCTGTTGTACTACTGTACTTTATCATACTCACAGTATCAAAGGCACAGTTGTGGCCACTGGCAATCACTCTCATATGTTTGCAGGTCCCTCTGGAGTGACAGCAAGGCAGCCAATCCATGCTGGTCAGTGTGTAATAACAATACTATTGCTAATGACATGTGCATGTCATATGGGGGTGTAGTGTGTGCACATGTAACACACCTACACATAATGCATGCTGTGCATGTTTGCTGTGAGACTATGCATATCCCATTATTCTCAGTAGCTGCCTCACTCACATGCAATACACAGAGCATGCCACACATGTGTGGCAACACAGTACTGGACATTGTATAGGCATACCAGATACACATGTACACAACACACACATGTTTGGCATACACACTACACCTTAGCCTGCTACATATGTCCAATTATGACATCTTCTGTATGGCCAGCCTTTAGCATCCCACTTATCTACGCAGCACACATAATATACCTGAGGGGTAGAGGCCTATTATGTCTTTGTGCAACAGTCTGGAACAAATAATACATTCATGTTAGGCAATGCTCACTATTGGCCACCTTACACACCCATGTAACAAGTGGCTGTGTAATTGTGGATGTAGTCATGTTACTGCACTGCAGGTACAGCATGCTAGCTGCCTGTCTGGCACACATTATTATTGTTGACTGACCACAAGAAGCATGTTGATCATGGCTCACGTTACTACACCACATCCAGTTCCACTGACCAGAAAAGTACACATAGCTGTTATTGTGTAGCACCGTCATGTGTTTTGTGTGTGTGTGTGTGTGTGTGTGTGTGTGTGTGTGTGTGTGTGTGTGTGTGTGTGTGTGCAAATCTATGCACCCACAGCTTGTAACACTTGCACAACATTGTTATGTCCTTGTACACATTGTGTCCCAGGGTGGAGACAATCACTGAACAACTACACACAAGCATCAAGTACACGTATACTGTTATTAACAAGGGCTGTCATCACATAACCTGCATGCTGACACGTGTGCAGTGATGTTTTTCCTTGTGAAATGGTCACCCACCCTAAAACAGTATTGTGTATGTGTCGGATTGCAGGTGTGTCTGTGTTTGTATCTGCTGTACTGAGGAGTGTGTCTGTGTGGTTGTGTGCCTGTGTGCATGTGTGCATGTGTGCCAGTGTGCATATTTGCCTGTGTGCATGTGCGCCTGTGTGCATGTGTGCATGTGTGCATGTGTGCATGTGCGCCTGTGTGCATGTGCACATGTGTGCATGTGCGCCTGTGTGCATGTGTGCATGTGCGCCTGTGTGCATGTGTGCATGTGCGCCTGTGTGCATGTGCACTTGTGTGCATGTGTGCCTGTGTGCATGTGTGCATGTGCGCATGTGTGCATGTGTGCATGTGTGCATGTGCGCCTGTGTGCATGTGTGCATGTGTGCCTGTGTGCTAATATCGTGTACACATTTGTAAACTGTGTTTCCTATCTTCCTCTCACAGGTTCTGATGTTGCTCTGGTGGAGTGCAGCAGGGAACCTGAAGCCACTGCTGGGGATAGTGCTAATGATGATACATGTGTAATGGCACAGGGAGGTGTGACAGGGTCTGTCGTTGGTCATCCAATTGACAGTACACAGCAGTCAACCCCATCAATGCGCACAGTCATCCTGCCGATACATCCATTGTCACCAATGTCCTTAGCTGAGGGACAGCATACAGTGGGCATTGACCAGGGTAGTGTGTTATCATTGGTACATGCTTCCCCACACAGCAGCCATGGCCAGATTCCTGACATGGTACCACACAGGGAGATGTCCAGGGGTTCTCATGGGAGCATCCGTGGTTTTACTGCCCCTGTCAGATGTGCCCACAGAGGTCTATCAACCTCAGCGATGTTCCGGGCTGTAATGCAGGCACAGGCACGTATGGAATGGTACACCAGACAGGGTCTGAGGGAGCTTAGAGCACATCACACCACTATGAATGACACTATGTGTGACGTTGCGTCTGCCATCCGTAACATCAGCGAGGTCATTGATAGACGTTGGGGGGACACATTAGATCTGTTCCACAACTACATGTCCAGGAGCCAGGACAGTGCAGGATGGTTGAGGCATCGACGTGGATGTCTGCCAGCAACATTATCAGCTGCCAGTCATCACAGACGACAACAGACCCACAGCCGCTCCCATAGTGCCAGTACCAGCCCCAGCAATGCTGGGTCTGTGCTGTCATTAGACCGTCCTAGAAGACCACGTGCACGTGGCTCTGAACAGTCCCAGCAGGGACATGTGTCCGGTCAACAACCCACTGCTTCCGATGACAGTACCCAGTCTGGCTTAGTACCTGATACTGTCCGTAGCACCCCTGCCAGGCACAGGTACCATGTCCATGGTCAGAGACAGTGACCTAAATGACCTGGCAAGTACAGTCTGTGGCTGTCCACAAACACCCGTATATGGCAGCCACATGGTGGAACTGTGTGCATGCATACACACACACATAATGCTAACACCTAGGGCTAACACATACACACACACATCACAGCAACGTTGCCCCATCTTGTACTGTTGTCCCTCACTAACACACACACACATACATGTCGATTGGATGTGTCAATGGCAGACTCTGGCAAACCAAGTACACACCCTGTGCATATGATGAAACTGTGCCACCTCCTGCCATCTGTAACATTGATGCTGGAACAGGATAGCATGGTACTGATGCACAGTGTGACTACATAGCACTGTAGTAATATTATCATGTTGTTAACAGTACAGTGTAATGATATTGTTGTGGGTATATTCGAGCATGCATAATTCATTAACTATGTTTGTCATTGCAGTTTTGTATACACCAGTATTAATTCCCAAAGTGTACTGTCTGCACATGTGCCACATGGCTGTTGTGTGTACCTGTGCTTGCATGTGTTGGGGTGTGGACAGTACATATGTGATGTTTGCATCACTGATTTGCAGGTGTACATTTGTGAACATGGTCAGCATGGAACATGACATGGTTTGACAGTATGCTGTGGGTGATACGGTTTCCACATGTCAGTGGTCTGCATTCTGGTAGTATACACAGCTTACATAGCCTGACATTCAGTGGTCATTACATGGTGGCTCCTCAACTGATACACAGATGTAGGAACCTGGTGTCAGTGATATCCCTGCAGTACTACACTATACCAGTAGCCATTGTTACTGAGCCCCACACATCCCTGGGAACAATACCCTTTGGCATATAGCAGTCTCATGTACATGCCAATACACTATGGATATGTCCATCCATGACTGCAAATACATACAGTGGCCTACAATGCATTCTACACATGACACACCTAACCACCACAAGGGTATCATACGGACAGATACCTGTTGTCCAAGCCATGGTATATTGCTGTAACACTACTGTGGCATTGTCATTGGCATGTAGTTAACATAGTATTCCAACAGTACCATGTAGGTGGTAGCACCCATCATGTAGAATGGGTAATGGTGTGTACATGTGGACAGGTGTTATCTTGTCTATCCTGTGATATTCACATTTCCAGAGGTATTCTGCAGTCCCTCTGTGTATCACCTAAGCAAGAAGGTGTCTGTATGCATATCGGCAACAGTTGCCATACACCTGCACTGGATGGCCATCACTCACAGACTTTGCTGTGTTTTAACATGTCTGACATATACTGCAGACATGAACCGTCACCCACATTAATCTATCAAAGCTTTCATGGGTGTGTGTCACATAGTTGGCCTAGGACACAAATCACTGCAGTAGCATGCATTGTCACCAACATACATGTATGGCCTAAGGTCTGGTAAGATGCGGCACATGGCGGCAAAGGTAACAACTGTATTCATATGGGGCAGGCTTCACACATAGGAACTATTAAAGGTCACAGGTACATATCTTTATGTGGCAAACACATACCTGATGTGTGCATGGTAATTACTGTTATAATAATATGTCATACAATAATGAAGGCAAAACACACAACACATTCACAAACATGGCATTTGTAGGATTCAAACCCCTACCTAATTAGGTTATGGCACTTGAGAGAGATGCATTAGCGCAGCTCACTACTCGCATTATTGGATGATTTCCCTTCTCCTGCTGTATTTATAGGGTGCTGACATCATCAGTGTTTCCAAAGAAGAATGTACATCTTTTAGTGTGTTATCCCAGTCTTCAAAATGGCCATTCCTTTCACAAAGAATTGCAGACATACTATGTTATGATACTTGAAACATACGCATTAGCACAGTGCGCTATTCGCATTATTGGATGATTTCTCTTCTCCTGCTGCATTTATAGGGTGCTGACATCATCAGTGTTTCCAAAGAAGAATGTACATCTTTTAGTGTGTTATCCCAGTCTTCAAAATGGCCATCCCTTTCACAAAGGATTGCAGACATACTATGTTATGATACTTGAGACAGACGCATTAGCACAGCGCGCTATTCGCATTACTGGATGATTTCTTTTCTCCTGCTGTATTTATAGGGTGCTGACATCATCAGTGTTTCCAAAGAAGAATGTACATCTTTTAGTGTGTTATCCCAGTCTGCAAAATGGCCATTCCTTTCACAAAGAATTGCAGCCATATACCCCCCCCTAAACAGCACTTGCAGGATTCAAACCCCTACCTAACTATGTTACGATACTTGAGACAGATGCATTAGTGCAGCACGCTATTCGCATTAATGGATGATTTCCCTTCTCCTGCTATATTTATAGGGTGCTGACATCATCAGTTTTTCCAAAGAAGAATGTACATGTTTAACTATCCCTCAATATGGGGGATAACAATATCTGTGCATTCACAGAAACATAGTTGAGGGTCACATATGCACACTGGCACTGCCAGGTTATGTTCTATACCATGCTTCATGACCACAGGACTTGTGACACAGAACATAAGTAGGGGGTGTATCCATATACATCACAGATACACACACCTCTGGGATGGTCCCACTGCACTAAGCATGACAGGCCATACATATACACCTACCATTGTGCAAAACTGCCTTTTGGTTTGGTGTGTAGTTCAGACCACCCACCCATACCCAGTAACCACACTTGGCTTTCCTGGGAACAGTGTCGGATATGAAGGTCTTCACACACACCATTATAGTGCTTCACTTCAGGTACACAAATATTGACTGGGGATACTACTCAAGCCTTCAACATCACCCTACAGCCACTACAATTTGTGAATCCATGTGCTATGGCACAACCAGTCACCACACCCACTAGGGGGAATACATATTGGACCTGGTCATCACCAACTTGGGGACTCTATGTTCCACACCAGAAGTAGAACTGTCATTGTTAAGATTAGACCATGATCAACTTTCCCCTGGACATCCATATCCCATCCCCACACCCAGCCAAGGAAATCACTGTAAAGAATTTCTCAAAAGCAGACTTTGCACTTGTGAAGACTGGGGTGGAATACTTCAGAGGCCCCGTGCTGGAGGTTAATACTAACCAATCTGCAGAATTCTTTACAAACGCATTGTATGAGCAGCTGCAGGTATGCATTGATCATGCTATCCCACATAAAACCATGACTCCTCCAAAACAGGAGACCTGTCTGGTTGACCCCAGCCATATATAAGCTGTACAACAGAAGGAGGAAGCTACTACATAACAGAGCAATATCCCACAGACCCAGATAGATCATAACCTCGCCTTTGCTAATCACATTGACAGAGAGTCATTGCTAAGAACTTTGTATATCCCTCTTTCTCACATGGGTGTTTGCATGTAGATCATGTGAGGTCATTGTGGCCCACTACTACTCACTCATCAGGACCATGTTTGACTACAATGCCCCTTTTTTCAGCTGTACCTTACCCAACACCTGCAGCAACTACAGTGAACACAACAGTACCTCCCCAAGAGAATCGTGGGCTACACACAGATGTCCTATGCAGCTCAGCTAAAGGATCTCCAGCTCTACTCAGTTGCTTAATGCCTACTCAGAGGTAATCTATGCCTGACATACACACAGCCATTTCAAACCCAGAAGTAATGGACATGCTCCACCTCATAACATCCAAGACCCTTACAGCTACACACTCCAGGGACATAAACCTCAGCACAAACATAAATAGGACATGCTGCAGGGACAGATTCATTACTCACAGGCTCCCCTCACTCTGGAATTGAATCCCAATTAAAGTTAGACATAGCCCCTCACCAACCCTCTTCCAGCAAAATACCGCCGCATGGATGAGAAATTGCAAATTCACCCCTGAGATCTCCACTGTGTCCCTGCTTGACAGAGGCACAGCAACGTAGCCTTAAAGGGTGCCTTCTGTGACCTACTTTACAGAGGCACAGTAGGCTACTCTACTGGGGAGGCAGACACCAAATACACTCTGCCTAGGCTTATGAATTCCCTAGGGCAGACAGCCTAGTATTCACCTCTGCACCTATGTTTATGTTTGGGATGCACAATATTTGTTGCTGCTACTATTTGCAGGTCTTTATTGCCATAGCTTTCACAGTTTCTGTGAACAACTTGTGTATCTGTGTAACATGTTTGCTCATGACAGGGTTCTGGTATATTAATATATGTGTCTGTTGTCATTTAACTGTGGCACAGGGTGGATTGCTGGATCGTGGGAGGTTCCTGGCTTAACACATACAACTGCCAGATATGTGTGACTGACTGCTATACTCAGACATGGCCTAAGTGTGTGAGCATGCCCAGTTCAGGCTTTCCATGGTTTGTTGCCTGACGTGTGTCTCATTTATCCGTGTGTGTGAGCATGCCCAGTGTGACCTTTCCATATGTTGTGATCTGAAGTCCACTACATTTGTGGTTGTGTGTGAACATGACCAACATTGACATTAATACTGTGTGTGTTGGAAGTCATGTTGTGTTCTTATTGCCAGACTCCTTTGTGTCATAACTCAACAGGGATTATGCTGTACTTGCAGGGTTTCCATGGGATAGTTTGCAAAGACTTGGCAACATTCTCTCATACTGGCTGAACACTGCAATACTGTCATGGTGTAGTGGTTCAGTACTTTCACTATGATGCACCATATCATGGGTTTCAGTCCCATCACTGCTGTAAATGCTCATACTGAGCAGACCAGATTAGTTAAGGGCCAGTTGGGCAACTATGAGCATGTTGCATTTTGTTCAGCTATGGCCTACTTAAACGAGGCTTGTCCGACATTGCTGTGTATTCACCAACTTGGGTGGACATTGGCAAACATTACTCCACAGTGACCACAGTTGTACTACTTGGTGTGTGTGATTCTGTTCCTAGGTTCATACTAGGCTATCTGCCCTAGGGCATTTATAATCCTAGCCAGAGTGTGTTTGGCTTTCAACACACATTGTAAGTGGAGTTTGCCATTACATTTTTCATGGTTAGTATACTGTGCCTCTGGCTAACAGTGACATAAAAGTGATACCCAGGGTAAACCTACAATCTCCCATCCACTCATCAGGATTCCTCTTGAAGAGAGTCAATGAGGGACTCTGGCTAACCTGGAGTGGGAGTTTACTCAAGAGTGAGGGGAGCCTCTGGGTTATGGATCTGTCACTCCAGCATGTCCTATTTATTTCAGTCCTGAGGTTCAGGTCTCTTGAGCGTGTAGCTTGATGGGATTCTGATTTTCCAAGGTGCAGCATTTCCATTGATTCCAGGTTGGACATGGCTTTATGCATCTGGCACAGATCGCCTCTGGGCAGGCAGTATGCCACTGAGTGGAGCTGCAGTTTCTTTAACCGGGCAGTGAATGGCATGTGTTTGAGCCCTTTGATCCTCCTGGTGAGGTACTTTTGTGGTCTTTCCAGCTGCTGCAGGTGTCTGAAAAGGTATATCCCACAAGGGGCATTGTACTCAATTATGGGCCTGATGAGGGATGAGTTAAGAGGCACAATGACCTCCACTGATATAGATGTGATTACCTTCATGATTAGGTGGGCTATATGAAATGTTTCCCTGAACACTTTGGCCACATGGTTGTCGAATGTGAGATTGCTATCGACTTGGGTCCCCAGGTCCCTTATCACTTCTTCCATACTTAATGGGTTACCACATATGTAGTAATTTGTGGGTACTTAGTTTTTGACAAAGGGGAGGACTATGCACTGTTTTGTGTTTAGCTTGAGGACATGACTCTGGCACCAGTTGTTTGTTTCTATGAGGCCCTTTTGTAGGATGCTTGTGTCAACTGGAGGGTCAATTATGGCACCCAGATTGCAGTCATCTACAAACTTGTTCACCAACAGTCCTTCTGTGTTGGCCTGTACCTCTGAGAAATATATACCAAACAAGGGAGGTCCCAGGACTGAGCCTTGTGGGATGCCACTTGTAGCTGGTTTGTGGTCTGACATGGCTCCAGCATTTCAGACCATGTGGGTTCTGTCCTTGAGCCAGTTTGCAACCCATCTAGTGACATAGGGGTTTCTATTGAAGCTGGTGATCTTATCTATGATGACCAAGTGGGGTACTGTATGGAAGGCTTTTGCAAGGTCCAGGTAGGCTGTGTGGACCACCATCCCCTCAGCAATGGCCTTGGTGACTGTTTCAAATGACTCAACCAGGTTTAAGAGGCAGGATCTGCCCTTAACAAAGCCATAATGGGTAGGATCCAGTGTCTGTGTGTCCCCAGTATGTTTATTTCTGAGGTCCATGATGATCCTTTCCATAGCTTTGCAGACCAACCTAGTCAGGCTTCTGGGGCAATTGTTTGCAGTATCCGTTGAGACACCACCTTTGTGGAGAGGGTCCAGTGTTGCTGTACACTGCTCTTTGGGTACATATCGTGTGTTAAGGCTGACATTGAACAATGGTTTTATGTGTGTGTTCAATTCTTCTTGGGGTTCATGTTGGAGACAGCCTAGGACACCGTCTGGTCCCATTGATGCTGTGTGTTTTGCTTTGGAGAGGCTGGCTGTTACCTGAGCATCTGCAATGTCAGGGGGCCAGCACTCTGCTGGGATAGATATTTGCCCCTTTGGTGGGGAGGGGGGGGGTTTGCACTGAACCTGTCAGCTTGGATGTTGGCAATGTCTGTGGGTTTGTTGTATTGTTTGTCATTTTGGACTAATTCTGAACATATCTGGGGATTGCCACACAGGTTCCTACAATAAGTAAAGAATGCCTTGTGATTATCCTTGTTGTCCTGTACAATTTTTATCTCACAGATGGCCTTAGACAATTTTATGTGTGGACATTGTTTTTCAATAATACTGGTCAGAGATGACTTCCATTTTTGTGATTTTGATCTATCATATAGTAGCTTCCTCCTTGTATTGTATGGTTTGTTTATGGCTGGGGTCCACCAAACAGGATGCCTGCCTTTGGAGGATTGGGTCTTGGTTTTATTTGGGATTGCATGATCCATGCATTCCTGATGGTGTTCATAGAATGCATTTATAAAGGGTTATGAGGTCTGGGCCGTATTTTCCACAGTCACAGGGGCTGTGAAGGATTCCACCTCAGTTTTGAGGTGTGTGACATATGCTTTAGTGAGCATTTTTCACTGTGGTTTTCTGGCCATGGGCTGGGGTGGGGATGTGAATATCCAGTGAGATTACTATCTGGTGTGATCGTACCAGTAAGGGATACACTTCTGGTCTTGGGAATAGAGTCCCCATGTTGGTGATGATCGGGTCCAGTATGTTTTCCCCTCTTGTGGGAGTGGTAGCAAGTTGTTCCATAGCATTTTGGTTTATAAATTCTGGGAACCTTTGGCCTAGTGTGTTGGAGCTAGGGTAATGCTCCCAGTGTATGTTTGGGTAGTTGAAGCCACCCAATATAATGGTGTTTGGGGAGATCTTCATATTTTCATGTGTTCTTCAGTCGGCCAAGTGTGGTTCCTGGGTTTAGGAGGGTGGTCTGTAGCAGGCTATGAACTGTAAGGTGGTTTTACCCACTGTTGGTTACACATGGGTAGTCTCTGATGCTTCATGCTGTGCCACCAACCTGGGGGTGTGGGTATTTTTGACAAATATTGATACTCACCCTCCTTTTGTAGGTTGTTCCATGTTTTGCAGCTGTAAAGCATGGTATGAGGTGTACCTGTGAATGCTAGGGTGCTCTTGGGAGCCTTGAACCAGGTTTATGTTACTGCACAGATATCAACATTCTCCATGCTGAGGAGTGTTTGGAGTGCATGCATCTTGCAGTTTAGACTTCTGGCATTGAGTAGCATTACTTATACTTTCTTATCCCTTGTGATACCTATGGAGGTGGGTTTGTCTTTTGAGCCTTACCTAGAAAAGGCACTATGGGGGTGACAAGAGCCTTTGGCAATATCCAACAGGCCACAGGTGATAGGTGAAATCCATACCTAGCAAAGCATCATGTCTTGTCGAGCATCTCATCCCAGGCTGACAGGCATTGAATCCCCTTTCACTAACACCAATACTTAAGCCAATTGTTGTAATTGATCATCTTGTCTTCATATTGTGGCCTCATGTTTGGTGAGGGTAGGATGCTACTGAAGGTCATCAAGTTTGCATATACGACATGGTGGTAAATGCTGTTTAGCACTACCTTACATTGCTTAACACATGGCAATCATACCTCAGGTGGTGCTGCAGGGCTGCCTATGTTGGATGCACATACTCCACTCCCTATACATGTTTGGAAACAGGTAGTGTCAAGTTAGGCATCCCTTTTACTATATGTGCGAGTCAGAGAGAGGTATCATTTCCAGGGTTCATACTGAGCCAGTGTATGTGCTATGCATTGCCTCTTTGCCAAGGCCAAGGCATACTGGGCATGCCTCCTTCTGCCTACTGGGGCAGGCTCAGGTTGTTCCTCCTCTGAGTCACGCTCTGCCTGTGATGGCCTTGGCACTGGTGGGGGGCTGTTTGGCCCAGGCCTATGCTGGTCCTGTTGCAGCTTTTTTCGCAGGATCATATTATGTAGCATAGCACATACCATGACAATTTGGGTACATGTAGTTGGTGAGTATTGCAAGGCTCCACCAGATGTGTCCAGGCACCGGAACCGTGACTTGAGCAACCCAAACACATGCTCGATTACATTTCGTGTTTGTGCATGTGCCTCATTATGGCGTTCTTGTTCAGGTGTGTGTGCGTTTCTGATGGGTGTCATCAGCCACGGCTCCATTGCATAGCCAGCATCCCCCACTAAGTGACCATGTGGGATGTCCCCATTGGCAAATGTCTGGTACAGCTGTGTCAGATGCCAGATATGGGAATCATGGTAGCTTCCAGGGCAGCCAGCACACACATTCATTATTATGTCCTGGGCATCACACACGACCTGGCAGTTGATGGAGGGGAAGCCCTTGCGGTTAATGTAGGCCCTACCCTGCTCACCGGCTGGTGCTTTGATGCATATATGCGTGCAGTCTATTGCACCCACTACCTCAGGGTATTCTGCTATTTGCTGGAAGAGACGCATATTGCTGGCCAATACCTCACGGGAATTGGGGAAATATACATGATCACTGACATGTGCTGACATGGTATCCAGGAACTGGTGCAGTACCCTGGATGCTGATGCCTGTGATATCCCCATCATATCACCAGTTGGTCTCTGAAAGGTACCTGTTGCTAGTATTCTTAGGCCAACACATACCTTGGTTTCCACTGGGATGGGTTCCCCTCTGTGGTTCTGTGTGTGAGGTGTGGTCTGCACAGCTCAACAATTTGCTGCAGGTGGTCTCTGTCCACTCTATAGCACTCCACTATCTCCAGCTCATGTAACCCCTGGTAGGTGACCCTGGGCCTGTACACACTTCTCCGTCTCCTCACTGTGGGTTGTCCGGCAGCATTTGCATTGTCACCACCCTCAGCATGTTGCATATGTCGTCTTATAACAACAATGGCAGCCCCTAGCATTTTTTGTCTGAGTGAAGCTTTTTCAGTTTTCACTTCTAGTAGCATACTCCAGTGTTTCAGTGTCTCTTGTGAGAAACAAACTGCACTGTTTTTTGCAGAGTTTTAAGGCTGGGCTGGGCTAGGCTAGTGTTCTGCCTGTGTTATTGCCTGATTCAGTTTTTTTTTCACCTGCTAGCTCTACTAGTATTACCTGGTAGCTTCCTGCTATTTGTTGTGCGTCCTTTTTCCTTTCTGTTTCCTCAGGGGGAGTGACACGCATACAAGCGCAAACACGCTCACAGCAGCTCACACACGCACATACATATTTAGACAGACTAAAACTTGCTTATTCGGCCTAAAATGCACGCACACCAGCGCAAACAAGTTTACAGGTCTTCCAAAAGCCTTATACATGCTTACTCCGGCTTAAACGCACACAGTCACGCTTCCACACGTGCACTCTGTCTTACTCGAGCTTACAGGCATGCACACGGGTGCATACCCGCTCAGCAAGAAACTTTGGTGTTATCCACAGTATAAACCTTCCATTTCTTGGCTTTCCCTGGCCTACCTGTTGACACACCTCTTTCCATGATGTCTAACTGACATCTAACAGATGCCCCTGTCCTCCAATGAGCTGCACTACTTTTATACATACCCCCCTTGTGATGTCTCCTATCTCCTACTCTGTTCCTCCCCATATCCTACTCCTACACTCCACTGACTGTGCTCATTTGCTATGTAAAAGTGTAATTCACTATCCTAACACTCATTTACCTAGGATTGCCTACTAATGCTTGGTTACATGTCTTAGACTGGGCTTCTCCCCTTAGCAACCCCTACTCGGTGGCCATGTTGTCTTCAGCCTGCTATTCCCTTACATTATAATTTGACAATTTTCATAAATTCCATGTTTATGGCTTTTATTGCCTTATTTTATGATTTTTATAGCGCACCCCATTTGCGTGGTGCTGTGCTACGCTTAAACATCGGAAATCGGCGAAAAAAAAATATTTTTATTTTAATTTTGCATCAGGGAAACTTTCCAATGGCCGTATAATTGGTCATTGGCATACTTCCTCAACCATATGCAACCTTTATTTGGAGCTGACAAGGCTCCATTGTGCTATTTGCAGAACGGTACTCAGTTGTCAACTGAGTACATTTCTGCAGCTAACACGTCTCCTACTCGGACAGGTTTCTGCTTCCTGGATCGCAAATTTACCTCATTTGCATGCCTTTCAGCTGCAAGTGAGGTAATTTGCATATCACAGCCCTCTCCGTGTAGGAGACATGTTAGGAGCTCTCTTACACGCCCCTACAGGCTGTTCGTGGATCGCTCATCGGACATGATGGCTGCATGGGGTCTTACTCTGCTGGTAGACTCCGTGCAAGCCATCGTGAATCCAGCCCTCTCTCTTTTTGTCTCTATCCTGTTTGCAACACTCTGCAGGACACCACGAGGAGCTGTGTCGAGTTGCATATAGGTGCAAAACTGCACAAATGCGGGTTTTAAAGCAGGCAGCTTGAAAGAGACAGGAATTGGCCCAAAACGGCCAATAAGCTACTAGCTGTTGGGCTGAGACCACTCCTCCAGGGACAGATAGGCTGCTCAAAGCTCCCCACTCTCACTGGTGAACAGAGAAGCTTCCTCCTATCCAAGTAAGGATATGGGCAACTCAGGAACTGTACCACAGTCCAGAATACAGCAACACCTGAAATCTGAACTATTCTAGCTTAGAAAAGGTGGAAAACAAGAATTTTTTTTTTGTTTTTTTACAGAACCAACAGTAACTTACAAAAAACACAGTAAATGCTATAAACAGGCTAGCGCACTTGAGTGTGTAGCCTACAACAGTTAAACAACACAAAAACGACTGAAAAACAACTTTTGGAAGTGCAGTTAGAAACAGCAAAGTAATCAAAAATATAGCTTTTTAAATCACAGGTAAGCTAGAAACTCACTTTTTGGCGAGAAAATGCAGTCACAGGAAGAAATGCAGAAAAAAATACTTAATCAGTTAAAGTCTCTCTTTTTGTCTCTCTGCTGCTTGCAACACTATGCAGGACACCACGAGGAGCTGTACCAAGTTGTATACAGGCTCAAAACTGCGCAAATGCGGGTTTTAAAGCAGGGAGCTTGAAAGAGATAGGAATTGGCCCAAAACGGCCAATAAGCTACTAGTTGCTGGGCTGAGACCATTCCTCCAGAGACAGATAGGCTGCTCAAAGCTCCCCACTCTCACTGGTGAACAGATAAGCTTCCTCCTATCCAAGTAAGGATATGGGCAACTCAGGAACTGTACCACAGCCCAGAATTCAGCAAAACTTGAAATCTGGACTATTCTAGCTTAGAAAAGGCGAGACACAAGAATATTTTTTGTTTTTTTTTTGTTTTTTTACAGAACCAACAGTAACTTACAAAAAAACACTGTAAATGCTATAAACAGGCTAGTGCATGTGAGTGTGTAGCCTACAACAGTTAAACAACACAAAAACGACTGAAAACAACTTTTGGAAGTGCAGACAGCTAGAAAAAGCAAGGTAATCAAAAATATAGCTTTTTAAATCACAGGTAAGCTAGAAACTCTCTTTTCAGTGAGAAAATGCAGTCGCAGGAAGAAATGCAGAAAAAAATATTAATCAGTTAAAGTCTCTCTTTTTGTCTCTCTGCTGCTTGCAACACTCTGCAGGACACCACAAGGAGCTGTGCCGAGTTGTATACAGATACAAAACTGCACAAATGCGGGTTTTAAAGAAGGGAGCTTGAAAGAGATAGGAATTGGCCCAAAACGGCTAATAAGCTACTAGTTGCTGGGCTGAGATCATTCCTCCAGGGACAGATAGGATGCTCAAAGCTCCCCACTCTCACTGGTGAACAGATAAGCTTGCTCCTATCCAAGTAAGGATATGGGCAACTCAGGAACTGCACCACAGCCCAGAATTCAGCAAAACTTGAAATCTGGACTATTCTAGCTTAGAAAAGGCGAGACACAAGAATATATATATATATTTTTTTGTTTTTTTACAGAACCAACAGTATCTTACAAAAAAACACTGTAAATGCTATAAACAGGCTAGTGCACTTGAGTGTGTAGCCTACAATAGTTAAACAACACAAAAACGACTGAAAACAACTTTTGGAAGTGCAGACAGCTAGAAAAAGCAAGGTAATCAAAAATATAGCTTTTTAAATCACAGGTAAGCTAGAAACTGGCTTTTTGGCGAGAAAATGCAGTCGCAGGAAGAAATGCAGAAAAAAAAAACTTAATCAATGAAGGTCTCTCTTTTAGTCTCTCTGCTGCTTGCTACACTCTGCAGGACACCACGAGGAGCTGTGCCGAGTTGTATACAGGCACAAAACTGCGCAAATGCGGGTTTTAAAGCAGGAAGCTTGAAAGAGATAGGAATTGGCCCAAAATGGCCAATAAGATACCAGTTGCTGGGCTGAGACCATTCCTTCAGGGACAGATAGGCTGCTCAAAGCTCCCCACTCTCACTGGTGAACAGATAAGCTTCCTCCTATCCAAGTAAGGATATGGGCAACTCAGGAACTGTACCACAGCCCAGAATTCAGCAAAACCTGAAATCTGAACTATTCTAGCTTAGAAAAGGTGGAAAACAATATATATATATATATATATATATATATATATATATATATATATATATATATGTGTTTTTTTTTACAGAACCAACAGTAACTTACAAAAAAAACACTGTAAATGCTATAAACAGGCTAGTGCACTTGAGTGTGTAGCCTACAACAGTTAAACAACACAAAAATGACTGAAAAACAACTTTTGGAAGTGCAGACAGTTAGAAACAGCAAGGTAATCGAAAATATAGCTTTTTAAATCCCAGGTAAGCTAGAAACTCGCTTTTCGGTGAGAAAATGCAGTTGCAGGAAGAAATGCAGTAAAAAAACTTAATCAGTGAAAGTCTCTCTTTTTGTCTCTATACTGCTTGCAACACCCTGCAGGACACCACGAGGAGCTGTACCGAGTTGTATACAGGTGCAAAACTGTGCAAATGCGGGTTTTAAAGCAGGCAGCTTGAAAGAGATAGGAATTGACCCAAAACGGCCAATAAGCTACTAGTTGCTGGGCTGAGACCACTCCTCCAGGGACAGATAGGCTGCTCAAAGCTTCCCACTCTCATTGGTGAACAGAGAAGCTTCCTCCTATCCAAGTAAGGATATGGGCAACTCAGGACCTGTACTACAGTCCAGAATTCAGCAAAACCTGAAATCTGAACTATTGTAGCTTAGAAAAGGTGGAAAACAAGAATTTTTTTTTTTTACAGAACCAACAGTAACTTACAAAAAACACTGTAAATGCTATAAATAGGCTAGCGCACTTGAGTGTGTAGCCTACAACAGTTAAACAACACAAAAACGACTGAAAAACAACTTTTGGAAGTGCAGACAGTTAGAAACAGCAAGGTAATCAAAAATATAACTTTTTAAATCACAGGTAAGCTAGAAACTCGCTTTTCGGTGAGAAAATGCAGTTGCAGGAAGAAATGCAGAAAAAAAATACTTAATCAGTTAAAGTCTCTCTTTTTGTCTCTCTGCTGCTTGCAACACTCTGCAGGACACCATGAGGAACTGTACCGAGTTGTATACAGGCGCAAAACTGCGCAAGTGCGGGTTTTAAAGCAGGGAGCTTGAAAGAGATAGGAATTGGCCCAAAACGGCCAATAAGCTACTAGTTGCTGGGCTGAGACCACTCCTCCAGGGATAGATAGGCTGCTCAAAGCTCCCCACTCTCACTGGTGAACAGAGAAGCTTCCTCCTATCCAAGTAAGGATATGGGCAACTCAGGAACTATACCACAGCCCAGAATTCAGCAAAACTTGAAATCTGGACTATTCTAGCTTAGAAAAGGCGAGACACAAGAATATATATATATTTTTTGTTTTTTTGTTTTTTTACAGAACCAAAAGTAACTTACAAGAAAACACTGTAAATGCTATAAACGGGCTAGTGCTCTTGAGTGTGCAGCTTACAACAGTTAAACAACACAAAAATGACTGAATAACAACTTTTGGAAGTGCAGACAGTTAGAAATAGTAAGGTAATCAATAACATAGCTTTTTAAATCACAGGAAAGCTAGAAACTCACTTTTCATCAAGAAAATGCAGTCGCAGGAAGAAATGTAGAAAAAAAACTTAATCAGTGAAAGTCTCTCTTTTTGTCTCTATACTGCTTGCAACACCCTGCAGGACACCACGAGGAGCTGTACCGAGTTGTATACAGGTGCAAAACTGCGCAAATGCGGGTTTTAAAGCAGGCAGCTTGAAAGAGAAAGGAATTGACCCAAAACGGCCAATAAGCTACTAGTTGCTGGGCTGAGACCACTCCTCCAGGGACAGATAGGCTGCTCAAAGCTTCCCACTCTCATTGGTGAACAGAGTAGCTTCCTCCTATCCAAGTAAGGATATGGGCAACTCAGGACCTGTACTACAGTCCAGAATTCAGCAAAACCTGAAATCTGAACTATTCTAGCTTAGAAAAGGTGGAAAACAAGAATTATTTAATTTTTTTTACAGAACCAACAGTAACTTACAAAAAACACTGTAAATGCTATAAATAGGCTATCGCACTTGAGTGTGCAGCCTACAACAGTTAAACAACATAAAAACGACTGAAAAACAACTTTTTGAAGTGCAGACAGTTAGAAACAGCAAGGTAATCAAAATATAGCTTTTTAAATCACAGGTAAGCTAGAAACTTGCTTTTCAGTGAGAAAATGCAGTTGCAGGAAGAAATGCAGAAAAAAAATACTTAATCAGTTAAAGTCTCTCTTTTTGTCTCTCTGCTGCTTGCAACACTCTGCAGGACACCACGAGGAACTGTACTGAGTTGTATACAGGCGCAAAACTGCGCAAATGCGGGTTTTAAAGCAGGGAGCTTGAAAGAGATAGGAATTGGCCCAAAATGGCCAATAAGCTACTAGTTGCTGGGCTGAGACCACTCCTCCAGGGACAGATAGGCTGCTCAAAGCTCCCCACTCTCACTGGTGAACAGAGAAGCTTCCTCCTATCCAAGTAAGGATATGGGCAACTCAGGACCTGTACCACAGTCCAGAATTCAGCAAAACCTGAAATCTGAACTATTCTAGCTTAGAAAAGGTGGAAAACAAGAATTTTTTTTTTACAGAACCAACAGTAACTTACAAAAAACACTGTAAGTGCTATAAATAGGGTAGCACACTTGAGTGTGTAGCCTACAACAGTTAAACAACACAAAAATGACTGAAAAACAACTTTTGGAAGTGCAGACAGTTAGAAACAGCAAGGTAATCAAAAATATAGCTTTTTAAATCACAGGTAAGCTAGAAACTCGCTTTTCGGTGAGAAAATGCAGTTGCAGGAAGAAATGCAGAAAAAAATACTTAATCAGTTAAAGTCTCTCTTTTTGTCTCTCTGCTGCTTGCAACACTCTGCAGGACACCACGAGGAACTGTACCGAGTTGTATACAGGCGCAAAACTGCGCAAGTGTGGGTTTTAAAGCAGGGAGCTTGAAAGAGATAGGAATTGGCCCAAAACAGCCAATAAGCTACTAGTTGCTGGGTTGAGACCACTCCTCCAAGGATAGATAGGCTGCTCAAAGCTCCCCACTCTCACTGGTGAACAGAGAAGCTTCCTCCTATCCAAGTAAGGATATGGGAAACTCAGGAACTGTACCACAGCCCAGAATTCAGCAAAACTTGAAATCTGGACTATTCTAGCTTAGAAAAGGCAAGACACAAGAATATTTTTTTTTTTTTTTTTTTTACAGAACCAAAAGTAACTTACAAGAAAACACTGTAAATGCTATAAACGGGCTAGTGCTCTTGAGTGTGTAGCTTACAACAGTTAAACAACACAAAAATGACTGAATAACAACTTTTGGAAGTGCAGACAGTTAGAAATAGTAAGGTAATCAATAACATAGCTTTTTAAATCACAGGTAAGATAGAAACTCGCTTTTCATCAAGAAAATGCAGTCGCAGGAAGAAATGTAGAAAAAAAACTTAATCAGTGAAAGTCTCTCTTTTTGTCTCTATACTGCTTGCAACACCCTGCAGGACACCACGAGGAGCTGTACCGAGTTGTATACAGGTGCAAAACTGCGCAAATGCGGGTTTTGAAGCAGGCAGCTTGAAAGAGATAGGAAATGACCGAAAACGGCCAATAAGCTACTAGTTGCTGGACTGAGACCACTCCTCCAGGGACAGATAGGCTGCTCAAAGCTTCCCACTCTCATTGGTGAACAGAGAAGGTTCCTCCTATCCAAGTAAGGATATGGGCAACTCAGGACCTGTACTACAGTCCAGAATTCAGCAAAACCTGAAATCTGAACTATTGTATCTTAGAAAAGGTGGAAAACAAGAATTTTTTTTTTTACAGAACCAACAGTAACTTACAAAAAACACTGTAAATGCTATAAATAGGCTAGCGCACTTGAGTGTGTAGCCTACAACAGTTAAACAACACAAAAACGACTGAAAAACAACTTTTGGAAGTGCAGACAGTTAGAAACAGCAAGGTAATCAAAAATATAGCTTTTTAAATCACAGGTAAGCTAGAAACTCGCTTTTCGGTGAGAAAATGCAGTTGCAGGAAGAAATGCAGAAAAAAATACTTAATCAGTTAAAGTCTCTCTTTTTGTCTCTCTGCTGCTTGCAACACTCTGCAGGACACCACGAGGAACTGTACTGAGTTGTATACAGGCGCAAAACCGCGCAAGTGCAGGTTTTAAAGCAGGGAGCTTGAAAGAGATAGGAATTGGCCCAAAACGGCCAATAAGCTACTAGTTGCTGGGCTGAGACCACTCCTCCAGGGATAGATAGGCTGCTCAAAGCTCCCCACTCTCACTGGTGAACAGAGAAGCTTCCTCCTATCCAAGTAAGGATATGGGCAACTCAGGAACTGTACCACAGCCCAGAATTCAGCAAAACTTGAAATCTGGACTATTCTAGCTTAGAAAAGGCGAGACACAAGAATATCTTTTTTTTTTTTTTTTTTTTTACAGAACCAACAGTAACTTACAAAAAAACACTGTAAATGCTATAAACAGGCTAGTGCTCTTGAATGTGTAGCCTACAACAGTTAAACAACACAAAAATGACTGAAAAACAACTTTTGGAAGTGCAGACAGAAATAGTAAGGTAATCAATAACATAGCTTTTTAAATCACAGGTAAGCTAGAAACTCGCTTTTCATCAAGAAAATGCAGTCGCAGGAAGAAATGCAGAAAAAAATACTTAATCAGTTAAAGTCTCTCTTTTTGTCTCTCTGCTACTTGCAACACTCTGCAGGACACCACAAGGAGCTGTGCCAAGTTGTTTACAGGTGCAACACCACGCAAATGCGGGTTTTAAAGCAGGTAGCTTGAAAGAGATAGGAATTGGCCCAAAACAGCCAATAAGCTTCTAGTTGCTGGGCTGAGACCACTTCTCCTGGGACAGATAGGCTGCTCAAAGCTCCCCACTCTCACTGGTAAACAGAGAAGCTTCCTCCTATCGAAGTAAGGATATGGGCAACTCAGGAACTGCAGCACAGCCCAGAATTCAGCAAAACCTGAAATCTGAACTATTCTAGCTTAGAAAAGGTGGAAAACAAGAATGTTTTTGTTTATTTTTTTTGTTTTTTTACAGAACCAACAGTAACTTACAAAAAATACTGTAAATGCTATAAACAGGCTAGCGCACTTGAGTGTGTAGCCTACAACAGTTAAACAACACAAAACCACTGAAAAACAACTTTTGGAAGTGCAGACAGCTAGAAAAAGCAAGGTAATCAAAAATATAGCTTTTTAAATCACAGGTAAGCTAGAAACTGGCTTTTCGGCGAGAAAATGCAGTCGCAGGAAGAAATGCAGAAAAAAAAACTTAATCAGTGAAGGTCTCTCTTTCAGTCTCTCTGCTGCTTGCAAAACTCTGCAGGACACCACGAGGAGCTGTGCTGATTTGTATACAGGCGCAAAACTGCGCAAATGCGGGTTTTAAAGCAGGGAGCTTGAAAGAGATGGGAATTGGCCCAAAATGGCCAATAAGCTACTAGTTGCTGGGCTGAGACCCCTCCTCCAGGGACAGATAGGCTGCTCAAAGCTCCCCACTCTTACTGTTGAACAGAGAAGCTTCCTCCTATCCAACTAAGCATATGGGCAACTCAGGAACTGTACCACGGCCCAGAATTCAGCAAAACCTGAAATCTGGACTATTCTAGCTTAGAAAAGGCGGGAAACAAGAATATTTTTTTTTTTTTGTTTTTTTACAAAACCAACAGTAACATACACAAAAACACTGTAAATGCTAAAAACAGGCTAGTGCACTTGAGTGTGTAGCCTACAACAGTTAAACAACACAAAAACGACTGAAAAACAACTTTTGGAAGTGCATACAGTTAGAAACAGTAAGGTAATCAATAATATAGCTTTTAAAATAACAGGTAAGCTAGAAACTCACTTTTCGGTGAGAAAATGCAGTCGTGGGACAAATATATGAGCGCCATTATGCAGCTCATTAAATAATAAAATTCAAATCACATGATGTAATTAGTTAACCAGTTAGTTTCAATTGTGTTCAATGTCTCTCTAACAATAGTTCTCTCTTTAACAAAATATTGTGCTTAGTTTAAGGCTAAAATATGTTATTTTAATGAAATATATGTAATCATTTCTTTAAGTGTACCAACATATTTTTTAAAAACTTGATAATATTGACCTTATAACAATAGAATTGTATTTCTTAGTGTAATACATAAAAAAACTTTGAATTCACATCCCCTCTTCTTTGCCAAAGGGCAATCATAATTCTTTACCAAAAGGGATTATGGAGGCTTTTTTTGCTCCAAGGTTCAGTCTGTGAGACTGTCACGAATCATTTGTCTGTATCAGCCTTTCTGTAATATAACATTGTTGGGGGACTCTATATGAGTGTGCCGAGTTGTCTGCCTTCTGCAGACTTGGTAAGCCACAGGCCATCTATCTTTGCCTGGACTTCAGAGAAATAGTTTCCAAACAGTTGAGGATCCAGCACAGATCCTTGTGGTATTCCACTGGCAAGGGGTCTAGTGGTGAAGATGCACTTTCTAACTTTGGCAGTGTGTGTTCTGTCAGTGATCCACTTGGCTATTCATCTAGTAATGTATGTGTTAATCCCCAGATGAGAAGGTTTCTCTATGATACCTGAATGGGGGATAGTGTCAAAGGGCTTGGACAAATCAACATAAGTGGTATGTCCTGTTATCCCTCATCCAGGTGTTTGGGGTCATTATCAAATAAGTGCACTAGGTTTAATAAGCAAGAACCACCCTTGACAGAACCAAAAGTGGTTGGGTCAAGAGTGTGTGTGGAAGGTCACCTGTGTCCCTGTGGATAAGGTCCATGATGATTTATTCCATAGACTTGCAGATAAGGCTGTTTTGGATTAAGGGTCAATAGCTTTAGTTCTGCATGTTATTAGACTGATGTGCATTGCATATTATACAATGTATTCATTTATGTAGTGCAGTTGATAGATTTGTGGAAAAAATATTGAGACAGCAGGGTTGCAGTGCTTGGGGGGAGGCAACACATGACTGTATTGTAGGTATATGCCATATTGTTAGATAGGGCCTTCAGTGTGTTATGTTTTAACATTTAATTTCATGCCATAAACAGGGAAATGCACAGTAAATAGCACTAATACACAATAATATTTAGTTCTCCATAGCACAGCTAGCTGTGGGTTTGCTCGTTGGTTAGCAAAGTGTTTGTGTATGCGAGATATACATTTCCATACTTTTTTTTTCTGTTTCCATGTTGTTAAGCAGTGCACAAATGTCAGCCACATTACTAGAGGGCCATGTTAGCGCACTGTTAATCAGTGTACAAGTGCGGGCTGCATTGGTAAACTCTGAGAGTTAGCACTGACTCTGTGAAAAACACCTGCTGCTTGATTCGGTGACAGCAGGTGTAAATGGATAACTGCACTGTACAGCCACTTAACACAGCTTGACATACAGCCACTTACCACAGCTTGGCATTGCTGTGTAGTGTCAAACTCTGCTCAATCACAGAACCCAAAAAAGTGAAGGGATTCATTGCTTTTTCTGCTACTTACGTGTGCTGTGTGAAATTGTATTTTTTGAGGAGGTTATAGGTGTTAAAATGGGGTAGATAGGAACATGGTGAAATAGGGAACAAGCAGGAAGAAGATCAAAAGGAAAGCATAACAAGAATGTGGAGGAGGGCGGTAGGAAAGCACCATAGTTATCCATTTCATAAACAGTAAAAACTGATCATATGTGGAGAATATTAGCTGAATTTGGACTGTCACCTCCGGGGAGGGGTGAAAAAACCTTAATCATGATAATTGGACTGAATGAAGTGTGTCATCTAGACATGTGCAAAACGGAGAGGTATGTATGGGATGATTTTTTTTTTTTTTTTATGATGAAAGGTGCCCTTTTTTATTTAAGAGGCAGGAATATGGGGGAAGGGACACAGGTATGCCTGGGTCAGATAAGATGGGTAGATGAGGAAGCAGTTGCAGACAGACAAGACAAACAAGACAAGAGACAGGGATGCTGATGGACTCAAGAGGTTGGGGAACACCATGATTGGGGTGAGGGTGGGGACAACCTGGGCCCACAGACATCAAGCTCAGAGACATTGAGAATCAAGTCTTCACCCACTACCACTGTAACCTTACTCTGCAGGTGGCTGGAATGCTTGATGGCTCCTCCTAATCATCTCACTTCTGAACATAAGGAAGAGTAGTACCACCCTATGCCCCATCCCTGCCATCTCACCGCAGTTGATAAAATCACCACGTCTGCCACTGATCCCGGAGGGTACCACTGGATCAACCTCTGGGGTAGTAATTCCGGAGGGTGCAGATAGTGCAACAGCTGCAGAGGCAGTGCTGCCAGGTCAGCTCCCAGATGTGCTGGACATCACTGCTGAAGCCAGTGCAGAAGGGGCAGGGTGATCCTCTGGGTCTGGCCTATGTTGCTGTGCTGAGTGGCAGAGGTGTTGCTTTTATCAGCAGTGGTAAAGTGGCAGTGATGGGGCAAAGGGTGGTGCTGCTCTTCCTCATGTTCAGAAGTGAGAGGATTAGGAGGAGGTGTCAAGCATTCCAGCCACCTGCAGAGTAAGGTGACAGTGATGAGAGTGTAGTGGGTGAAGACTTGATTTTCACTGTCTCTGAGCTTGATGTCTGTGGGCCCAGGTTGTCCCCACCCTCAACCAAATCATGGTGTCCCCCAACCTCTTGAGTCCATCAGCATCCCTGTCTCTTGTCTTGTCTTGTCTGTCTGCAACTGCTTCCTCACCTACATAACTTATCTGACTCAGACATACCCGTGTCCCTTCCCCATATTCCTCTCTCTCTCAAATAAAAAAAGAAAAAGGGCACTTTTCCTCAAAAAAAAAACATTGTCCCATACATACCGCTCTGTTTTTCACACATGTCTAATCGACACACTTGATTCGGTCCAATTGCCATGGTTAATCCCCCCCCCAAGGAGGTGACTGTCCAAATTCATCTAATATTCTCCACATATAATCAGTTTTTACTGTTGAAGAAGTGGATAGCTATGGTTCTTTCCTACCTTCCTCTTCCACATTCCTGTATTGCTTTCCCATTGTTCTTCTTCCTGCTTGTTCCCCATTTCACCACTTTCCTATATACCCCATTTTAACACCTAGAACCTCCTCAAAAAACATAGAGCATTTAGTGATGTGGTACACATGGATGACATGGACATGGACACATTTTGATGACACATAATAAAAATGAAAAAAACAAAACAAAATAAAAATACAATAAAATAAAAAATATTTAAAAACAAAAAAAAAAAGAAAAGAAAAAAGAGAGAGAAGGGTTGGGGTGAGAGGAAAAAAGAGATAAGATCATATGTGACATACTATACATTAATCCAATTATACAGCTGCATTATCTTACAATTTACATTTAAGTATAACTCCTAACAGATACACTACAATACAGAGTGCTGCAAGTAATCATTGAAATGTGCATATTTTGCAAATATGTGTGTTCTGATTGCACAGATTACAGGTTACAGCAGGGCATTTGTAACACTGGCATATAGGTTTTAATTTAATGCAAGTATTATTGAAGAAATAACACTAAGGTATAGTTGCATATTGTGGTAGTTGAATCCACAACCTCTGACTACAGTCTAATATTGGACTCTAATAATTGGTTCGTAATAACTAATGCATGCATACTTGCTTTTACAGTTGGGATATGCATGCTCAATTTGATACAACTGTATAAAATGCCAAAAAAGCTATCATTAACTTTTAATGCTACAGTAAAACTTCTCTTCTGCTACATACAAACCACTTACTTCCCTCATTCTTTCCAATATCTCCCTGTGGGCCTGGGCATTGAAATCCCAATCTCTGGAAGCTGTGGAAAAAAACAGAACAGAGCAGAAAACCATTATGCCTACCCATCTAGCCTATATTCAGTTTTCTGTCTTATAAGTACTCTCTTTAGTTAATACTTACACAGGTGTGGGATGTCCACAGTCCTAAATTCCTCCAACTGACAGTTGAGAGTATCCACCTTCCTCCTCTGTAAGTTGAAATGATGCCAACATTGATCTCCAGTGTACAGGATAGCAGTGGAACTGGACGCTGCCTGGGCTAAAGTATTCCAAGCCTCAGACTTTCACTTGGAACCAAAATAGTCCCGCTGCAAAAGCCTGTGGCTGTGGTGCTTGAAGTCCAATAAATATCCTAGACTCCTGGACACCCCACTTCTGTGCGCTAAACCTGGCACCTTCTCCACTAACATCAGCTATGTCTACCAGCCAGCCTAGAGCAATGGAGACTGTTGTTTTCCTGCCAATTACAGTTATCGCATTTTCTGGAGCACAGCCAGTCAAAGCGAAAACCACAATGCAACATTTAATGAATTCCAACAAAAAGGTTAAGCGCTTTCGTCTGTCGCACCAGACATCATCAAAACCACCCATACTGAGTCTCCATTGTATTTAAAACCACTCAAAAAACATGCCCCACTGAAAACAATACAAATTTAAAGAAACATGAATCAAATACAATAAATATGTACAATAGTAAAAAACAATAATAAAATAAATAAATAGTTATAAATCAGCTGTAAACTACAATTTCCAAGCCCTTCTCCTTAATTTACTAGAAATAGAAATATTGTCATTTAGCCCTGGTGGATATGCAGCGTCATATTTAAGCTGCCATTTCATTTCCTTCCTTAATAATTCATTTTCCCAATCCCAACCACCATCATTCAATAACTGCTGTTGCAGAATTATTGGTTTTACCAATATAAAATGCGTTACATGAAAAGCATGTGGCTAAATAAAAAATTATTTTGGTGTTACAATTTACAAAAGTGCCCCTATGCCAAGAATTAATCTTAGTAAGTACCTCACCCTCTTTATTTACATTAATATACATGCAATATGTACAGTGTTCGCATCTTCTAGTTGTAGGGACCCTATATGTACATCCAGTATGTTCCAACATCACTTTAAAATTGCTCCTGTTTTTATATGTAAAAGTGGGCCTGGAAACAAATAAATGACAAATATCAATGCCAGCTTGTAATAAAGACTGATTATTAGAAATAATCTTTTCAAAGCGTCTGGCTTCTATAGTATAATGCATAACCATAATGTTAACCTTAAATGATTCAGATACCTTGCCACGTTCCAAGCTATTTAAATTAATTTGGTACCCAAGTCCAAACTTGATAATGGGAACATATTTATTCTGTCTACCCATCCAAATTTCATTACAAATAGAATCCAAAAGATCCGGTGGGTACCCTCTCTCCTTAATATATATCCGTCACTAAATCAAATTCCCTAAGACAATCCATATTGTCTGATGTCAGTCTAGAATCATGGATCATTTGGCTCCTCACAATGCCTTTTTTCTCATGCATAGGATGGCAACTAGTAAAATGTAAATAGGCATTGCAATGTGTAGGCTTCCTACAAATTCTAGTGTTTAAGGTACCATCAATTTGTTTTAAAAAATTAATATCAAGATAATTAATACTATCTTTATCTGCCACATAAGAAAATCTTAAAAAACCAGTGGTCTCCTGAATAAAAATAATAAACATGTCCAGTCCATCCTGTGTCCCTGTCCAAACAAAAAACAAATTGTCTAAATATCTATATGTCAAACAGTATTTAAAAAGCATTGACTTAAACAATATATGCACTTCCCACCACAACATAACAGCATTAGCAAAGAGTGGGGCACATGAAGCACCCATGGTTACACCCTTGCACTGCCTATAATATTCTCCTTCAAAATATAAAAAATTATTGTTCAACACTAACTCCATAAAGGAGACCAACACCTCTTGATCAGAAAAACTTAGTCCACTATAACATAACAGAATGTCCTTGCATTGTGGTTTTCGCTTTGACTGGCTTGGTTTATTTTTGAAATTTTTGGCGTTTACCTTGTCAAGCATTCAAGGATTTACTTTGGTTTACTGGAGCACACACGTGACCATTTGCACTATGGTAAGCAGAGGGCAGGACTGCCAAAGAGTGAGGAATGCAATGACTGGAATTGAAAGGTTAATCTGACGCAACAATGCTGTCTCATCCTTCATACATATAATTAATATCAGTTACAATATTTAAAGTTTTATAAGGGAGAGTGAATATAATGGGAAGTGGAACAACAGTAAAAGTGTATGGAATATCCTGTAGTAGAACCCACAACTGTGTATGGCATTCCAGCGTTCACATCTGTAGCCACAAGAAAGTTGAAGTAACACTTGTACGTGTTTCAGTTTATTGCTACAAACTGCAATGTCGCCACCATGTCCAAGAACCCATGACCATCTGTATTCCTGCCCTTCACTTACACCTGCTGCCACAGGACTAGTTCCCTGACTTTTCCTAATTTATTAATCATTGTTATGGTCTCTCTGCTAACTGCTGTGCAACATCACTTAGCAGTTTGCACAATGCCCAATAGAGTTAATAGAATGTATCCAGTTTCTATTTTAGCTGTTTGGGTCCTGTCTGCTTCCTGGGTGGTCCAGTTGTCCAATTTGAGCACAGCTGCATCTCATGCAAATGAGATAAGCACAGCCAAACCTGACATTCATTATCCTCATTGTCCTGTGTTTGCGTTGTGCCATACAGCACAAGCACTGTTCCAAAAAAAAAAAAAAAAAAGACAGAAAGGGTAAAAAGGCAAAAAAGGACAAGTACTTGAAAAGAGGAAAATCAGTCTATCACATACACACTAGAAAATGATGGTTCACATGAGATATGTCTACAGAGATCTGGATTTGAACTCTCCTTACAATGAACCTTTATAACACAGAATGGGTGCCTTATCCGTCTTTGCCACACACACAGCTTTGCAGCAAGGAACCAGAATCATTCTGCACACAACCAACTTCAACATCATCTACAGTAATATGAAACCATACAACTGCTATTTGCACATTTATTATATTTGGATGTAGTGCACTTAGTGGTCACACAACCTGTTATGATTACTGCTTGCAAATATACAGCTCTGTGTTGCCTCTCTGAGTTTGCTGGTTATTCTTCAGTTATCCGGCCAGTAATCTGAGATATGCAATGTGTAAGCCACTCTGTATTATTGTCCTTAAAACGTGTGAGGATATTAACTGGAAATAATACCATATGCAGTTGCCAGTGAAAGAATAGCAGGTTTGATGTTACTGAACACAAGCTGTGAATTGTATGCTGCTTAGTTACATTTCCAACCTTACATCCATCACTTTGTAGATCTAACCAGACACATCCACTGGATGTAAGGCAGTCTCAGTGCTGTTGTGTTTTCCTTCTCCCAACCAGTAATCATTCACAGCAGCAATCCATTAAAAACAAACATTGAGGGAGTGCCTGTGCTATGTTTACATCTCCTACACAGATCCAAGTTTTGGGGATTCAGTAATTCTAATGAGTGCACACCTCATTTGCATCTTCATGATGCTAAAAGCCCTGAATCTGCACCATACATAAAGGCAACCATGTAGCTAGGCAAACTGATGGTAAGGAGACTTGTTTAAGTGGAGAAGACTTGAACATAATGCTATTTCTTTGGGATATATCTGAACAGAGGACTATTGAACTTCAGTAAGTGTGCTTGCTTTTTGTCAGCTACATACTGCATATCATCATCATCCCCCCTTTTCCCATTTTTCTACATGAGATTGGGGTATCCTGTTAACTGTCACCAACTCCCTCGATTCAGTGCCACACTCCTGCCTTCTTCAACACTCATGTCTGACTGTCACAGATCTTTCACACAATCCATCCACCTCTTTGCTGGACCTCCTCACTTTCTCTTCCCTTCTTCCTATCTGTCCCACATCTTCCTCACCAGATTGTCTTCTGCTTTTCTACACATGTGCCCAAACCACTGTAATCTGTTCTCTTTGATCTTTTCTGCAATTGGAGCTACTTTGGCTTCTGCTCTTATGTCCTCATTTCTTCATCTGTCCCACAGTGTGCATCTTTCCACCTTTCTCAGGCACTTCATTTCCATCACCTCTAGCTTCTTCAACTGTTCTGCTTTTACTGCCTAGGTTTCTGTACCATACAGTTGTACACTTTACTTTTCAGCTTCTTTGGCTGTCATAGACTACACCTGATACTGTATACCAGTTGGCCGCAGCCCCTCTGATTCTAACTTTGACCTCTTCATTCAGACTACCCTTCTCCTCAACCACCCCTCCCAGATACTTGAAGCTGTTTACCTGTTCCACTATCTTCCCTTCCATCTTTATTCTTAGCTTCTTCTGATTTTCCCAATTTACTGCCATTACCACTGTGTTATCTGTGCTTAGTTTCATCCCATGTACTTTCAGATTTGCATTCCATTTTCATATCCTTTGCTGAAGTTCTAGCTCAGAGTCTGTCTGTACTGCCTCATCTGCATACAGCAGCTTTGTTGATCTGTCCCCTTCAACCTGTTTGCTAATGTAGTCCATCACCAGTATGAACAGCAGTGGGCTCAGAGCTGAACCCTGGTGTACAACCACTCCCACTGGAAACCTCTCTGCGAGGCCAAACACTGTTTGGACTTGAGTCACTGGGTCCTTGTACACATCCTGCACTAATTCTACCAGTGTTTCTGGGACTTCAAACCACCGCAGTACTGCCCAAATCAGCTTTCTTGGGGCCTTGGCATATGCTTTCTCCAAGTCTAGGAATGCCCAGTTGGACTCTCTCCTTCTCAAGTATCTGTCTCAATGCAAACATTGGGTTAATTGTGCTGCATCCTGATCTGAATCCAAACTGCTCATCTCCCATCTTACATTCTCTTACTCTGCATACCTGTTTATCAGTCACCCTCTCCAGAACTTTCATGCAATGTGGTAGGAGTTTGATGCACCTTTGTCCTGTGGACTGGTGAGCAAGTTGTTGCTGGCATCCCTTATGAAGGGTGTCTGACTATTATCTTTCTGTCTTTGCCTTGTTCTTTGTGCCCCTTACTGAGTCACTTTCCAGTTGGTAGAGTGCCTCTGAAGCTTAGCTTCTTTGTTAGCCAACCAATAGTCTTTCCCTGCCTGGTCAGTCTTTTCTATCTCCCACTTCTTGGGCTGCTAGAGCCCTGAGTAAATCCTTGAACTGTTGTACTTTCTCTAGTCAACTTCCTGGTCTTCAGTCTGGTCTCTGTTGACATTAGAGTGTTCTCTGACCATTGCTACTAGTGATTTATGCTGTGGGCCGACTGTTTCACTGGGGATGACTTTGCAATAATGGATTCTACCCCAGTGTCTTTTCCTTGCATGTTGGCTATAGGAGTTGCATGTTGGCTACTTGTGATCTTGTGACTGTCTGTGTTGGCTACTATCAAGCCTTTTGCCAAATGTCCTGTCGCCCCACCCATGTGGACCAAGGCAGTCCTCATATATCCTGTTCTGTCTGTTCCTATATGTGCATTCAAGTCACCCATTATCAACACCAATCCATGTTGTCCCTCACTGGGGCATAGGCTGAGATTATGAATACTGCCCTGTCATTACACTGGAACCATGATTCTGATGATATCCTTCAAGACTGCCCTTCTGTCATCTCTTGGATACATAGGATTTCCAGTCTCCTCCATATATCCCAAGCTGCCTGTCAGCTTTCACTCAACTACAGATTATTGGTCACACTGGCCAATAGGGGACACATACCTCCCACCATTACCAGCGTGGGTCAGAGTAGGCCAGGTCCTCAACTACCTAGAGCCATGTTTTACATCATCAAGTGGCTAGCCCTGCTACAATGTGCAGTCTGTGTTCTCCTATCTGTACTGTGCACCACAGTAGATGCCCAAAGCTGTTGATCTGTACAACTCTTCTCCCTATAAGGCACCATGTAGAGACTGTACTGCCACCCATTGGTGAGTTTGAGATGGAAACACTCAGCATGTTTTTCAGACATGGGAGAAACCTCACAGAGACACAGGGAGAACATACAAACTACAAACAGGCATTGGTTGAAGGTCAGGATCGAACCTTGTACCTTGTACCTCGTGCATGGGCGGAGAAGACCTAAATCATTAAGCCATCTGGTCTGCATATACTGGAATGCAATTAAGAAAAATCTGAAGCAAGGGCTTTTACAGTTTTATCTGTATACATTAGTTGGAAGTGTAGTGATGCCATGGGCATGTTTGTCAAGGCATTTCACAGGTATACTTGATTGCCAATATGTGAAAATGGAATGCTCTGTGAAAAATATATACAATTGTTTCAGGGACAGTTCCTTTGATAGCACCTTAGCATTTCAAAGAAGGTTTGTTAGCAAAATGTGTCATTTTCCTGTTCTTTTGGGAGGGGGAGTAAAGCTGAGTTACTGTTATGACACAAACAAGGATATGTTGCTATTGTTACTCTCCTTTTTTTGCATCTAGCCTGTTCATATTTTACATTTCTAGGCTGTTTTATATTTCTCCAGTGGGCAATACTGAGAGGCTATGTTTTTTTTTGTTTTATCTGGGAACAGTGATTTTGTAGTTATGTGATACTTATGTGTATTATCCTTCATTTGTCTTTTAGGACACCTAAGAGTATGCAATCCATATTTGTCAATCCTTGGAGACCACCCTGTACTGATGCTCAAAATTAAATGATAGTGGATGCCTTAAGGAAAATGGTGTCTTCCTGCTTGAAAGGTGCATTGTCACCTCACAGCAAGAGGTTCTCCGGTTTGATTCTTGGCTGGGGTGCCTTCTGTGCAGAGTCTGCATGTCCTCCCTGCATTCATGTGGGTTTCCTCTGGGTGGTCTGTTTTCCTCCCACGTTACAAAGACATGCATCTGGAGAATTTCTCTCTGGGCCTCCGCTGAAAATTGGCTTGTTCCAAGTCAGACTTTCCTGGTTAACAAATGTTAAATAAAAATGTTAAATAAAAACTAAATAAAATTGAAAATGGGAGATATGACATTCAAAATGCAAGGACACCATTTCACCTGTGGATGTGAGCTTCTCAAAGGGGCTCACTAATTTAAAAAAGGGCACTTTACTTGAACATGAGTGACTTCTTAAAATGTCATCAGTTGGACAGTATGTGTTTAGGAAATTCTGACAAATATTTAAGAACTCAGATGAAGTAAAAGCATTTTTAGAAGAGTGAAATGAATGAATATAGTTTTTCCCCCAAAATGAGTGGTCTTGAAGAGGGTAATAATTACAAAACATGAGGCCTAATTTTGCTGATATACAAACTAGGGAAATTACTGTTGTTAAGAAATTGATAAGAAAAAATGCTTAGATAAATCAGTGATAAAGCAATATCACTGATACGCTGAAGTAAGTTGGTATAACTGGTTTTATGTTTTATGGTTTTGTGTTATCTGACTATCTCAAGGATTGCTTGCATAAAATTAGACCCTCTTAGTAACAGCCTGCATATCATTGCTGGAGCCTTCCTGTGTCCTGACAGAGTGCTCTTCAAACTATCTGGAGATATACAGAGCTGAGTATATTTTTCTGGCACTTCAGAGTTGTGTACTGGTAATTGTTGTTTGACTAATTTTATATCATTGCTAGCTGACTTCAGAGTTGTGCACTGTTATTTTTGCTTCACTGTATAGTTTTTCAGATCACTGCTGAAGGTGTTGGTTTTCCCATACTCATCCTCCCTATTCCTGTCTTGTTTAAATTTGGAGGCTTTTGCAGTTGCCTGCCCCCACTGTAGATTTGATCTGGAACACTCCCCCTGTCCCATCTCTTTACCTCATTCTACCTAATAGACTCCTTCTGCACTTGTTTTTAGTCATTTTTAATTTAATTGCATTTTTTAAACTGTTTGGTGTAACATTGCTACATACTTGTGTGCTAGCTTGCACTGCATTTGAATTGTTTTTACTGCTGTTTAGCTACTTTTCTGTATATATATATATATATATATATATATATATATATATATATATATATATATATAAATACCTTTCCTGTAACTAGTGTAGTCCAGAATCAGATTTGCTGAATCCAGGACTGTATGTAAGCTTCTGAGCCCCCCAAGCTTTCTGTGTTGGAGGGAAGCTTTCTAGCTTATCAGTGGGAGTGGGAAGCACTAGGTAACCTATCTACCACATAAGGAGTGGTTCTGGCCCAGAAATTGTAGTTATTGGCCATTTGGGCAGTTTTTCCATCTATCTCTCAACTTTCTGCTTTAAAAGCCCGCATTTGCACTTGTTTCCCCCCTTTCCTGTAACTAGTTTAGTCCAGATACAGATTCTTAGTTTTAGCACTTGAATTTGCTTATTCGTGATCAGCACTTGTTCAGAACTTGTAAGCACTAAATAACCTCTTAATTACTACAGCACTCAACCTTCCTCATTACCTAGAGGAAAACAGTTTTGGTACTTACTTTCCTCAGTTGCTTAGAGAAAAACAGCTCTTGTACTCACTTTCCTCACTTATCTAGAGGAAAGTAGTTTTTTATTCAAACATGTCCAGGGGTCAGCTCCCAGTGTTCTCTCCTGTCTATCTGATGAATCTGGGCATCTTGGGGCAATGTAGAAATTGCTTCATGTACACACACAACCCTCTCCTCCTACCACCCAACACTACAACCTGTGAGAGATGCACTTATCTAGCCAAACTGGAGGTAAAGCTCTTTCCAATCAAGACTGAACTTGACAGTCAAGAGGAGAAGGTAAACACTTGCACCACACCACACTCATCACATAGTCTCACTAAATCTGCACCACCAAAATCCGCACATAGAAACACAAAAACATTTGCAGTAGCTCTCAATAATTATCTGCTCAAGCGACAGAGACCTCCAAAGCAGAAATGCAAGCAACCCATCCCCCAACACAACCCAAATGACACATAGCCCGCAGACTCAGTGTGCCACTCAACCACAGCCAATAAGGCAAAACAACGTACCCAACACACTAGTCATAGGTGACTCTATAGTCAGGCACACTGATGTCCCACTCACCAGGCTAAACAAGGAGAAGGTTACTGTCAGCTGCCTGTCGGGTGCCAGGATCCGCCACATAACCCACGCACTCAGGTCACTCTGCAACAAGTACAAATATGACTCTGTCATTGTCCATGTTGGTGTGAATGACCTAAGACACCTCCCTGGACTACATGAAAAGAGACATGGAAGAGCTCTCCAATCTTGTAGCCCAGGCAGGTATGACCCTAGCCCTGAGTAGCATTCTGCCATCACCCAGAATGATGCCGCAGTACAAGGACAAAATCATTGAGTTCAACAATTGGCTAAGCTTCTGGTGCCATTCCAAAGGGATCCAGTATCTGTCTGCTTGGGATGATATGGTCGACAGACCACAATGCTTTGGCAGAGATGGCCTGCACCTGTCACCCCTGGGAATCTGGATACTGGTTAAGGTTCTTGCCGCCCCTATAGTGCCTTTTTTAGGAAAGGTTTAAATGACAGATTCACCACTGTAACAGGAACAGGCAAGCAATAACTGAGGGTGATGCTACTCAGTGCTAGAAGTCTAAATCTCAAAATCCACTCACTCGAGGCACTCCTTAAAATGGAGAACATCGATATCTGTGCAGTGACTGAGACCTGGTTCAAGGCTCCAGAGAGCACCCCTGCACTTCCAGGCTATAACTCATACCACACTTTTCGGCCATGTAACCTGGGCCAGAACACCAAAGGCGGAAGTGTGTCCATATTTATTAAGGATATCCACACCGCCAGGCTAGTTGCTCAGCATAATAACGAGGTTATCCAAGTGCAACTAACTCTGGGCAAAACTGCAATCCAAATTGTAGCTTGCTGCAGATCACCCACCATGCCCCAGGATTCCCACTCCTCTTTTCTTGATGTACTGGAAAATATTAGGGTTCAACCAAACAACCTAATAATGGGTGATTTCAACTACCCCACCATTAACTGCGAAAACTACTCATGTACCAACTCCTTCACTCAACGCTTTCTGGAATTCATAAACTACAATGCCCTGGATCAACTTATCCACACCCCCACTAGGGGCAAAAATATCCTAGATCTAGTCATTACCAACATGAGTGACTGGTGTTCCACACCTGAAGTCAACACCTCATTGGTCCGATCCGACCATAAGCTAATTACCCTAGATATCCACATCCTGCCCCCATTAAGGAAACCATGGTAAAACATTTCTCCAAAGCCTACTTCATGCTTCTTAAGACAGAAGTGGTGAACTTAATGACACCCACACAGATGGACA
The DNA here is from genome assembly GCF_019279795.1 of Protopterus annectens. Classification (NCBI taxonomy): domain Eukaryota; kingdom Metazoa; phylum Chordata; order Ceratodontiformes; family Protopteridae; genus Protopterus; species Protopterus annectens. The sequence continues at coordinate 1,391,039,316 of NC_056743.1, forward strand.
ATACAGTTACGACTACTGAATCCTACACAATTGCACTTTATAAGCACTTACATGAGTGCATGGATCATGCTATACCAAACAGAACCAAGGTGCTATCCTCCAAAAAAAGTAAGCCAATCTGGTGGTCCCCTGCCATAAACAAACTGTACAACAGAAGGAAGAAACTGTTGCAAAAGAGAGTAAAATCTCATGAGTGGAGGAGCTCCATGGTTAGCATCAGTAAGAAGCTGCAATCCCTGATAAAATCCTCCAAAGCTAGTTACGAAAACAAAATCACCACTGATTTGGAAGACAACCACAAAGCATTCTATAGCTATGTCAGGAATCTCAGTGGCAACACTCATATCTGCTCTGAATTACAGCACAATGGCACTAAATATACAGACCCAACTGATATTGCCAACATCCTGGCAGATAGGTTCAGTGCTAACTTTACCCCCCTCTCACCCCCTAAAGAGCCCATCTCTATACCGGAAGAATGCAAAGTTCCTGTAATCACGGCTGCACAGGTAAAAACCACACTCTCTAAAGCCAAGAACACAGCATCCATGGGATCAGACAACATCCCAGGCTGCATTCTACATGAACTACAGAATGAACTGGCACCCCCACCTAAGTACCATGTTCAGTCATAGCCTCACCTCAGGCTTTGTGCCTGCTGAATGGCACACAGCGACGGTTATCCCACTCACAAGGGGGGAGCCACCATGGACCCCAAGAACTACCACCCCATTAGCCTGACGAGCCTGGTCTGCAAGGCCATGGAACGTATCATCATGGAACTTATAAACAAAAACATTGGCAATCTCCAAACTCTGGACCCCACTCAGTTCAGGTTTGTAAAAGGCAGATCATGTCTCCTAAACCTGATAGACTTCTTTGAAGCAGTCACCAAAGCCGTAGACAAGGGTAAGGTGGTTCAAACAGCCTATCTAGATCTTGCCAAGGCTTTTGACACCATCCCCCACTCTGGAATTATAGATAAACTCACTAAACTAGGTATAAATCCCTATGTCACAAGATGGGTTGCTAACTGGCTCACTGACAGAACCCACACCGTGAAAGTAGCAGACTCCAAATCCAACTTCAGACCAGTGACAAGTGGAGTACCACAGGGTTCAGTCCTGGGTCCTCTCCTGTTTGGTATTTAGTTCTCTGCAGTACAGGCTAACACGGAAGTTCTTTGGCTAACGAAGTTCACAGATGACTGCAAACTAGGTGCCATAATCAAAACGCCTAACGATGTGGACATCCTACAAAAGGGCCTCACTGAGACAGATGCCTGGTGTCAAAGCCATGGCCTCAAGCTCAATACCAAAAAGTGCATTGTCATTCCCTTTGGTAAAAACTCTGTACCCATGAACTACAACATAGGCGGTAGTATACTTAACACCGAAAGTGTGATAAGAGACCTTGGGACACAGGTGGACAGTAGTCTCTCCTTTGATAATCACATTGCCACAGTAGTCAGGAAATCCTTCTATGTGGCACACCTCATCACAACAGATTTCTCATCCAGAAAAAAAAGAGGTCATTGTTCCCCCCTACTCATCACTCATTAGACCCATTATAGAGTACAATGTTCCTTTTGGTATGTACCTCACAAGACATCTGCAACAACTGGAAAGGCCGCAGAAATACCTCACAAAGAGGATTACCGGCCTCAAACAGAGGTCTCAAAAAACTCCAGCTTTACTCCATCGCATATCACCTACTCAGAAGTGATCTCTTCCTGACACAAAGCTATGTCAAACCCAGAGCTGTTGGACATGCTCCACTTAAAGAAATCCCAATCCCTCCAAGCTACACGCTCTAGGGACCTAAACCTTGTCACCACAAAAAACAGAACATGCCGAAGGGATAGATTCCTGTCCCAGAGACTTCCCATACTCTGGAATAAACTACCTATCTATATAAAACAAAGCTACTCATTAGCACTCTTCAAGAAAAATCTTGATGATTGGATGGAGAATAGGAAATTTACCCCGGGGATCACCTCTGTAGCTCTGCTCAACAGTGGCACAGGAAAATAATTTTCTTGGGTGGCAAAAGCCAGGGTACCTTTTTGGCTGGGTTTGTATAGGCCCTATGGCCGATAGCCTAGTACCTACCTGTGAACCTATGGATCTATAAGAAGTAAGAGCTGTTTGGCTGCCAAAAATATTTACTAGAAAATGCAAATTATGAAGAAAAAAATGGAATTTTTGGAAAAATACACGCAGAGTAGTACTCTGGAAGAAGAGGAGTAAAATTTAAGGGAAGACAGGAAATAAGCAATTTATGTTAGAGTTAATGAAAATTGTTAAACTGTATACTACACAAAAATTAAATAAATGTTAATATGGTCTGTTTTTTTTTTCTATTACTGTATATGTACCTATGTCACCTATTAATGTCATGTTTAATAAAGATGTTATTTTTTTAAAGATATGCATTTACAGTATTCCAAGCAAGCACATTTAATGTCAGTGGTACAACAGGTAGCACACTTGCCTTTGGTACTAAAAGATTTGTAGGCAATGGGTTCTATCCCTCCAGCAGCTGATTAAATTACTGATACCCCAGTGCAGCACTGGGAGGTGCTGTACTTCTGCGTATGTTGTCCTTTGGGTAAATGATAAACTGTGGTCCCATCTGCTTGAGTTGGTAGTAGCTCAAATGGATATAAAAGATCCCAGAGCACTTATCAAAAAGAATAGGAGAAGTTCCCCAATGCCCTGCACAAATTTCCCCAAGTAGTCTAAATAAATACCACTTCAGGTCTCCCTGAAATTAGGCCATTCACCTAATGGAGCTAACCTGGTCAACAAAAGATAAATAAATACTCGTGCAATTTATGAATATGCTATCTTTCCTTTTTTTCAGAATTAACTACTAAAAGTTGAAAATTCTGCTAGAAATACTCATGTAAAAATCTATAATAAGTCTACAAGTGTTTGTTATATTCTTCCAACAGAAGGAGAAGGATAAACAAAATTCAGCATTGAAACTTAAATACTGTATTTTCAGAAATAACTGGTCACATCACATAGGATGGTGATGCGAAACTCATTAATATGCTGGATAGAGCAGGTAAGAGTCTCAAAAATTAATAAACATGATGAGACTTGGGTTATGTCAAAATAACAGCATGCCCAGACGTGTACCTCTTGCCTCTTGCATCATAGTTGGAGCTAATCAGTATATAAGCCAACCTTATAGGGTATTAACACACTTATAAATTATTAAATAAAATGCATAGAAATTGTAAGCAAAAGAAGAAATAATCTTAGAAAAAAAGGAAACCCTCTTATTAGACTGCTTCTGTCAGTCTGAGTCATGTACACACACTTGATTTTTTCATTTGTATAAAAAGGGATAGAAGTAACATTTTACAGCTGCAAAACTGCAGAAAATATTATATTCAACTCCCATGATATGATATTCCCAGGAAGGGAAGTGTTTAGTTGTATTCTGGTCCATTTTTGTTACTGCATTTGTAGTTCCTTTCATAGCTCCCACCAGCGTTATAACATATACACACATGCACACACACACACATGCACACACACACACACACACACACACACACACACACACACACACACACACACACACACACACACACACACACACACTCACACACACACACACACACACACACACACACACACACACACACACACACACACACACACACAAACTTCTTTGTTTAAAAATAGGTAGTACTAATATTCTTTGAATGCAGAACTTTACAAAACTGTAGCAAGATCAAAAGAACACCACTGAAGAATGCTCCAAAACCGCAGAATAAGAGTCATTCAAGGGATCAATTCAATGCTGTATTGAAAACCTATGTGGAGGAGCCACATGATACATTTTTCCAGTATGCACCCTAGGCACATTTTCCATAATGTGGTTGATAATCAAATCACTCGTGTATCCAGATTATGCACCCAAGATGAGGTTTTCCTTGAAGAAAATAACAGATTGCTGCAAGGTTTTAAGGACCGTGGTTACAGGTCAGTCAGAGAAGACTTAACAACAGAAACTATGATACAGTTGCGAGGGAATAAAGGTAGACCCTACTACTCCCAACATGCAGTCCATGGAATGAGAAGTGGAAAGACTGTTAATGAAAGAACATCCACTAGCACAGAGGAAGGAATAGTAAGGGTCAGTATTACATATAGTTTTGATCATTCCATGGTTTGTGAAACCATCAAGAAATTTTGGCCTATTTTGACATCTGACAATAGGCTGAAAGAAATAGTAGGTGCCACACCTCATTTTACTTTTAAGAATAAGAAAAATCATAAGAGGTTGCTATGTGGCAGCAACCAAGGTTCATCTATGTCTAACAAAGTGAAAATGATTGAGTCCAGATGTTTTGGCACCCAGAAATGTGACAGTTGCAAAGTCTGTTCTGTTATTAATACCAGCAATGTTTTTATTCATCCCTTAACAGGTAGAAAATATCAGTTCCTTGGGAACGCCAATTGTAACAGTAAAAACTTTGTTTATATTGCTACCTGTAGTCTTTGCCCATGTTTTTATGTGGGCAAAACTAACAGGATGTTGAAAAAAAGGATTTCTAAGCACCACTGTGACATACACAATAAAGTGGTCACCAATGCTTTGTATACTCACATTAGAGGCAATGCTACTCATAGTTTTAGGTTTATGGTGCTCTCAATGGTTAGGTTAACATTAAGAGAAGGGGATATAACTAACAGGACAAAAACGGAAGAATCTAAATGGATAATGAATCTGAGAGCAGATTGCCCCCTGGGGCTTAATGGTATGGTTCCACTCAAACCGTTCTTGAAAGAATGAAGATTGGTTCATAAGTTCTGATGTAGATTCACTATAGCATAGCCTGTATTTCTGGTGCTCTGTTAGTAAGTTATGCTATTACATTGCTTTGTCTCTTTAAGATTGAAGCTTCAGTGAGATTTACGTCATCAATGGGTGGCTCCTGGGTTTAGTATGTTAATACTATTGAGACTGAGTTCAGAGTAGTTTTTTATAACATGGGTTATTTTCGAGTATTGAATGTGTTATTTTGTTTTCATCAAAATGTTTATTTTGAGTTGACAAGTTTTTTTAAATGTAAGTAGTTTTTTATTTTATATCTTTTTGTCTTTGCTGAAAATGGGGATTTTGCTTGAGTCTATGTTATCGAAAGGGGCCATGTGATGGTTGTGACTGGATTGCTTGCTTAACTGTTCTAATTATTGCTTAATTGGTTTGCTAGGATGCTTTTAAATAGCTTGATTTTAGCATTTGCCAGCAGGATCTGAAGAAGGCACATGCTAAAAGTGCTTATCCTGTTTTTTGTTTTGTTATTAAAGTTCTTAGTTGTTTTTACATTGATGGTGTAGCACTCCCTTTTTTCTGATTCTTGAACTTTACAAAACATCATCTTTTTCTCCCATCATATGATGTTGTAATTGCCATTATAAGAGTGTATGCTTTAAATCTGTAGTGTCTCCATCAATAAAATTCTCAGTGACAGGGGCTCTTGATCTGTACTATGTCTAAAATAACTTTAGAATAATATTTCCAGAATTAAGTCATCCTACCAAATATCATTCTCCTATAACTTTTATAGTACCTCAGGAACCTCCACACATTAAGTTATCGTATCAAATATCCTTCTCCTACAACTTTTATAGTACCTCAGGAACCTGCATGCATGCAGATTCAGCACCAGACAGTTTACCTGCCAGCCTGGTCCAGACCCAGTTCTGAATGTCAATATGCATGATGCCTTAAGTTTGGGGGGGCTGATAGTTTCTATCTGCTTGCAACACATCCATTTTCTATGAACTTGCTATACCTTATGATCAGAGAGAGAGAGAGAAAGGGATGGTAGTTTTAATCTGTCTGCTCCACATCTGGTTCCAACTGACAATATATATGGTACCATATGGTCAGAAGGGGTGGGATAGATAACTTAGCCATGGTTATAATAGAAAACAAAGTTCAAACAGTTCAATCTGCACCCAGTTGCCATAAGAAGGAGTACTGTTGGTTTGAGATTACAGGAACATAAAAAGAATCTAAGACAAATGCAGCAAAATGTTAAAAGTAAGATGGAATGGCTAGTATCTCCATAATCTCTATTAATGTTAACAGAATGATTAGTGATTTTCATCATCTCCTCATGTATAAATGTTGCAAAATATTTCCTAATGTTGTTATTTGCTTATTAAGATATTTCCTTCTTCCTAACACAAAACCAGTGTAGTTTGAATTGTTAAGGAGGAATAGGAGTTTGTGTTTTTTTCTTTCTTTTTTATTATTTATTTTATTTTATTTACATTTGTTAACCAGAAGAGTCCGACTGGACACAGGTCCGATTTCAGTGGAGGCCCAGGGAGAAAAGCTCCACATTAAGTATTACTTGCATTATACAGTTAGAAAACATAGCATTTAAATATAAACATTAGTCCAGCTGAGGACGTAAGACAAGAATAAAACATAGATGTAAAACAGCTGTAGAACACAGTACAATTTTAAAATATGGTGACATATACTAAACATGGTTACAAATGTAGTTGAGATTCATCAGTGAACAATTGATACAATCTGTTTTTGGGGTACATAACAGCCATTAGTAGTTGTTGCTACAAGAAGTTGTTATTATGTGGTAGGTAGCTGGGAACATGAGTAGCCAAGCTTGCTAAGAGTAGGTTGTTAGGGGGCCGAGAGAGGTAGTGGGTGAGTGGATGGTAATAGGGTTGCCACCTTTTCAAATGGCCAAAGTGGGACATTTTCAGGACACACATCAGATTTTACAGGCCGACACATACCCATGGTCAGTACAAAGGATAGAACTTAACTTTTTTGCCTACATGATAGCTTATTCTTGTAGCATTTTAGTTGCTTATTCTGTTTCTTATAATATTTAGGTATTTTAGATGCAGAATAACTGTGTTATGCAACTATTACATACAATATAGGACATAATTATGTCCTACAATCTCAGGACATTTGCCATTTTTAATAATTTTTGTCAGGACACAACTGCCCAAAGATGGACTGTCCCTCACAACGTGGGACAGGTGGTAACCCTAGATGGTAATAGAGGGTGGGTTCAAGGGCATATCTGGCAAGTTTTTAAGTGTCATTTTAGTAAGGATTTGAAGTAGGTGCAAGAAGTTACAGAGGTAATTGAGGATGGGAGGGAGTTCCAGAGTTTGGCTATAGTGCAGGAGAATAATGCTTCTCCAGCAGAGTTAATGGCTCTTGTGATCCATAGGAGGTTTTTGTGGCTGGTCTCGTGGATATGTAGGGTTGGAGTAGATTCTGGAGGGATGGGACTTTTAGTGGTTGGTTTATTAGTTTGTGGGCAAGTGTGAGTTGGTACCATTGAAGGAGGTGGGGGAGCTCTAGCCAGCCCAGTTCTGCTAGTCAGAGACAGTAGTGAGTATGGTAGGAAGCTCCTGTGGTGAATTTGATGATTTTGTTGTAGCAGGTTTCAAGCTTATTTAGGTTGCATTGTCTAAGTTTAGTAAATATTGGAGAGGCGTAGAGTCGGGTAGAGATAAGATGAGAATTTGCTACTGAAATTTTAGCTGCTTTGGTAAGTAGTTGCTGATTTCTTTATAATGTTCCTAGTTTTTTGTGCACTTTTTTAATGGTCATGGAAATGTGAATGTCAAAGTTCAGTTTATTGTCTATTTCTACTCCTAGTAATTTGGTGTGTTCTCCAGGATAGATGGTGGTGTTGTCTTTTGCTGTGATGTTAAAGTGAGAGCTGTCTAGGGTAAGTTTGGTGGGCAGGAAGATTAGTAATTTTATTTTGTTTGGGTTGAGTATTAGTTGGGCATCAGATAACCAAGTTTCAATAGAAGAAAATGCTTCCTGTGTGACTTTTTGCAGTTTGGGTAGGGAGTGGGATTTGCAGATTATGGTTGAGTCATATGCATATTGTATGAGTGTGCCATGTGTTGTGGCTGAGGCTAGATTATTGGTGAAAATAGAGAAGAGTAGGGGTCCCAGGATGGACCCTTGGGGAACCCCTATGGAGACTGGTAGTTGGGGGGAATAGGTCGTCCTGCCAAACAACTGCTTGGCGGTCAGATAGGTAACTCTGAAACCAGCTAATGACTGGTTGAGAGAAGGATAGGTTATTGAGAAGAGAGATGAGTTGTTTGTGTGGGACCATGTTGAAAGCTTTAGAGAGGTCTAGGAAGGTAGCTGAGGAGAGATAACCTGCATTTTTATTTTGTAGGATAGTGTTAGAGAAAGAGAGTAAGGTGGTGGTGGTGGTGCTATGGTTAGGTTGGAAACCATGTTGTGTGTTGGAGAGGAGGTTGTTAGCAAGGAGGTGATCTGAGACTTTTTTTTTTTTTTTTGGAAGAACAGTCAAGGTATTACTGTTTTGCTTAATAAATGCAGTCTTAAGTTACTATAATTCTCAAATCATGAGACCTGGGAAATGGGCAGTACTACATTTTTCTATATAGTTTTGTTTAACCTTTGTTGAATGAGTTAGTCTCAATAGAATAGTAGCCTCTTTTCAGGGGAGACCTAAGGTGGTATTTATACTACTAAGCGAAATTTGGCCAGGGCATCAGGAAACATCCCCTACGCTTGGTAGTTGGGTGAAGGATTTGTGTGTTACACATCCTGACCTCATGTTTTCTGTCCAGGTGTGGAGGCAGCCAGGAGGAACAGGAAGAAAATATGGCTGATTGAGCTTTGGCTGAAAATAAAGTGAAGGTTGATGAAAATGGAGCTGAAACTGTAGAATCACTACTAGAAGTTTTTTTTCTGATGCTGTGGGTGCAGAAAAAATAGTGCTATTGGAAGAAAAGGAGATTGTAGCTGTAACAGAGATGAATTCAGAGGAAAATTTTCAGAGGAGATTGCTTGAAGGAGAGACAGTTACCTCTGAGAAATGCATAATCAGGGGCAGCTCGTGCTATAGGACTGCAGGACTGCAGCCCCCCACCTTTAAAAAGAAAAATAATTGTGCCCCCCCACTGTAGAAAATGAAAAGAAAATAAATAAAAATTCATGATGGTCTCGGATCTCACGCATGTGTGCTGAGTTCCTGACTGCTGTGTTTGGCAATCCAGAACTCCACGCACACATGCATGCTTACTTCCTGAACTCCAGACTGCTCAGTTAGGCAGTCCAGATAGGGAAGGAAGGAAACTCTGCCCTGCAGAGGACTTAGCTTGCAGAGGGCATGCTTACTTCTTGAACTCCAGACTGCTCAGTTAGGCAAGCTGGATAGGGAAGGAAGGAAACTCCACCCTGCGGAGGACATAGCTTGCAGAGGACAGAATCAGGCAGGCTGCTATGGAGGATCGGAAGGTAGCATGTGTGTGTGTGTGTGTGTGTGTGTGTGTGTGTGTGTGTGTGTGTGTGTGTGTGTGTGTGTGTGAAATGCCCCAGTTGCTACATGGTGGTGGATAGAGAATAAAGCTTGAACCCTGTACCTTGGGCCCAACTGGCAAAAGCCTGAATTCCCTACCCACCATTTGTAAAACATTTGCAGATTTTTGCCTCATATTTGTTCTGTTCTGTTCCTCATAAAATCTGTGGTTTCTGTATTGTTGTTACTTGGCGCAGCCAGAGTTGCAGTGGTAGTATTGCTGTTTAACAGCTACAGGTTGTCTGGTTTGATTCTTGGCTGGGGTGGCTTTTGTGTGGAGTCTGTATGTCCTCCCTGTGTTTGCTCTGGTGTCCTCAATAGATATCTGTCCCTATTTTTTGGACTGTATTCCCCAATTATTGGCTTCATCCAGTTTTTTGTGCCAAGGTTGAGAGCTATGGTAACTGAATTCACTAAATGTAGCCATTTAAGTTTCATTCTTCCTTTCTTTCATAAAACAGATAATTTGGCATAGTGGTATGTTGCTCTGACTGTTTTGCACAGGGTCCTGGGTTCAATACTTGGCAGTGAAATGTACGGTGATAAATCAGCATTTTATTCTAACAACTTTGCAACATTATACAAGCAATTTTTAAACTATGTCCCTGTTTTTTTGGTCTCCCCCCCTCCATGTTGGATTTTTCCAGATTTCTTGTGCTCCAAAGTTCAGAGCTGAGTGTCAAGTAGATTTTACAAGAAGTTGAGAGCTGCAGGGGAACAAAAGTTTAGTGCTGCTTATGCTGAGCCTGCTTGTGTTGTTAATAGCACAATAGGCAGTGTACTTGATTTTGATGCAGAAGGCTGTGGGATCTACTCCCACAGTAGATAGATGCATTGCTGATACTGTACTGTATTGTAAAGGGGGTGGATGCTGCCATCCTTTTTGGTGAAGATACCTAGTAACTATGAACCTGTTATCAGTTTGCCATCCATTCCCTATTGCAATATTACTAGCTTATTGTTTTTTAATGCAACTTAGGCAATTTATTCCTCAAGGGCAACAGGCACTTTATTTGTAGATGAAACAATGAAATATAAAGTTGTTTGCTAGCAGCAACCTCTTCATTAGTTACAGATTTCTTTAATGTGGAATTATTTAGATGACTTTTACTTCTTCAGAGATTATGCATATGTACTGATACTGGCGGACTGTAGAAGTTTAAGTAGACTTGTATGATGGAAATGTTCTGAATTGAGCAGTTTTGTCATTATTGGTGCATGCATTTTGTTTCATTGTTTACTGGAAAAATGTTCTGAATTGAGCAGTTTTGTCATTATTGGTGCATGCATTTTGTTTCATTGTTTACTGGAAAAATGTTCTGAATTGGGCAATTTTGCCATTATTGGTGCATGCATTTTGTTTCATTGTTTACTGGAAAAATGTTCAAAACAAGATTCAAATACCCTCTAACAACTGTATTATATTGTACAAGGAATATAATTTAATACAATCAGGAAGGTGTATCAAAGACCACATGTATGTTTCGTGTCCAAGGGGCCTAAGATTTGAAAACAGCCCAAAGTTAATCTTTATCTGCCCCTGGCGAAATTTATTTTCTTTGAATGTGGGTTTCAATGCTGTTTCCATGAATGTGAATTTTAAGGGCATAGAAGTTTTAATGCTAAGTCTGTTTTCATTGTGAGATTGCATTGCTTTATTTAGCAGATGTCTTAGTGTATGTGCTGTAAAATGCAAAATAAACGTTCAAATGAAGTCCAAATCATCGTAGAAGTAGAGCAGTATGCACATTAGTGTTTATGGTAAATGGGGTGCAATAGCCAAGTAATGGTTCATTGGAATGGCTGCAGGGGGGAGGCTTCATTCGACCACAATTTTATGGGGGAGAAGGCAGCAAACTCAAAGACAGCTCCGGCTGAACTACACCTCTCAACTGTCCAGATTTTCACAGAATGAATGGATTTTTGCTTCTTATTTTTGGTTTGTTCCTCATAAAATGTGTGGTTTTCTTGTAAATAATTTAGGAATTAAGTCAGTAAATAATGACAGACACTGAGTTTCAGACTTCACAACCTTCAGAAAAATGCATGCTAAAGCAAGACCTGTTATTATATCAATTGTCTCAATTTATACAACAATTTATAGTACTGTTTATATGTTCCCCCAGTATATTTGGCCTTGTCCGGATTTCCTGCATTAACAGGTTGAGAGGTACGTGCAAATAAATTGTTTTATAGAATTAGGCATATCTGAACCTCTCAACTGTCCCCAATTTTGGCTCAAAATGTTGCTCTCCCCCTAATAATCTTGCCGTAAAATGGCAATTTTGGAAGAAAACGTGGAGGGCTTGCAATTAAGAAATAACTGTAATAATCAGTTATAGATTACCTTTATTTCAGAAATGCATGTAGATTCTTTTATTTTGTCAGCTGCTCAAGTTAGCAGCACTAATATTAAAAAGTGTCCCTTCTTTGACAGGTTCCCAGCTGTATTGTGTGGCTATTTTATATTTTTGGATCACATTTTTGGTCCATTTTTCATAAAATTGTGTTTTTTTGGCAAATTAGTGGCAAATCATTAAAGAGTGAAGTTAAAGTTTCAGATTTCGTACCTTTCAGAAAATTCATACTACTGCAAGACCTACTATTCTATTATCTTTCTAAGTTTATAAGAGCAGTATTTAAAAATTGTCCTCATTTTTGGGCCTTTGTCCCACTTCGATGTATGGCTCTGTCCATATTTCTTGTTCTGAGGTTGAGAGATATGACAAATGTGTCAGGGCCATCACAGTCAGCCAGAGACATTTCAAATTGTGACATACTTGTTGCACCCCACTCCCCCATGTAGTGACTCTGGATGTGTCCAAGCAAGGCAAGGATCAGTTATGCAGTGTAAATGTGCAGAGTATCCCCCCATCCAAGGTAGACGTAAGTGCTACATTTATTCTGTCCTTGATTTTGCAGAATGTTCTGGTTTCTGTCATATTTTTATACTGTTGATTTATGCTTATTATTACTCAGAAAGTGCCTGTTGCTCTGTGTTTAAGTAGCAATGCTTTAATGACCATCAGGTAAGCTTGTCTGAGATCATAAGATGCAAGTAAGCTTTAATAAGCATACTGTTAAAGAACTGACAACATTGAAAGCCTTTCTGTTGTTGCCATGCAGAGAATACCTACATAACTAGATAATGTATAAGCCTTGGGTATTGAAATGCATATGACAGCATTTGTAATAAAGGACAGGATTACATTATTTTAAGAAGCTCGTTACATTTGTTGGAGACTTCCAGTCATCTTTGCAGGCTTTACCTGTAAACCAAACAGAATGCCAATCTATCATGTGTGGTCTGTAACCTGAACAGTAATCCTTTAAGCAATGTATTTTGAGCTTGTTTCTTGTTTGCCTTTCATTTATTTTTTACTTTGATCATGTTTTCCCCATGAAACAAGCTGATAGTTGTCAGGCAGCAGGTCTTTTTTGGATAAGAAACATTTTTACAAGTGGGGGTATCACAGAGATTGCTACTTTCAGCATGTTACTTGGTACTTTAATAAAGCTGAATATACATTATAATTAGAACTGCAGTGCAAGGAGAAGTGGTTTGAGTTGAGTGCTGCTTGTTTTTCTTATACTTGATTTTGACTGGCATTCCAGTAATTTATTTAAAAAGTAATTTATTTTTTCATGCCTCACAACCTTTTTGTTTCCATCTAGCTATTAAGTAAGCTGTCATGCAGCCAATGCATTGAAATATTTATTTTCTTCTACACTTCATTTTGTCTTGATTGGACTCTCATAATGACGGTTTGGCACCCAGGGCAGCGTATTTAATTAAAGTTACAGTTTTTGTGGTTTTGACCATAGCTCCTCCCCTTTTTAGTTGGCCAGACCCCTTCCCATTGACCCCACCCATTCACCTGTCACCTGCAACCCCCCTTTGATTTGAAGTCACCAGCCGCCACTGTGCATAATTACAACCCTCCAATTGGGAAGTTTGCAGGATGATTATTTGGAAGAAATGGTAAACCAAAGTAAACCAGAAAGTGGAGCAGCAATTTCACAGAGTAACATCATGGAGAAAATAGAAGAAGAAAAAGGAGAAGAGAAGAAGAGACTATGCCAGAAAAAGTTTAAGAGACAAAAACTTGTGCACAATCTGTGGGAGAAGGAGCAAAGAAGAAAGAAGAAATAAAACAAACAAAAAAGAAGGATATAGTATATGTGAGCTGTAAAAAAGAAGAAAGTTTGAACAGGTATAAGGTTTGGGACTCTGTCATAGCACCTTTGAGTGTCAAAGCAAAATATGTAAGAGCATTCATTTTAATTAATAAAGAGACTTTTTGTGACTTGATATTTGAGACTGGTCAGGCCATGGAAATTTTTTTGGGAGCATATGAACAAAAGAAAAATATTTATCCATGGACAGAATATGTCATGCAAGCTTTTTAAAGACAAAAAAATGAATAATGATCCAGTTTAGAACTGAAGTTGAAGCAAAAAAACTTAAAGAACATTTGTTAACTATATGTAAAGACGTAATGGGCACTACAAAAGTATACAATAAAACAGGACTATGGACTGGGGGATGGGAATGTGGAGTAATACTGAAAATGGAAAATGATAATGCCATACACGTACCTAGTACTATTAATGTTCATGGTAATAAGGGGTTTGTGAAATACAGGAGTTAACCAAAAGCTTGTTATTTTTGTGGAAAAAGTTATCATTTAATCAATGACTGTGGTAACAGAGATGTTATTTATGTGGTAAAACAGGGCATAATTAAAAAAAATGTGATTTAAAGTGCAAAAAAATGTGGCAAAACTGGTCATTCATGGCTAGAATGTGAAATGAATGTGCAAGAAAATGAAAAAGAAGTTATACAGGAGAAAGAGACAGTAGAATGTGTTATATAAGAAAATGTACATAAATATGTGACTGACAAAGAGGTTATACATGAAGTTAAAGAAAATAAGGAAAACAAAACAGACAAGACAAGTGAGAAAGGAGCAGACTGGTGCATAGTAAGAAATAAAAAGAATTTGATAGGGAAAAGAGTTAAAGAAAGGAAAAGAAAATTCAAAACATACCCCAGGAATCACGAAGCCTCCGTGTAAGAGTTATAACTCTTACACGGAGGCTGCAGTTAAACGGAGTGATGTCAGCATGCTCTGCATATTCATGAGAGCATGCTGAATCACACCTAAGTCTAACACGGTCCATGTAAGACAGTAGGGGGCGTGTCCGTAGGCTGAGCCCTGCAAGCAGACACGCCCCCAGAAGTCTAAAAGTGCCCAAAGTAGACACCCACAACAGAGTCCACGGAAATGTGAATAAACACAACACAACACATGCCCCTACAGACCATAAACATATATAAAAGAAATATAAATGAACATGTCATATTTTTTAAATTGTAAAGATGTTTAACCGTGAGTGCGTTTATGCTGGCGTGCCCGTAGCGCAGCTACAGTTAGCAGTCAATGGGAAAGCATATAAGAACTAAATATGCAAAATAAGCCAGGAAGCAATAGCGAAGCGGTAGAGATGCCGGCTGCAGAGCAGGCATTCATGGTTCGAGCCCCCACAACACAATTTTTTTTTTTCGCAAAATAAGCAGGAAACAAGTCCCTGACACATATATGTACACATAAAACCAGAATATATGTAAAATGCAATGTGATAGCCCATTTATATTGAATAAATGTGAGCTAAGAAATGAATATAAACTGCCAGATGTGCTTATAGCTGAGCTACAGTTCAACAGAGTGAGGGTATGTGCCCGTAGATAAGCATTGGTTTAACTGGTGCAAAATGAGTGCCTGTAGCCGAGCAGTGGTTTACCACGCTAAATATATGTGCCCCTAATTGAGCTAAGCGGCATATGCGTGCCAATAGCCAAATGAGGCTTAAACCAGCGTACCCCGTTTGCGCGGAGCTGCGCACCGCGCAAACAAGCTAACCGACGGGCAACGTTGAGCAAGCCGTATCAAAACTGCCTTCACACAGACACACCCCACAGCATGTCTAGACAGTCATGAAAAATAAAAAGCAGTGGTCAGGTTCGAACCCAGGATACTATACACCATAGTCAAGGCACAGAACCACTGAGCCATGACAGCAGTACCTAGAAATGCAATAATAGCTTATATATAGGAATGAATACAAACTGCAGCATGACAATGCAGGTTTACTGAAGTTGATACAATTCCAAATTGGCCAATCACAGATATGTGCGGGAAAAACGGACTATATAAGCCCCATAGGCGGGAATACACAGCATAAACGATTGTAGAACAGACCTGCATGCAGAATGTCAGGTGTAGGTGAGGGTAGTCGCTTTCGAGCGCAGAGGTGGGGTGTTGAGGAGTCCAGGTACATGGCCTGGCTCCTAGTCCACAACCATGAGGCCCAACTCATGCAGGGCCAGGTCCTCTGGGGAGCGTACAAGGCTGAGGCATGGGACCAGTTGGCTCATGAACTCACCAGTGCCACAGGAATTCCTAGGACAGGTGAGCAGGTCCGTCACCACTATGCGGACCTGAAGAGACGTAAGCAGGGCCAACTGAACCTTTGGATCCAGGAGGCCCGGCAATCATCCAACGCCCCACCACTGAGTAAGTATCAATTAATTATGTATGTAGAAAGTTAAACTACCTGAAATCATGGAGATGTGTATTCCAATATTACTTCATTTATATTACAGCTGCAGGTGTCCGTTCTGCGAACCGCAGAGCCTATGCCGATAGGCTGGTGCGGTTGCGCCACCAGGCAGGTCAGTAATCCACTACTAGTAACTGTAAAGATATATATATATAAATGTATGACAGTCAGCATAAGAGTGCAGTGTAGCCAGGAAGGAATTAAATCTGCAAGTCACAGTGTGAAAGTGTATGCAAGTATTGCCTGATTACAACAGTTCCCAGCCTGTAAGTTGAAACTAATCATGACACTGTCCAACACATATTTTGAAATAAAACTGCCCTGCCTGTAAGAAAATAGTACACAACCTGCAGCAGCAGGTAAAGTATAGCTGCAGAAGAGGATGAAATCACATGTGTGAAATATATCCCTGTGGAAATACTGAAACATGACAGAAGTGAGACTGCTGGAAAGAACTGTAATAACTACTGTTAAAACATGTCAATAAAGCATAGAAGTACCAGTCTGAATAGTAACATGAAAGCAAGTGAGAGAGTGTGAGAAAGTGTCAGGAATACAGCACTACAGTAGTAATAACCCCTGAATAAACTATACTGCAGTCAGGACATAATTAAATGCATGTGAGACTCAGAACCAAACAGAAAAATCTGTTCAAAGTGTTGCTGCATGTGGAATGTGTACACCAAAATCTGGATATGTTGCTCCCAGTCTGAAATATGCAGATAGGATGATTGTCTGATATACCAAACATCCACACCTGTCTACAAGTATATAAAGCACAGGTAACAGGATGATGTATCTGCACAAAGTTCGATATGAATGTGTATGAACAGCAATAACATGTAGAGTTATGTTGCAGTAACAGTCCCATCTGCAAGGTTAAGTAGTTAACATATAGGACACTGTAGTTAGAACAGTAGTGTGTATATAACTGTAGCTATTAGAAATGTACAGCATATGTAGTTGTATTCCAAGGTGTTAATATTATGTTTGATTTACCCCACCCTCTAACCATCTATAACCCATTCCACGTGAAAATGGTATGTGCAATCACAATTAACACCCCTGGACGTCTGTCCTGTTGGGTCATATATATTTGCATGTCTGTTGATGCATCCACCCCATTCATACATCCACACCTGATGGCCTGTTGCCATCAATCAACCCTGCATGTTGTTGGACTGTGTATTACTGTTCAAATTATGCATGTGTTATGCATGCTGTTCAATGGTGTAAATAACTGGGTGTTTGGTTAATGGGAATACTAATGCATGCTGTTACAACTAACTGTGAATGGTATTTATATGTCACTAACCCAAACTGTCATGACATAATGCAAAACATAGAACGACAGGGAAGGCGGGTTCCGGCGGACCCACCTCTCCCACCTCAGCTGGCGAGTGCACCTGGCACTAGTGCCGAGTCCGGACCCTCCTTCGGTGGCCCTGTGCCACCTGCGGGTGGAAGCGCTGCAGGGGATGGGGCTCACCCCCCCTCTGCAAGTGTGGCCGGAGGAGATCCACCACTCACCCTCCGTAGCGTCCGGACTGTGGTGCGTAGGGAGATTCGGGACTCTGTCCTTGAGCCCCTACGCCAGCTCGAGGCACGGGTGGCTCAACTAACGGGCATGCCCATTGCCCCGCCTACACAGCCCCCAGCACAGCCCCGTCCTGGGCAGTGAAGGAACAGTGGCAAATGCCTATGGGTGGGGATATCAGTTCCACTGTTGCCATCTGTGGGCTCATGGGCTCTGGACATCCAAACCTCCGTCCCCGTCAATTGTGTAACCCCCCACACGTGTCATACACCGCCCCTGTATGCGTCTTGTTTGTCTTGTCTGTTAACCTACCCAACCTACCTCCCCAGCTGTACCGACTACCTTCACCTGACATACCACTCTCACCTGAAAAAAAAAAAAGGGCACTCTGTACCCACAAAAAAATTACGCCCCATACATAGCTGCCTATTCCGCACATATGTCTACTGGACATGGAACCCATCAATTCCAATTGGCTGTACAACAGGTATTATTGTTGTCCTGACACCTCTCTCAGGGGTGGAAGGTTTCAAATGTCACACCAAATTACATACATATGCACAGCTGTTGCTGCTGAAGAAATGGGCAGCTATGGGCCTTACCTACATCCCTCCTGCACATCCCAAGCTTGTTTCCCTACTGTCTTACCCTCTTTGTGACCCCTTTTTCACCACTTTCCTGTCTCCCCGTTTTCTTTTCTTTCAAAGAAAATAGCGTGGGTGTGCGCAAGAGTAAGCACGTTTAAGCGGTTGTAAGCGGGTGTGTGCAGAGCTAACCGCCAGTGCGCATGCGTGAGCTCCGCACAAACCAGCGCTAACCCGGTTACAACTGCTTAAAAGTGCCTTAGTCACTTTGATTGACAGGTCCTGTACTCAGTTCCAAAGAAAAATAAAATCCCACTGTGAGTCCCAACCCAGGACCTTGGCAACTATAGTCTGCATGACTTACCACTAAGCCATGACTCTTATATAGAAACACTGTGCTAAAGTAAATATATCATTTAACAGTAGGAATGAATGTAAAGGGAATATAGATGTGTAGTACACAAAGCATGACATTTAGAATCACAAACAAAACTGGTGGATTTCCATAATAGTAGTGTGTGAACAGAAACAGCCATGCTAGTTGGAAGCTAGTAGGTAATAATGTCACCATAGCACCTTGCAAGACACACACATACTCATAGCAGGATAAGCACTGCCCATACCCCACAACCTCTTACAGGAACACATCCGGACCAAGTAATAAAATATGTGGAGCAAAGGCCCAAAACCAGGGACACATTACAAATAAAGTTACAACAAATGCAGACAGTTCAGAAAGTAACAGGGTCTACACCTTGTGGGATGTTTGGAAGGGTATGCAGTCTGGAACTTGAATGTTTGTCACCATATTCTGACTTGAGCCCAGACTGACTTGCCAGATAAAGGTGTGCATGAGATAATGACCAAATTATGAGGCAGAAATGTGGACAGCCTGCAAATATCTGTACACATGACAGGTCCAACACCACCATATTTGAATAGTTAAGAACCTAGACATAGCAACAGTGAATGTCTTACAGGGATGCCCCACAGACCCCATGTGAAATGTACAAACAGTAGGCAGAAAGGTGTAACACATGCAATGGTAACTATGGAGTCCGGAAAGTATTCACCACTCGCACGGCAGAAAAAGTGTAGTAATACATATGCTCATGCTAACCCACAGTCACAACTGCAGCATACCAGACATTTTAATGGGTGTACCCCACTGATATGTACCATTCCATGAGGCACATAACTGATAAACCTGAAGGTCTCTGGGGCCTGCTTAGCAGCATACTCAAATACCCTAATAGATGTCAAGGCCCACACCATGGCCAGACCACACTGCATGCTGTAACACCCTAGCAGATATAGCAAGCATTCCAAGGTGTGAATGTACATGGAAAATAGGAAAGCTACAGCAGCACACTACAGTCAAGACACCTAGCAGGCATAGAAGTAGTGACTGTAAAGGGCAACTATTGAAGACTTAGCAACAGAGTGCAAGCAAATGTGAAAGGAAGCACACACACACACACACATTAACAATAGTAGTAGTTGTAGTTGTCAGTGTACATACACAGTTAGTACAGGAAACTGGAGAAATGAATGGAGGAATGTTAATCCACAACACACCTGGAAATATGAGAGAGATACCAACCTTTACACTCACAGAACATTGTCCACAGCATAACAGCATGGTCCCTGCCCTTAACATCTGAAAGGGCTACGCCTATCTCACACACCTTTTTATAGCACTGTTCTGAAATCACAGTGAGAACTGCAATCAGTACACAACTGGCTGCATGCAATTAGCAAATGCTGGCTAACAATTGGTGCAGAGGCCATCACATGGGCATATGCAGATACCTACAAAAGTATGCTGTACTCCATGTCCATGCATGCAATACTTTCATTGCACCCTGAGAAGGACGTGAGAGACAGACAGAGAGAGAGAGAGAGACAGAGAGAGACAGAGAAAACTGCATTTAAGCAGACAGACACGAATTGTTCAGCAACAGCTACCTGAAAGCTGACGACTGGGAAGTGGAGCAGCAGGACAGGGAA
Source organism: Protopterus annectens (assembly GCF_019279795.1). NCBI lineage: Eukaryota > Metazoa > Chordata > Ceratodontiformes > Protopteridae > Protopterus > Protopterus annectens. Next base: position 1,391,059,444 of record NC_056743.1, read on the forward strand.
CCAGACAGCAGCAGAAGCAGCTGTGACAAACACAGGTAATGTAAAGTAATACTATAAAGGTCTACATACTGTGAACCCTCCATATGTGTCATTGGTCTGTATCCATATGTATATGGAGATGTGTAAAGGGCAGGAGACATACAGCAACTATCAGTGAAGACTGTACATACATTTGTATGTGAGAGCATGTATGTGCACATATCAATGTTGTTTGATTGTAGGTTGTAGTGCCATGTACAAATTAGGTTACACAGCTATGTGTGTTTAGCAGTATGTTAGTGTGTGTCTACAGTATAGTAGACAAATATGTTGATATACCTGTCTAACATATGGTTATGTATGTATGTCAACATATGTATGTGTATATATATATATATGTAGAGATATAGATATATATATGATATGCATATATGTATACATACATAGAGAGAGAGATGTAGGAATACATAGACAGATGTCAATAGAATATTGTACCAACATATCTATGTAATGCACACATGCAGATATAGATATATGTAGATACATATACATAGACAGACTGATCTGACTACCTACAGGTATGATTGTATATGATGACCTGCAACACAGCCTGTCCCACCCCCTCTGTCACTCACACCCCCTCTGTGCCCCCCCTACACATCTATGGCAATATATGTCCCCAATATATATGTGTATATGTATACAGACATATATATATATATATATATATATATATATATATATATATAGATATATCTATATACATATATATATATATATATATATATATATATATATAGAGAGAGAGAGAGAGAGATGTATATAAAGTCTGAGTGAGGCACATGTGTACAGATGTATTGCAACAGGTGCCTGGTGACAAAGGCATGGAGTGAACACCAGTGACAAATCCGGAGTATCATACCACATTCCAGATCACCCACACCAGTAACCACCAGATATGTGATTGGCCGCCCACCACTGCATGTGTCAGGGGTGAGCAGGGTCAGAAATGTGTAGAATAGTGGCCCCAATGATAGTCACAGTGGCACACTATCCCTGGAATACCTGCACATGGTATGTGTCCGCAGACATGGTGAGTCAGGTATGGACATGTAGGTCGGTGTACCCCCCACACCACATAATGGATGCCATGGTATGGACCTCACATTACAGCAACAGATATGGAGAAGGACACAGTGACATGTACAACACTGTGACAATGCACTCAAACACATTACCAATGCACAGTGACTGACAACACCACAGAGTACACATATGCTACCCACATAGAGGTTACCACTCCCAGATGTACATATGGAGGTCACACCCATGACAGATGTCCAACAACCATAGTAACACCTCCCACCATCCACAACCTACATGTCTGCTGTGTGTCGTCCGTGCCACTGCAATAGTGTGCACATGTGGAGGTAAGAGTTCCTACTCACAGATAAGACACACCCTGCAATAAACCACACAGTGTTAAGAAGCGAGACTCCCCATGAGTACATGTCACACATACCCCTGCTGAATGTTAGTCAGATAGGTAATATGCCATATGAGTCACCCTGTGTAACTGTGTGACAGCAGCAGTTACCATCACACCACATGTGTCACAATGGTCAGGGTAGCAGAACAGTACGCTGCTGTAGACACAGCATATTGTATAGTATTGTATTGTAATGTAATGTATTGTGTTGTATTGTATTGGTATGGTGAGGTGCCTCCTTCATGGAGTGGAACCACTGCTGCTGTGCACCAGTGTACAGGTACATATCCTGTAGTCAGGCTAGTGTTACATAGCACTCCTATATGTGTGTTTAGCTCCTGTCAGAGGTTATGTAGCATGCAACTGGGGATACCATCAGGTCCCATCCATGTTGTGTATTCTGCTGTCCTGCGGGTGTCTCTCACCTGGACATCTGTGATGACGGGGAGGTTGCAGTCAGCTGGGATAACTATGCCTTATTACAGGGGAGAGGGCGGGGTGACACCTGCACTGAACCTGTCCGCCACAATGTTGTCGATATCTGTGGTGTCAGTGAAATATGTGTTGTGTACTACCTATGGGCATAGAGGATGGCTCCTGACCAGGTTGCTAACATAACTGAGGAAGGCCTCCTGGTCATCTGTAGTGTCACTCTTGAATTCCCTCTCAACGTTGCCCATGTAGTCAGTATGATGGGAAATAGATCCTTACCAGTGCTGCTCAGACATGCCCTCCCTTCAGTGAATGATTCTCTGTCTTGCAGTAGCTTCCATCTTCTGTAATACAATCTGTCTATGGCTGGGGTCCACCAGACAGGATGCTGCCCCTTTGTGGAGAGTGTCTTGGTCAGATATGGGATTGCATGATCCATGCATTCTTGGAGATGTCTGTAGACAGCAATTGTGTAGGGGTCACCATTGTGGGTTGTATCTGCCACTGGCCCAGTGGGCTGTAAGGATACCATATCACTGTTACAAAGTGTAAAGTTTGTATCTGTAATGTTATGCACTATAGTCATCTGTGCTGGTGGTGGAGGTGGGATATGTATATCCAGGGCAATCAGTGTGTGGTCAGCCCACAGTAGTTGCCGATGTAGGCCATACAGTACCTAGATACAAACCCACAGAGTGAGGAGGTGCTTCTGGCCTGAATCAGTGTTCTGACTGCTGGTGTTTGGTAGTATGTCATATGGCGTCTGCCAGGTACTGTTGCACAGTTGCTGGCCGAGCACTGATACCTGGCCATCTACATGTGTATCCACCAATAGACAGACAGATGCTACATATGTGAGATATGTTGTATCATAACAGTCGAGTAGCATGTGTAGTATGTGTGCCAAAGTCTGCTGACATATATTGCTGATACCAGGTTATTTTCTTTCTCAGGTACATGGCCCACCATGAACCCCACCTACTCCACAGCTGAGGATGAGGAGATACACCAGAGCCTGGTGTGGGACTATGCAATACTCTTTTCCCGCACCAGCCAGAATCAGCAGGAGAGGGCTGCACTGTGGCAAGACCTTGTCCGTTGGGTAAATGATATAGGCACGCATAATAGGACATATGAGCAGGTACGACATCACTGCAGTGATTTAATCAGACATGTCCGTCAGCGTGCGTCAGATATCCACAGGCAACAGGTCGCCACAGGTGGTGGGGTGGCTACACATCCCCCACTCACCAGACGGGAGGGACTACTCCTGAGTGTAGTGGCTCCAGTCCACCAGCAACAACAACAGCAGCAGACATGCATCATGATGGAGGCTGGGGCCACACAGCAGCAAGATGGTGAACGAGCAGGTAATATGTCATAGGTATAGTTGACTGTTGTGTACACTGGTAGTTAATGCATGTGTGAGGTGTGTCCTTGGTTTGTAGCTGTCACCATAGTATTTAATGTGCAAGTGTGATATCCTCAATATTAGCTGCCGACCTGTGAAAGGCGACTGTTGTACTCCTGACCTGTATCATACACAGTAACAATGGCACAGTTGTGCCCACTGACGTTAGTTTCTTCATGTCTGCAGGACCCTCTGGTATAACTGCAATGCAGCCTATCCATGCTGGTGAGTGTGTATTAACAATTCCTGTAATAGTGTTGATAGTAATAGTACTATTTGGCTCACTTAGTAGTGCTCTTTGTATGCATGTAGGTGTGTCTGTGTCTGTGTGTTGTTATCATGCATACTGAGTACTGTACAATTGTGTGAAACTGTGTGCATGTGTGCATGTGTGCATGTGTGCACCTGTGCATGTGTGCACCTGTGCATGTGTGCATGTGTGCATGTGTGCACCTGTGCATGTGTGCATGTGTGCATGTGTGCATGTGTGCATGTGTGCATGTGTGCATGTGTGCACCTGTGCATGTGTGCATGTGTGCATGTGTGCACCTGTGCATGTGTGCATGTGTGCATGTGTGCATGTGTGCATGTGTGCACCTGTGCATGTGTGCATGTGTGCATGTGTGCATGTGTGCACCTGTGCATGTGTGCATGTGTGCATGTGTGCACCTGTGCATGTGTGCACCTGTGCATGTGTGCATGTGCATGTGTGCACCTGTGCATGTGTGCATGTGTGCATGTGTGCACCTGTGCATGTGTGCATCGCTGGTAATGTGTAGACATTGTAAACTGTGTTTCCTGTTTCCTTCCCACAGGTTCTGTTGCTGCTCTGGTGTCATGTAGCAGGGAACCTGAGTCAGGTGCCATGGGTACTGATAATGATGACATTGGTGTAATGGCACAGGAAGGTATGCCAGGGTCTGCCATTGGTCAGCCAATTGACAGTACACAGCTGTCGACCCCATCAATGCGCACAGTTATCCTGCCAATACACCCCTTGTCACCACTGTCCCTAGGTGATGGACAGCATACAGTGGGCATTGACCAGGGTAATGTGGTATCTGTGGCACATGCTTCCCCACACAGCAGCCATGGGCATGGCCCAGAGATGGTACCACACAGACAGATGTCCAGGGGTTCTCGTGGGAGCATCCATGGGCGTACTGCCCCTGTCAGACGTGCCCACAGAGGTCTTACAACCTCGGCTATGTTTTGGACTGTCATGCAGGCACAGGCACGTATGGAACGGTACACCAGACAGGGTCTGAGGGAGCTGGCAGCATGTCGCACAGCCATGACTGACAGTATGCGTGACATTGCGGCTGCCATCCGTGATTTCACCGATGTCATAGACAGACGTTGTGGGGACATATTAGACCGGTTCCACAACTACATGTCCATGAGCCAGGGTGATGGTGGGCGGTTGAGGCGTTGATGTGGCCGTATGCCAGCAACAGCAGCAGCTGGCAGTCGGCACGGATGACAACAGGGCCGCGGCCGCCCCCGTAGTGCCAGCAGCAGCCCCAGCAATGCTGGGTCTGTGCTGTCATCAGACCGCCCCAGGAGACCACGTGCACGTGGCTCTGGCCAGGCCCGACAGGGATCTGTGTCCAGTCAATGAACACCTGCTTCTGATGACAGTACCCAGTCTGGGTTGGTACCGGATACGGTCCGTAGCACCCATGCAAGGCACAGGTACCGTGTCCGTGGCCAGAGACACTGATCTGTATGACCTGGCAGGTACAGTCTGTGGCTGTCCACAAACACCAGTATATGGCAGCCATGAGGTGGAACTGTGTGCATCCATACACACATGCAAATTGACAACACCTAGGGCTACCGCACACGCACACACTGCATCAACATTGCCCCACCTTCTACTGCTGTCCCTCACCAACACACATACACATACATGCCAATTGGTGGTATGGGTGGCTGACCCAGGCATACCAAGTTCACACCCTGTGCATATGATGAAACTGTGCCACCTCCTGCATTCTGTAACAACTGTGCAGGTACAGGTTAACATGTTGCTGATGCACAGGGTGACCACATAGATGTGTAGTAATAGTATCATGTTGTTAACAGTACTGTGTGCTGAATTAATTGTGGGTATATCACAGCATGCCTGATGCAGTATTTGTGTGATTGTCATGTCCTGTTGTCTACACCCATGGTAAGTACCATAGTGTATCATCTGCACATGTTGGCATACTGGTGGTAATGATGTCAACAGAAGGCTACATACATAGGTAGCACAGGGATGGGTAATGAATGTAGTAATACACAATGATGGACATGTAAATTGCAAGTGGCATGTTGCCCACACTAGACTCTGCAATGCAGATGTTTGAGGATGTTGATATGTGTGCAGAACTACACAACTGGTACAGGACACACAGGAGCACACTAGCACTGCATGCACACATCTCATACCATGCTAGACAGCCCCAACACACATAACTAACTGTCACAGGAGGGAGAGTCCCCATATATGTCAGGGATACTGTGGTGGCAGGCCAGGGAGCATACATCCTACTAAGTATGGAACCACTGAGAGAAGGCTCGGTGTCTGTTATTTGACATGTGTATTACTGCAGGTATGGGCACATGGGTTTCTATCCAGTTATTGTACATCCTGACAGTACATGCATGTTCCGTACACTTGTGTGCACTGAGACTGGACCCTAGCCATCTGACCAGTGTATTTCCATGTACATGTGCATAGCGCCTGCATATTTGCAGTGTTACCTTATGGAACTGGTACAGCTTGTTTGTTGTACAATGGACTACATGGAGCCCTGTTCACTGTATCTTTGTTTGCATGCATGTTTGCTTGCAATTACCCTGGAATACCGATCACACCTGCAATGCATAGTTATAGAGCTTCTGTGGACTCCTAGTGCCATCTGCATAGCCTACTATATGTATGGCCATGTCCCACTTGACAGGTTGCCACTGTTTGACCTGTTCACATGTACATTGCCTGTGACACAGTGCATATGACCTGCCTGGCATGTGTCCACGTGAGCAGTCATATATGCTACTGCTAAGTAGTCACAGGCACTACACCTTCACACATTCATCTTCTGTTGAACTACCTGCTTTGCTAGGGACAGCCTGCACCTGTCACCCCTGGCCTATCAGATATTGGCAAAGGCTCTTGCTACCCCCATAGTGCCTATGTTAGGCAGGGCTCAAATGACAAACCCACCTTCATAGGTATCACAAGGAATAAGACACTAAGAGCAATGCTACCCAACGCCAGATGTCTAAACCTCCAGATGCATGCACCCACAACACTCCTTGGCATGGGAAACATCGATATCTGTGCAGTAACAGATGCCTGGTTCAGGGCTACTGAGAGCACACCAGCACTACCGGGTGTAACCCGGTTGATTTCTTTGCTACAGTCACCAAGGCCATTGCCGAGGAGAAGGTGGTTCACACAGCCTACCTGGACCTTGCAAACGCCCGCAACAATACCCCACTTGGGCATTCTAGGGAAGCTCACCAGCTTAAATATAAGCCCCTATGTCACTAGATGGATTGCACAGTGGCTCAAGAACAGAACCCACATGGTTAGCATTGCTGGAGCCATGCCAGACCCCATAACAGTTACAGGTTGTGTCCCAGAAGGCTCAGTCCTGGGACCCTCTTGTTTGGTACATATTTATTGGAGGTACAGGCCAACATGGATGAACTGTGGCTGTCCAAATATGCAGATGACTGCAAACTGGACACCATAATCGACTCCCCAGCTGACACAAGCATCTTCCAAAGGGGCATCATAGCAACAGACAACTTGTGCCAGAGCCATGGCCGTCTGCTGAACAGTGTGTAGAAGGGGAATGTGCATCCTGTAGTCTGTTCACCTAGTTGCCAAAAGGGACATTGTCCTCACACACTAACCCCCCTCAGCCAAAAACACACACTTGCCAATTGCAGGATTCAAACCCCTATCTGACTGTTATGACACGTGAGACGGGCACATTAGCAGAGCACGCTATTTGCATTACTGGGCGTATTCTCTTCCCCTGCTATACTTATAGAGTGCTGACATCATCAGTGTTTAGAAAAGGGAATGGGCATCCTGTAGTGTGTTCACCTAGTTGCCAAAAGGGACATTTCCCTCACACACTAACTCCCCTCAGACAAACACACACACTTGCCATTCACAGGATTCAAACCCCTATCTAACTATGTTATGACACTTGAGACAGACACATTAGCAGAGCGCGCTATTCGCATTACTGGGAGGTTTCCTTTCTCCTGCTGTACTTATAGGGTGCTGACATCATCGGTGTTTAGAAAAGGGGATGGGCATCCTGTAGTCTGTTCACCTAGTTGCCAAAAGGGACATTTCCCTCACACACTAACCCCCCTCAGACAAACACACACACTTGCCATTTACAGGATTCAAACCCCTACCTAACTATGTTATAACACTTGAGATGGACACATTAGCAGAGCGCGCTATTCGCATTACTGGAAGGCTTCTTTTCTCCTGCTGTACTTATAGGGTGCTGACATCATCGGTGTTTAGAAAGGGAATGTGCATCCTGTAGTGTCTTTTCCTATTTGCCAAAAGGGACATTTCCCTCACACAGACTTACACACACACCAACCCCACTCACACACACACACTGAGCACTTGCAGGATTTGAAACTCCTACCTAACTATGTAATGACACTTGAGACGGACACACTAGCAGAGCACACTATTCAGATTACTGGGAAGTTTCATTTCTCCTGTTGTACTTATAGGGTGCTGACATCATCTGTGTTTGGAAAGGGGAATGTGCATCCTGTGGGGAAGCAGACACCAAGCACACTATGGCTAAGCTGTCATTCCCTAGGGCAAACAGCCTAGTGTTGACCTCTACACCATTATGTTTAATTGTCAAATGCACATTATTTGTTGCTGATAGACTGTTTGCATATCTTTATTGCCATAGCATTCCCTGTTGGTATGAACAACTTCTGCATCTGTGGAAAATGTTTGCATATGGGAGGGATCCACTATATCACGTATGTCTCTGTAGTCATTTAACTGTGTGCACTGGGCAGACTGCTGTAATGTGGTTGGTTCCTGGCATAACACATAACAATACCAGATATGTGTGTCCAACTGCTAAACCAAGATTTGGACTAAGTGTGTGAGCATGCCCATTTCAGCCTTCCCATGGCATGTTGTCAAAGTGTGTGAGCATGCCCAGTGTGAGCATTCCATATGTTGGACTCTGCAGCCCACCACATTTGTGGATGTGTGTGAACTTCACAAACTATCACCCGTTTATGGTTGTGGGTTGTGTGTCATGTTGTGTAGTTACTGTACAACTGCTTTGTGTGTGAACACAACAGGATTATACTGTGCCTGCAGTGTTTGCATGGGATACTTTGCATACAGTTGTCAACATCCTTTCACACTGACCTAACACTGTAGTACTGTATAGTGTACTGGTAGTACTTTGACTGTGGTGGACAGTAACCTGGGCTTTACTGCTATCACTGCTTTACATTTCGATAGTGGGCACAACAGCCTGGTTAGGGCCAGTTGTGTACATCTGACCATGTTGCATTCTGTTCAGATATGAACTACTTACACCAGGCTTGTCCAACATTGTTAGTGTATTCCACAACATAGGTGTACAATTGCAAACACTAGCGATGTGCCCTAGTCCATGTCTAATGCAAGTTGGAGAGTGTGCTTGTCCTTCAACACACATTGTAAGAGGAGTTTGCCATGACATATGTCATGGTTAGTATACTGTGCCTCTGTCTACCTGTGACATGACAGTGATACCCAGGATAAACCTACCATCTCCCATCCACCCATCAGGATTCCTATTGAGGAAGATTGATAAGTGACTCTATGGGTAGCCTGTGCTGAGGGTTCACTCATGGGTGGGAGTGGCTTCTGTGTTATGGATCACACAGTACAGCTTGTCCTATGTAAGTCAGTGCTGGGGTTCAGGTCTGTCATGTGCATAGCTCACTGCCATTCAGATTGTACTATGTGCAGCATGTTTATTGATGCCAGCAACACAGGCAACACATGGCATCTGTGTAGGCTGTTTGATACTCCTGATGAGGTACTGTTGGGGACTTTACAGTTGATGGAGGTGTCTGCTGAGGTACATCCCACAGGGGCTATTGTAGTTGATTGTACCACTGATGCAGGATGACTGCAGAGCCACAATGACCTCCCCTTATGTAGATCTGACAGCCTTCATGATTAGGTGGGTATATGGTATGTTTCTGTAAACACTACAGCACATGTTTGTCCAATGCAGGATATCTATCACCCTGTGTCCCCAGGTCTCTCATTACATGTTAACTACATAATGGGTTAACACCTATGTGGTGATTGGTGGGCACTTACTGTATATCCACGGGAGTTGACTATACACGATTCTGCACTTAGCTTGCTGACATAGCTATGGCACCAGTTGTCTGTTTCTATGTGGCCCTTTTGTGGGATGCATGTGTCAGCTGGTGGATCATATGTGGTGAGCAGTTTGTAGTCCTCTGCAAACATGTTAGGACACAGTCCTTCCATGTTTGCCTGTACCTATGGGACATATATACCAGACGAGGGAGATACCAGGACAAAGCCTTGTGGGATGCCAGTTATATCTGGTTTGTAGTCTGACATGGCTGAAGCATGTCTGACCATGTCTGTTCTGTCCTTGGTCTGGTTTGCAACTCTCTACTGACATGTGGGTTTATATTTACGCTGGTGAGCCTATCTATACTGAACATGTAGGGTATTGTATAGAAGCCTTTGCAAGGTCCAGATACACTGTGTGGAGCACATTGCCCTCATCAATGACCTTAATGACTGTTTCAATTGAGTCAAACATGGTTAGGGGCAGGATCTGCACTTGAGAAGGCCACACTGGGTTGGGTCCGGTGTCAGTAGGTCCCCAACATCCTTATGTCTGTGGTACATGCTGATCCTTTCCATAGCTGTGCAATCTGGGCTTCTCAGGATTCTGGGGTAGTACTGTTCAGTATCCATTCAGGCAACACCTTTGTTGAGAAGGACCACTGTTGTTGTACACTGCTCTTTGGGTACATATTCTGTGGTACGGCTGACATTGAGCAGTAGTGTGGTTTGGCATTCCATTCATCTTAGACTCCATGTTGCACTAAGCCCAGGACACCATCTCATACCATTGCTGCTGTGTGTTTTGCTTTGGAGATGTTGTCTGTTACCTCAGCATCTGCAATGTCAGGGGCCAGCAGTCTGCTGGGATAGATATTCTGCATTCGTGGGGGTGGGGGTTTGCACTGCACCTGTCAGGATGTATGTTGGCAATATGTGTGTGTGTTTGTGGTATTTGTGTGATTCAGGGCATATCTGTGAATTCCCAACATGGCTCCTACCATCAGTTGTGTAAGCCTTGGGATTATCCTTCGTGTCCTGTACAGTTTGTATCTACATAGGTTCATAGGTTCATACTGGGCTATCCACCCTGGGCATTTGTTTGCCTAGCCAGAGTGTGTGTGGCTTTTGAGACCCCTTGCTATGTGGATATTATGGCCATTTATGATTTGCTTTGCTGTGCCTCTGTCTGGACATGACACAGTGAAGACCCCCACTGTAACTCTACAATCATCCATCCACTTGGCAAGATTCCTGTTGAACAGTGTCAGTGAGGGGCTCTGCCTAACATGGAGTGGGATTCTGGTCCAGGGTGTGGGGAGCCTCTGGATTATGTATCTGTCCCACTGGCACATCCTATTTCATTATTTGTTGAGGTTGACATCTCTCACTCTCGCAGCTCCAATGGATATGTGTTGTCTGGGTTGGAGCATGTCCATTACTCCTGTGTTGGCCATGGCCTCCTACAACAGGCATGCAATGCCTCTGTGTGGGCAGTCTGTGACTGGAGTCAGCTGGGGTGTCTACAGCCAGGCAGCATATGACATATATGTGTGACACTTTATCCTCTTGGTGAGGTACCTTTGAGGTCTTTCTAACTGCTGCAGGTGTCAGGTAAGGTAGATCCCATATGAGGCATTGTACTGGATTATGGGTGTGATTAGGGTATAGTATAGGGGCACAGTGACCTCTGTTGCCATAGATGTGACTCCTTTCCTGATACGGTGTCACATGTAGACAGTCTTCCTAGCCACATTGGCAATGTGGGTGTCACATAACAGGTTACTGTTCACTTGTGTCCCTAGGTCCCTGGTTACTCCTTCCATACATAATGGTTTACCACCTATGTGGTATTTTGTGGTACCTTGTTTGGTATTTGGTGGGACATTCATACTGTCCAGTGTCTTCAGGACGGTTGGGGGGGGGTTATTGTGTGTGAGAGTGCGGTCTGTAGCATGCTACAGACTGCACAGCAGTCTTGCCTACAGTTAGTTGCACATGGGTGAACTCCACTGCCTTGTGCATTGTCAGTTACCTGGACATATGGGTGTCTGTGCTGCCTATGGATACTCACCTCCTTTTATGTAGTGTTCCAGGTTTTGGGGCCATGACACATGGTGTGGTATAACCTGGTAGTGCTGGTGTGCTGTCAGGAGCCTTGCAGCAGGTTTCTGTCACTGCACAGACATCGATGTTCTCTATTCTGGGGATGGCCTTGGGAGCATGCATATTGGGGTGTACACATCTGGCACTGGTCAGCATTTCCCTTATGTTTCTTCCCACTTATGTTTTCTCGGGTGGTGGGTCAGTCTTTTCAGCCTTGCCTACAAAATTTGTATGGAGGTGGCAAAGGCCTTATCCAATATTCAGACGCCCAGGGGTAACAGGTGCAGGCCATCCCAAGGGCAGCTGCATGGCTTGTCAAGCATGACATCCCAAGCAGACAGACATTGGATCCCCTTGGAATGACACCAGTAAGTGTGCTACTTGCTATGACTGATCATTCCGTGTTTGTACTGTGGCATTATTCTTGGTAAGGGTAGGTTGCTGCAAATGGTGAGTGTCATACCGGCCTGGACTACATAATCGGATAGCTCATCTGTGTCTCTTTACATGTAGTCTAGGGCAGTACATCTCAGGTCATTCACACCAGCATGGACTATGACTGCATCATATTTCTATTTGCTTTGGAGTGACCTACATATTTCTGTTATGTGGCATATTGTGGCAGCCTACAGGCAGCTTACTGTACCCTTTCCCTTGTTCAGTCTGCTGTGCGGGACAGCAGTGTGTCTGACTATGGAGTCACCTATTACAACTGTATCAGGCATGTTGTTTCTCCTTCTGGCCTGTGACTGTTTGGCACACCAGCTTTGTGTGCTATGTGTTGCATGTGCTATGTTTGGAGGCTGTTTCATTGGGTGTCTGCTTTAGTGGCCTCTGTTGGTGTGCTGTGTTTGTGATTTCTGCCTCCGGGAATGTATTTCTGTGTTTATGTGTTTGGTTTGCAGTTGTGATAGGTCTATGTGGGTATGTGTTTGTGGTGTGTGTGGTTACCTTCTCCTACTGACTTGTTTTGGGTGTACTGAGTTCGGGGAGCTCTGCCTCCGGTTTGGATGGATGGTTGCATCTCTCACATATATTTGTATTTCTTGGGTGGAGTTGGGGGTTGTCTGTGTACTTGGGGCAGGTGTAACATTGCCTCAGGATTTACAGATTCCACTTGTTGTGGCTGGCCTTACTGGATTGCATGTGTGGACAGATTATATTGCCATACTACTGATCAGTAATTACTTCATTGTTCATGTTTGCTCTATCATGTAGTAGCTTCCTCATTCTCTTGCATGTTTTGGTTATGGCTGGTGTCCACCATGCCAGATTTAGGCACTGTGTCTTGTTTTAATTTGGGACTGCATAATCCAAGCATTCCTGGCAGTGTTCATGGAATGGCTGTATTACAGGTTCTGAGGTGTGGCCCATATTTTGCACCTGCACGGGACCTTTAATGGATTCCACATCAGTTTGGAGGTGTGCAAATAATGCTTAGCACATGTTTTCCACTGTGATTTTCCGGCCAGGGACTGTGGTCAGGATTTGTATATCCAGTGTGATTACTATATGGTCTGGTTTTACCAGTGAGCAATACACTTCTCATCTTGACATCCCGTACCCATGTTGCTGATTATCACATCCAGTATGCTTGCCCCTCTTGTGGGGGTGGTACGTTGTTCCTGGGCCTTTTGGTTTGTGGATTCGATGAACTTTTGTCCTACACTGTTGCAGCTGGTATAATGCTCCCAGTCTATGTGTCTGGGTATTTGCAGTCGCCCAATATAATGTGGTTTGGAGGACTTGATATATTCATGTATTCCAGCATGGGCCGGATGCAGTTCCTGGTGTTGGGCCAGTAGTCTGTAGCAGGCTATACACTGGGGGCAGTTTTAGCCACTGTTACTTGAGCATGGCTAGTCCATGCTGCTTTTTGTAGTGGTACCAACATGGGGGTGTGGTTATCCTTGACAATTCTTGCTAGTCACCCTCCTTTTGTAGCTTGTTCCAAGTTTTGAGGATGTACAGCACAGTATGAGGTGTAACCTGGTAGTGTTAGGGTGCTGTTGTGAGCCTTGACTCAGATTTCTGTTACAGCACAGTTATCAACATTCTCCATACTGGGTGGGCATAGACTGCATGCATCTTGCTGTTTGAACTTATCCCTTATCTTATTCTTATCCCTTCTGGTACCCTTGGAGATAGGTTTGTGTTTTGAGCCTTACCTATTCAGGGCACACTGTGCGTGACAACAGCCTTTGCCAGTATCCATATGGCCTGCACTGATAGGTGCACGCCAGTCCTAGCAGGTGGTGCATCATGTCATGCTCAGCATGTCATCCCAGACTGGCACACATTGGGTCCCCTTTGCCTAACTGCATTACTTCAGCAATTGTTGCACTTCATCATCTCGTTGTCATGTTGTGGCATGCTGCTTGTTGAGGGTAGGATGTTAGTCGGGGTCCTCAGGTGTGCATATGGTACTTGGTGTTACATTACTTAACACATAGCATTCATGCCTCAGGTGGTGCTGCAGGGCTGCCTCTGTTGGATGCACATATTACACTTCCCTGTACATGTTTGTGAGCAGGTTGTGTCACGTTAGGCATCCCTGTTACTATATGAGTGAGTCAGAGAGGGGTATCATTCCCAAGGTTCCTACTGAGCCAATGTATGTGCTATGCGTTGCCTCTTTGCCAAGGCCAGGGCATACTGGGCACGCCTCCTTCTGCCTACTGGGGCAGGCTCAGGTTGTTCCTCCTCCGAGTCACGCTGTGCCTGTGGTGGCCTTGGCGATGGTGGGGGGCTGTTTGGCCCAGCCCTATGCTGGTCCTGCTGCAGCTGTTTTCGCAAGATCATATTATGTAGCATAGCACATACCATGACAATTTGGGTACATGTAGTTGGTGTGTACTGCAAGGCTCCACCAGATGTGTCCAGACACCGGAACCGTGACTTGAGCAGCCCAAACACACGCTCTATTACATTACGTGTTTGTGCGTGTGCCTCATTATGGCGTTCCTGTTCAGGTGTGTGTGCGTTTCTGATGGGTGTCATCAGCCAGGGCTCCAGTGCATATCCTGCATCCCCCGCTAGGTGTCCGTGCGGGATGTCCCCATTGGCAAATGTCTGGTACAGCTGCGTCAAATGCCAGATGTGGGAATCGTGGTAGCTCCCAGGACAGCCAGCACACACATTCATTATTATGCCCTGGGCATCACACAACACCTGGCAGTTGATGGAGGAAGCCCTTGCGGTTGATGTATGCCCTACCCGCTCACCGGCAGGTGCTTTGATGCGTATGTGCGTGCAGTCTATTGAACCCACTACCTCAGGGTATTCCGCTATTTGCTGGAAGAGACGATGTTGCTGGCCAATACCTCACGGGCATTGGGGAAGTATACATGATCACCGACATGTGCTGACATGGCATCCAGGAACTGGTGCAGTACCCTGGAAGCTGATGCCTGTGATATCCCCATCATATCGCCAGTTGGTCTCTGGAAGGTACCTGTTGCTAGTATTCTTAGGCCAACACATACCTTGGTTTCCACTGGGATGGGTTCCCCTCTGTTGGTTCTGTGTGTGAGGCATGGCCTGCACAGCTCCACTATTTGCTGCAGGAGGTCTCTGTCCACTCTATAGCGCTCTACTATCTCCAGCTCATGTAACCCGTGGTAGGTGACCCTGGGCCTGTACACTCTTCTCCGTCTCCTCACTGCGGGTTGTCTGGCACCATCTGCATTGTCACCACCCTCAGCAAGTCACCTATGTCTCATTATGACAGCTATGGCAGCCCCTAACATTTCTGCTCTGAGTTCAGCTGTTTCAGTTTTCACTTCTGATAACTTAACTCCTGTCTTGCAGTGTCTCTTGAGAGAAACATTCTGCACTGCTGTTTGCAGAGTTTTAAGTGCTGGGCTGGCCTAGTATTCTGCCTGTGTAATTGCCTGCATCTAATTGTTTTCACCTGCTAGCTCCAGCAGTATTCCCTGCTAACTTCCTAGTACATCTGTTGCTTCCTTTTTCCTCTCTGTTTCCTCAGGGTGGAGCCGTGTGCAAACCAGCAGAAACACGCTCACAGTGGCTTACACGCGCGCACACATACTTACACAGTTTTGGATCTGCTTATTTGGATTAAAACGCGTGCATGCCCGCGCACACGGTGTTAAACATCTCCCAACACACTCCCACATGCTTAGTCTGCCTTACACGCGTGCACACTGTCTTACACGCGCGCACACCACCTTACTCGTGCTTCATGGCGCGCATGCGCATACGCCCAGCAAGAAACTTTGGTGTAGGCAACAGTGTACACCTTCCATTTCTTGACTTTCTCATGTTTACTTAGTGGCACACCTCCTTCCTTGATATCTGTCTGACATCTGTCATGTAACTCTACCCTCCAATGAACTCCGTCCCTTTCTACCATTCCCCTGTGATGTCACCTATCTCCTACTCTGTTCCTCCCCTGTATGTAACTCTTACACTACTCAGAATGTGCTCATTTGCTATGTGACAGTGGAATTCAGTATCCTTACACTCATTTGCATCAGATTGCCTACTAATGCTTAGTTACATCTCTTAGACTTAGCTTCCCCCCTTGACAACCACTACACGGTGGCCATGTTGGTTTTGCTCTGCTGGTCCCTCCATTGACATTCCATGTATTGCATAAAACCTACATTTGTAGGTTTAAAACCTTCGCTTTTATGTTCTATGCAGCGCAGCCCGCTTTTGCTGGGCTGCGCTGGTTTACACATCGGCAATTGCGAAAAAAAAAAATATTTTTAATATTTTTGCATGGGGTTACCTTACCAATGGCCACATATTTGGCCATTGGCATGCTGCCTATAACATGTGCACCCTCTATTTGGAGCTGACATGGCTCCATTGCGTGTTGCAGAAACGCACTCAGTTGTCAACTGAGTACATTTCTGCAGCTAACACGGCTCTTACATGGGCTGTTCTTGGCTTCCTGGATCGCTAATCAGCCTCATTTGCATGCTATTCGGCTGCAAGTGGGCTGATTAGCTTAGCCACTCCCCGTAAGAGCCATTTTAGCCTGACTCTTACACGGACTTTGGGCTGTTCCTGGATCGCGAAGGCTGCATGGAGTCTTACACTACTCTTAGACTCCGTGCAAGCCTTCGTGAATCCGGCCCATAATGTTTAGAGAAAATAAGAAAGGGAAGGGATAAACATTTTATTATACTGACTGTTCATAAAAGCTGAAAGTATTAGCTTTAAATGTGAAGAGTATGAAAAATCTTAAAAAGAGAATAGGTATATTACAATGGCGTGCTGCAGTAGAAGCACATATTATTGTTTTAGAAGATATTAGATTATTAACAGAGGAAAAAAGAACACACACTGAAAAACTTTGAAATGGAGTGATAGTTTAGAACATGAGGAGATAAACATGCTTGGGCATATGTATATTATGTCAAGAAAGCATTAAAATACTAGATGCAACCATAATGGAACTAGGCTGAAGTATGGTAATAAATGTGAGATGGAAAAATATGTGCATAGAATTAAAGCTTTATATGCATATGTAACAAAAAAGAGAGAGAAATGATGTTAAAAACATTACTGAATATGTTTGTGTAAATATGGACATTATAGTGGTGGGTGATTTTAATTGTGATTTCAGGAAAAATAACAGCAATTGTGATGTTAAAATGGCTAAAGAAATTATGAGAAGTGGGAAGTTAAGTGTATGGGAGAATAATTACTGGACCTATAAAAGGAATGAAATTAGGCAGAAATTGATTATTTTTTAATATCTGATAGTTTAAAAGTTATAAAAAAGAAATTAAGTATGCTGGATTTTCAGATCATGTGGCAATATGGGTTAACATACAGGGAAATGCAGGTATTCTGCGGTGGTGCAGCGGTAGTGTTGTTGCCTCACAGCAAGAGGTTCTCCCGTTTAATTCTCGGCTTGGGTTGGGAGTGCCTTCTGTGTGGAGTTTGCATGTCCTCCCCACGGCTGAGTGGGTGTTAGAAAGACATGCATTGAATGGGCGTGCCATTACTGAAGGTTGGGCATTAGGCTGGTAACGTGACACCATAAAAACTTCAAAACTAACTGCCAATCATTAGTGGACCAGAGTTCTGCTGTGGTGATCCCTAACTGGGAAAAGCCGAAAAACAAACATACAGGAAAATGAAGAATAGGAATAAAGAGAATTAATGAAAATGAATTATATTTAGAAGAGAAAAAAGAACTTGTGAAATTATGGAAAAATCATATCACTATGAGGCAGTTTTATGAGAATTGAACTGTTTTGTGGCTTAATTTTAAAGAAAAATGTAAAAAAAGTATTTTTAAATGTATAAGGAAGAAAAGAAGAAAAGAAAAAGAGAGATATAAGATATTTCCCAGGATTCAGTAAGCTCTGCACGGCATGCAGGATTATTGCAAGAGCTGCTGCAGGCAATATGGCTGCCGTGTGATCCAGGAATAAACTCCCGGGATGTGCACGAGTGATCCTACACTATTCCTGCATGGACACAGCCCCTGTATGCTAATTACCTCATTTTCTGGTGAAAACCATGAAAATGAGGTGTATTAGTGATCCAGGTAGCAGGCAGGCATCCGTACAGGAATAGTGTAGACTGCAGAAATGTATTCATCCAGTAGGTGAATTTATTTCTGCAAACTACAAAACGGAGGCATGACAGCTTGTACAAATGCATGTATTAGAACGGTTAGGCATGCCAAAGACCAAATATGTGGCCATAGATATGAAAATTAATTTCAAAATTATAAAAATTAACTTTTTTTTTTGTTGGCCAATTTCAGCCGTTTAAGTGGAGGGCAGTGGTGCACAAACAGGATTGGCCTAAAAATAATAAAGAAGCTGGAAATAAGCTTTTAAACCAAAATCATAATTTTTCCATAATAGTCAATGGCATGAATAACACAACAAGGCCATGGAATAGTGGTTGCTAAGGGGGAAGGCTGAGTGTCGGTTTTGTAACCATGCATTAGCAGTCAATCCTATGCAAATGAGGGCAATGATACTGAATCACAGATTTCCCCTTAGTGCTAGCTTGCATCCAACTGTGTAGGTGCAGTAATACCATGGTGTAAGCCTAACAGCTAGATGACTTCATAAGGGTGTGTGTCATGCATGTTGTAAGCTTATTGGAGCTCTCTGGCCCATGTTTGCCCTTAGTTAAGCACAGCTAAGGAAGGGGGTGTGTCTGAAGCTGCCTAGCAGTATTTACATTGCCTAAATGGGTGTGCATGCCCCGCACTGGGTTTTAAACAAACAAACAAAAAAATAACCAGGAAATAGCAACTCTGTTCACATCTGAGCACTGGGTTTGCACGGAGCACTTCAGGGGTTAAACAGGAAGGCAATGGGAAGGGAAAACAGCAGTAGGGAGGTAATCAAGGAGAACTATCATAGTTGGCAGGTGAAATGTATCAGACCTAGCCAGTTACACAGGCAACAGCCCAGCCCAGCACACTACTATAAACTACATAAACACCTTTCCCTCTGTTTTTTCCTGCAAACTCTACACCACTGGTGTACAGAAATGGGGAAATTTTACCTAATAAAAGCAACAAAATGATAGGGGCTGCTTTCACTCTCATAAATCAATATGTGGAAGAGATTCAGGGTGGTGAGGATGGCAATGCTGATGACCAACCCACAGTAAGGAGAAGGAGAAGAGTGTACAGACTCAGGGTAACCTACCAGGAGCTACATGAGCTGGAGATAGTGGAGCACTATAGGGTGGACAGGGACCTCCTACAGCAAATTGTTGAACTGTGCCGGCCACGCCTCAAACACAGAACCAACAAAGGGGAACCCATCCCAGTGGGTACCAAGGTATGTGTAGGCTTAAGAATACTAGCCACAAGTACCTTCCAAAGGCCAACTGGAGATATCATGGGGATCTCACAGGCATCAGCGTCCAGGGTACTCCACCAGTTCCTGGATGCCATGTCAGCACATTCCGGTGAGCACATATATTTCCACAACACCCATGAGGTGTTGACTAGCAATATGTGTCTCTTCCACCAAATAGCAGAATACCCTGAGGTAGTGGGTGCTCTAGACTGCACGCACATACACATCAAAGCACCACCTGGTGAGTGGGACAGGGTCTACATAAACCGCAAGGGCTTCCCCTCCATCAACTGTCAGGTCACGTGTGATGCCCAGGGCATTATAATGAATGTGTGTACTGGCAGCTCTGGAAACTATCACAACTCCCACATCTGGCATATGATGCAGCTGTACCAGAGATTTGCCAATGGGGGTGTCCTATATGGCCACCTAGTGGGGGATGCTGGTTACGCACTGGAGCAGTGGCTGATGACACCCATCAGAAATGCACACACACCCAAACAAGAACTCCATAATGAGGCAGACGCACAAACCAGAATCACAATAG
This sequence comes from Protopterus annectens, assembly GCF_019279795.1. Lineage (NCBI taxonomy): Eukaryota > Metazoa > Chordata > Ceratodontiformes > Protopteridae > Protopterus > Protopterus annectens. The sequence continues at coordinate 1,391,079,613 of NC_056743.1, forward strand.
AGTGTGTGTTTGGGATGCTCAAGTCACGATTGTGGTGCCTGGACATATCCGATGGAGCCTTGCAGTACTCTCCAGCTACATGCACCCAAATTGTCATTGTATGTGCCATGCTACACAATATGATCCTGTGGAAACAGCTGCAGCAGGAACATCATGGGGCAGGGCCACACAGCCCTCCACCATTGCCAAGACCAGCACAGCCACAGAGTGACTCGGAGGAGGAACAACCTTTGCCTTCACCTCTAGGCAGAAGGAGGCCTGCCCAGTATGCCCAGGCTTTGGCAAAGAGGCAATGCATAGCACATACAATGACACGGTAGGAACCCAGGGAATGACACCTCTCTCTGACTCGCATATAAAGTAAAAGGGATGCCACACATGATACTACCTGTGCTTAACCATGTATAGGGAGTGTACTATGTGCATCTGACATAGTCAGCCCTCCAGCAGCATCCTCAATACTGGCACAGCCACAAAGTAAGTCACTCTAACTATCAATTGCTGAAAGGAGTAGTATGTTCTGCTTCTTGTAGCTATGGTAAGGATGTGAGCATGCAAGGGAATCGGGTGGCTGAATGGGATGGCAGCAGATAGTAGACACCTATATGGGCAGCATGAAATCCATAGCAAATACTGGTGTCAACATAGTAGGCAGTACTAAACAAGGTGACAAATCCCACTGCAGGACATGTGGTGGGCCAAATGTGTGTCCATAGGACACACACATACATGTCAGTGAGGCTAACATACCCAACATGACCACAAAGAAATGCTGTGCTAAGGCCTCCGATTGATGGCAATGGAGAACAGCCCCCCAGCAGACCTACACAGACAGACTACAACAGGTCAAGCAGTGGTTCCACACAGGTGGAAGTACCCAAGACAGAGAGTGTACAAAATGTTACTGTCAAATGGACACACCTTTGGAATTGTACATACAGGTTAGCAGCACATTAGTTGTCTGTGTAGTATGGAATACTGATGTAATCTGGCCAAACACTGGCAGACCACAAAAGGCAGAGTTATGAAGTACTGAGAAACTGCTGATGTCCCCACACAAGCCAGCATAAGGGGAATTCCCCATGTATATCTGTGAGTCAACTGCAAGTAGCTTCCATAGCACACATACACTCAGCTCACCCCACCATCAGCCATGGGTTCCTCACAGGTCATATTCCTGCTGTTGGGAATGAGTACAATATGACCCTCACGTCTGTATGGGAATACCCACAGAATGCAACATGCTGAAGAGGTGTCCCATGCAGGTGTGTCCCTAGCTGTAAGCAGCACCCTGTCAGCATCCATACCAATGGATTAATAAGAACAGAAACTATTGCCATTAACACCATGCACACATGACCTGTCACCCCAGGAGAATACAGTGACTTGCAGCCTGGGACTGTAGGAGTGACAGAATACATTAGCATGCTACAGATGGTCTGCATCACTACCAAATGCCCTACAGTCCTCTGTCAAAGACCTGTACTGCCAATGTATGTTATCTCATGGAGTCCAAAATAACAACATAACACAGTCCACAGAATACAAATGCAAGGCCATCTTGACAAATCCCAGTAGCATGTCCACCATATTCTACTGCATGAACTGTGGACCAACACCTAAATACTGCTGGGATGAAGAGATAACTATACGGATACTTATCAGATATCACTTGCATAATGTTAGGAAGAGGATAGAATAACAGAGAGGGGTACAAGCATGGACGCAATGGAGTGTGTGAAGTCTGAAACTCTGATGTGTGCCCATATTATCCCTGCCTGCAAACACAGGAATGGGTGACTACAAACCTGCTCATAAACCATAATGTGAAGGGGTAATGACCAAATATATGAGCCCTGCCTCTGGGTAACCTGTGTGAATCTGTACAGCTGAGAGGTATGGCCACAGCAGGATATGGCCACTCTGTCACGTCAATAGATGTACAAACATGGGATCCTCAGCCACCACAGTACCAAGGTGCTGGACCATTTACACAGACCCATCAGCAAGTGTCTGCAGCTCCCCCTCCATAATGGCATGATTGTGCAAGAATATGTAGGCTGCAGACCACAATATTGGACACAGCTTCATTCATCTTGTATTCCCCAGGAAATTACTGTTAGAAAATATGTATATCTGTCAGTAGTTGACATAATACATCACAGTGTAAAACAGTACATATGTCTGAATATCTCTGCTAACACCAAAACCATGTAGCAGAAGCAGCACAGACACAATTAGTTGCAGTATCCCACTATCCTTTGACTATTGTGACCCCATATTGTCAACCTATCTACAGATATACTGCAAAAACAGTTTGCTAGCTGTAGGTGTAGAACACAAATGCCTGCACTGGAGTACAACCTACCTGGAATGGATTCACACATTCAATACAGAAGGATATACTGGGCATTCCCCCACACTTAAAGAAATGAAGCCCATGCCTGGCAACAACAGTGGATTATACATATCTGTCAGTTGCAGATGTCTGTGCACACACTCAACATTGCACACCAGTCATGCTTTGCACATACATCGGATAGGAATACACACACACATATATCCAAGGACAGCACACTATAATAGGTCAGACATACACAAACATAGATGTATGGAATAGAGAGACAAACAGTGACAAAGAGCTTCTCATCATGAGGCCTGTCCCACCTACCACACATCCAATTGACCAATATCACATGATGTGCCAATGTTTATCACTGTAGACATTTGCTTCTGGTAGCCCTCAGCACCATAGTGTCTGTGGCGCATGTGATAACTGTGTAACATGACAGTACAAATCATTATTCATCTAACAGTTGTATACACAGTTCTGTCAAAAGTAAAGTTGTGTGTGACTGAGTGTTGTGTGTGTGTTTCCAGAGGAATGGTTTATTGCTCATTCACACACACTGCACTCCTCATTGCCCTAGTTTAGCTAGCCTGTTGATGTCAGTCACCTTGAAATAGCCCTTTGGAGAAGGATTATCATTATAAGCTCTGTGGCACATGCAATAACTGAATAATGCTATAGTATGATGTACTAGTTAGGTAGGAGTTATAATCCCAGACATGGCAACTGTAAAACTTTGTGTGTGTAGGGATCAATGCTTTTGCGGCCATTTGCAGTCACTACACCTCCCATTGCACTACTTTAGCAAGGCTGCTGATGACATTCACCTTGAAATACACCTTTGGAGAAGGACTATCCCTATAAGCTCTGTGATGCGTGCTATAAATGCATAATGCTAGAGTATGCTGTACTAGTTAGATAGGAGTTGTAATCCCAAACATGAGAACTGTGAAACTCTGTGCATAGTGATCAATGCTTTTGAGGCCATTTACAGTCACTACACCTCCCATTGCCCTACTTTAGCAAGGCTGATGATGTCATTCACCTTGAAATACACCTTTGGAGAAAAACTAGCCCTATATGCTCCATGGTGCATGCTATAACTGCATAATGTTATATTGGGATGTACTAGTTAGGTAGGAGGTCTAATCCCAGACATGGCAACTGTGAAACTCTGTGTGTGTGTGTGTGTGTGTGTGTGTGTGTGTGTGTGTGTGTGTGTGTGTGTGTGTGTGTGTGTGTGTGTGTGTGTAGGGATCAGTGCTTTTGAGGCCATTCACAGTCACTACACTTCCCATTGACCTACTTTAGCAAGGCTGCTGATGTCATTCACCTTGAAATACACCTTTGGAGAAGGGCTAGTCCTATAAGTTCTGTGGTGCATGCTATAACTGTGTAATGATACTGGGTGATTTAATAGTTCTAATCCCAGACATGGCAACTGTAAAACTCTGTGTGTGTGTTTGTGTGTACAGAGATCAATGGTTTTGAGGCCATTCATAGTCACTACACCTCACATTGCCCTACTTTGACAAGCCTGCTGATGTCATTCACCTTGAAATACACTTTTGGTAAAAGAGTAACCCTATAAGCTATGTTGAGCATGCTATAACTGTGTAATGCTATAGTGTGATGTACTAGTTAGGTAGGAGTTCTAATCCCAGACATGGTAACTGTAAAACTCTGTGTGTGTGTTTGCATGTGTAGGGATCAATGCATTTGAGGCCATTCACAGTCACTACACCTCACATTGCCCTACTTTGGCAAGCCTGCTGATGTCATTCACCTTGAAATACACCTTTGAAGAAGGGGTAGCCCTATAAGCTCCATGGTGCATGCTATAACTGCATAATGCTATAGTGTGATATACTAGTTAGGTAGGAGCTCTAATCCCAGACATGGTAACTGTGAAACTCTGTGTGTGTGTTTGCATGTGTAGGGATCAATGCTTTTGAGGCCATTCACAGTCACTACACCTTCCATTGCACTACTTTAGCAAGGCTGCTGATATAATCTACCTTGAAATATACCTTTGGAGAAGGGCTAGCCCTATAAGGTCTGTGGTGTGTGACATAAATGCAGAATAATGTAATAGCAGTAACGGCATATCTATGGGCTTGAATCCCATCTGTGGCAAGTGTTTGTGTGTGTACCTCAAAGTTTTTGTCTCTAGTTACAGTCAGTACACATCTCAGAGCCTGACTTTATCAGTCCTGCAGATATCACCCACCTTATTGTAGAGCTTATTGGATGGATGTTGTGAAGCCTATACCATGTCAGGTCAGTGGTGCATGTGGTAAATGCATAACATAATGGCCCATAAAGTTTGTTAGGTAGAGGCTTGAACCGCACCCCTGGCAAATGTAAATGTGTGATTAGGGTAAAATTATTTTGGGGATCTCTCACCCACTACATCACCCAATGCCAGTATTTACAAGGGCTAGTGATGTTCCTCACCTTAGAAGTACCTTGGGACAATATCCATCCAATAAGTTCCATAGTGCATGCAATAAATGCAGTATGCTGTAGTAGCAATACAAAGCTAGGTAGGGGTTTGAATCTCAGTACTGGCAAGTCTGTGTGTGTGTTTGTCATCAGTATCCTGTGTGGAGGTTGCTGTGATTGTGTAATGACAGGATTCATTGTGGGGTGGGTTTTGCTAAATTCTTATATTGAGTACCTACTATATGTCACAATGTCCACTTTACAAGGACAGCAGATGTCAAACAGCAGAGAGGCTGGTGTAGACAACCCATAGCCCTACATGTGACATTATGGATCAGTGAACAATATAGTCAACTCTTGTATTACCCAGATAACACTCTTCACCCATGTCTTATACACAATCACAATTGGCTAGGCAACAACCGCTATATTGGTAGTTCCCTGCATATTGCCCATAGATAGTAACCATGGTGTGATTGCAGTGGACTACTTGCCTGTTGACAACAACACTGCCACTAACATCAGAATGTACTGTGATGTGTAACATCTCCTGACTGTGTGTTATCCAGCAAGTAAAAGGACATGGCACCCTGTTCCATCCCTACAATAGGCAAATAATTGCTTACAGAGGTCCTTTGCTATGTTCCCCACTGGATGCCTGCAACAACTGTAGAGTCTGCAAATGTAACCCACAAAAGGAATACCATGGCTTATACACATGCCCTGTATGGACAGATGCCACTAACTCCAATGAATACCTGTATCATGCTGTCAATGTAGGTGCAGGCACGACCCCAGTTCCATAGCCAGGTCTCACCACATGAGGTTAGGAATGCCACATCAGATGATAACAATGTGTCCACACAACATGCCCCAGAGACCCCAGGTACACTTCCACACGTCAGAGAACATGCATGTGGGACATGAGCACAACCCAGAGACTGTCCATGTTATGGAATATAGATCACATACATACATAGCAAGCATTGCACAGCACTGGCCACCCACAATATTAACCCAGATGAGTGGATGGTGAATACAATATCCACCAGTGTGGGCCAATCCGGGGACTACACATCTGAGTCAACTTGGAGACTATTGTCATGTGGCCTGATGCTAAGGTATTCCCTTTGCCTAGCCTTGTACAGCCTTCTGGCACAGTCAACTACTACACACCTGTGAAGCAATGAACCCATGCATGTCAATACTGGCAAGTGTGTGTGTGTGTGTGTGTGTGTGTGTGTGTGGAGATTAATGATTATGAAGTCATTCACACTCACTACACCTCCTATTGCCCTACTGTAGCATGCCTTCTGATGTCAGTCACCTTGAAATAACCCTTTAGCCATATATCAGCCTGATAAGCTTTGTAATGCATGTGATAACTGCATAATACTGTAGTGTAGCAAACTAGTTAGTTAGGAGTTCTAATTCTGACCATGCCAACTGTGATAATGTGTGACCCTGAGAGTGTGTGGTTGTGTTTTCCTTGACACCTGCTTTTGTGAACAGCTGCATGTACTACACTTCCCTTATCCCTCCTTTATCAATGTTGCTGATGTCACCCACCTTCAAAGATACCTTTGGACACCTCTCCAATATGTAAGCACTGTTGTGCGTGCAATAACTGCATCACAATGTAATAGCAATACATGGATCATACACAAACATGCTTAGCTCTTACTCTACTACTCCCTTCCTTTCTTACTTTGTCTCTGTCTGTCTCTCTCACTCCATCTCTGGTGGATGTCGAAAAGTACACCTGCTTTGCTTAGGAAGCAACTTGTGTTTTGTAAGTGATGCTCATGATCAGCTGATGGCCTGTGCATGAATTGCAGTCCCCCACTATCTGATTGCATGTGGAACAGCTGTCATATCATTCTTATAGCCAAATGCATGGAAACACACTCCTATAACTAAGCACTTCATGTGGGTGTTGGCCCTTTTCATTCACGGTAAGCAGGATTTCATGTGGGTGCTTGACAAACAGCATCACAGAGGGTAGCTGGATATACCTCTTACAACATACACTGTGGAGACAGGCCAACAAACAGGAGGGATGTTCCAGACATGAGGACAGAATGTTAGTATTGCTCTTCTACTTGAAGTACTGTTGGTTTAGCAGGGATTGTGTGGATATGGCTGTATTACATGATTTAATATCTGTCATGACAGTGTTTGTGGTTGGGGAAACTCTCACCTGTAGGGCTACCTGCAGACTGGCCAGTGTTTGGAGTCTTACATGTGTTGTGTTACTTACACATTTCCTATCTTCAGAAATGCAGTAGCATACTCTGAAGATTGCAGTCAGTACATGGTGACAGCCATGTGAGTTGCTGACTTCATATCCCTCAGAAGACATGTCACAACAAACCCTGTAACACCAGTAAATGTATAGGTTTATCACAGTAACATGGCAATATTGGCCCTGTGTTTCTGCCCCCAGCCACAACTCTGTCAACCTTTTTACATATGTCATACAGTAAGAGGTGCATATGTTCAGTACATCATTATTTACTGACATCATACCCATCATACCTGCTAAAAAGCCAGTGAGATATCAGACTGTTAGACATGTTATATATAGTAGGCCTTATATTTGATGACAAAACCTGGACATTCTGTTGTAGTGTGTACAGTAGTGGAGCCTGTGTACTTATGGTGATTGTCGACATAGTGTGTATTGTGAATACGTACATTGGCCTGTTTACAGACTGTGTTAAATGTTATTGTTCTTGGTCCTGTTCTATGTGATGTTGCATGCTGCTGCAGTGTATGGCACCCTATCGGCATACATGTTTGTAGGGCCAGACCAACACATGTCGCATACCACAGTCAGGCATTGGAAAAACACTGTGTATTGGCTCAGTATATTATTGGCTCAGTATATGTAGGGTTAATCTGTGAGCAGCACATATGAGGATGGTGCTGTTCACACAGTCCATATACTATAATGTTAAGTACGCTTACCATATGTGACTGTGGCTGTGTTCAGATTGGTTGTGGTTATGCACTTTCACACAAGTGTCTGTTACTCCATGCTGTTACATGCCTGTAGAGCATGCTATATTTGGATGTACATGTGTATTTCCCCATAAGAAATGTAGGGCAGTGCTGTGGCAGTCTACCTGTAGTTTGCACAGTGCTTTGTGACATGCCTAGCAGCTCAGTGTATTTGCCCAGTGTGATGTTATGTCCAGACATTTATCAGATGTACTGTTGCCGGGCCACCATAACTATTGTGTATTTCTGACAAAGCAGTGGGATGCTGTACAGATGTATGTCACTAACTAGTGGGTAGTATGTGGGCTTGTGATCTCTACTCCTCCAGTTATAATGTGTCAGGACAGACAGGAGTGTGTGAATGCATAAACTGTGTGAGATTATTTATTTCAGCATTTTCGTGATATTCCCATTTACATGGCTGTAAACATCCACTTTGTCAGGCTTGGTCCACAATTCTTGCACTAAGGGGTGCTGTGTATACCTGTGGACTGACTAGAGTGTGTCAGACTGTCCACATTTATTGTTCATATCTCTGCTGTATTCCACCGGATAATTACTGTGATTTGTGTGGTACTGTACTATGATGATCTTATGATGTCTGTAAGTAACTGACGGCGTACATGTCAATATCAGATGTGACTTCTCATACAACATTTCTGTTAAGACATCCCCTGTTACAGTAGCAAAACTCTACATTTATACCTGCAATGCATACATGACATCCCCTTGCACTAAGAGGTTGTGACTGTTGGTGCTGAGGTATGACTCCACTACATGTTATGGACATATGTTCTACATATATATATATATATATATATATATATATATATATATATATATATATATATATATATATAACGCAGTATACAGATGTATAGCAATACACACACACACACATATATATATATATATATATATATAAAAATATATATATATATATATATATATATATATATGTATTTACATGTGTACATATATCTACATATATATATAAATATATATATATATATATATATATATATATATATATCCTTGTTATGTCTAATCATGACTGTTGCATATACCTTCCCAGATGTATCACACCATATTTATCTGACGTGTATATTTAGATACAACAACATACTTGATTCAACACTAATATCACTAACAAGTACTACACAAATGTAGAAGTAAAAGCAGTTGTTCACTACTATTCAGTATGTGTACTGATGGATATACTGGAAAAAAAACAAGAAACTTTTACACAGCTGTGATGGCTTAGTGGTTAACTGCTGTGATTATAGTATACAAGGTCCCGGGATCAAGGGCTGTCTATTTTGTTGCTAGGCAGAACAAGGACTGTTGGATACAGAATGGTTAAGGCAGTTTTGAGCATGAATGTGTATGTTTGCTCCACTGCTCACAGCCCCTATGTGTTTGTCCGACACATACCTGGATGATATGTGGACAGATGTCAATACTGAATGCTTGATGTCTGATTTGCAGATCTCATTATCAGCGGTACATGTATGACCAATAAAATACAATTATACTGAAAACCTGCAAACCTTACTGTGGCTATGAGGAGTCTACACAGCCTTATTGACATGGCACCCTCTTCCCTGATATGCCATGGGGCCACAATACTGTATATGTTAACATTACACGAGCCTAATATGTGACATATGACCTGTGCAATCAAATAAAGTATCAAACAAATGTGTTAGTTGTGCAGATGATGATTGAGATGCATACAATCTCTGGGTGTATAAATGTGCACACCCTTAACATGATGGGTTTTTGCACCAATTGTTAAGTGTACTACAGCAGTCACTATTCCTGAAAGGGGTATACTAGCATGGGCCATCTGCACTTGCCAGTATTTGGTCACTCTGCCCTACAAATGTCCACCAACTCCACAAGATTGCAAGGTCAACTCATGTGCACAGCCCTTGGAGGTCACACAGTGCTTTCACTATTGCTGTGGAGTCAGGGTTATGTCTGCCACAATTCATGACCTTGACTGTGTGCAGATGCAGCCATTCTTAGAGAGCTTTGGATGTCTGCTTCAGTTCACTGTTTTGTTTCAGGATGACATCCCTCCCCATCCTCAGCCTTTTTGCATATATTTGACAACCATGGGCTACACATGAGTGTCATTTTGCAGTGTCCCAAATTCAGAACACCATGTGTACCAGCTTAGTTCCTGCTAATGAATGGCAAACATACAGGATTACACTGGCAGCAGCAAGGTACAAATGGGGATGGTGGGCCTGAGGTGGAGTGAAGTGTTGCTTGTGCAGCGCATGTATCTTAATTGATACTGTCTGTAGGTTTCGAACTTGGTCTTGGTATACCATTACACATTGCAGCACATGCCTTTGGGAGACTTTTGATATTATGCATATGCTACCTGTAGAGAGCCCTGGCTGATGTTTCCTGTGGAATAACTGTCCTATCTGATTATCCTAACCCATGGGCCACACTTATGCAGAGTCCATGCGATTGTTGACACAGGTACTGCACAACCAGTACTTGCTAGACATTCCTGCAACTCCCTCAGTGTTGCGGCATGTTACTAGGCAGCCTGCATGACCAGTTAGCAACATGTGTCAATTGTCTTGGATGGCCATCTGTTTATTTTCTACATTAATGTTGTCCCATACATCCTCATCACATACATGACTGCACTGTTTGCCATGGTATATACAAAAGTGAGGTAAGGCTACATGCCCCACTCCTGCATGCTACATGTTGGGTATGAGATCCATTCCATGGCTTGTAACATGTGTGCAAGTCACGGCTGTCTCTGTGCAGGTTAGTGGGAAAATATGATGGGCATACATCTTGGACAGCAGACCATTTCTTGGTGTGACATTGAGGACATGTACTTGCTGGAAGGTGCATACTCATGAAGAGTGAATGCTGTCAGTACCTCAAAAGCTGCTTCCACAATATGTTATTTGGAGTGTATGCACACATATGCTTCTAGTTTTTGTTAAGGTATGTATTCTCCATATTTACTGTCCTAACATAGAATTCCATATTACACATTCATTGCTCATGTTAGGACCACATTACAGGTTGTAAGGGTTGTAGAATATGGTATTGTGATATGCTGTTGCATATATCTGTAACAGTTGCCATTGTAATAGTGGTATATACACTACTGTAGCACTGTATAAGGGTTATGTTTCAGACATGTTCCTACTGTAGGCCATTTGTCCACCATTATGTTCATCTCTGTGCACACATCTTGCAATGACAGGTTGTTAGTTATATTGCGGGACTCTTACATGCCCTTCAGATATGCCACCATGGTAACCACTGTGATGCAGTGCAGTTAACAGCAACAATAAGTGAACATGTATAGCATGCATTATGGGTAGATGCGTTAAATGTGTGCATGGAAAATACCATGGCCATAACATGGCTGGTGTACTGGCAAACTTAAATAAACAACACCATACTCACCAGCTACAGGCTGCTGCCCCAGAGGTATACCAGTGGGACCTACAAAGTTATGTCAGAGATGTGATGTCAGTAGACACACCTGTGGCATTGGTAAGGTGTGGGAGCAGCATTTCATTACATCAACAGTACAAACCCACAATACTACAGATTATGCATATCTGTTTATTACTAGAATGCAGCAACAGACTATATAGGTTCACAGGTTCATAGGTAGGTACTAGGCTATCGGCCCTAGGGCCCATACAAGCCTAGCCAAAAAATGTACCCTGGCTTTCGCCACCCAAGAAAATTATTTTCCTGTGCCCCTGTTGAGCAGAGCCACAGAAGTGATCCCCGGGGTGAATTTCCCATTTCCCATCCAATCATCAAGATTTTTCTTTAAGAGTGCTAATGAGGAGCTCTGTTTGACATAGATAGGTAGTCTGTTCCAGAGTATGGGAAGTCTCTGGGACAGGAATCTATCCCTCCAGCATGTTCTGTTTATTGTGGTGACAAGGTTAAGGTCCTTAGAGCGTGTAGCTCAGAGGGATTGGGATTTCTTTAAGTGGAGCATGTCCAACAGCTCTGGGTTTGACATAGCTTTGTATGTTAGGCAGAGATCGCCCCTGAGTAGGCGATATGCGATGGAGTAAAGCTGTAGCTTTTTGAGACGGTCTGCATAGGGCATCTGTTTGAGGCCAGTAATCGTCTTTGTGAGGTATTTCTGTGGTCTTTCCAGTTGTTGTAGATGTCTTGTGAGGTACATACCAAAAGGGGCATTGTACACTATAATGGGTCTAATGAGTGATGAGTAGAGGGGAACAATGACCTCTTTTTTTCTGGATGAGAATCCTTTTGTGATGAGATGAGCCACATAGAAGGATTTCCTGACCACTGTGGCGATGTGATTATCAAAGGAGAGACTACTGTCCACCTGTGTCCCAAGGTCTCTTATCAATTTTTCGGCATTAAGTAGACTACCAGCTATGTGGTAGTTCATGGGTACAGAGTTTTTACCAAAGGGGATGACAATACACTTTTTGGCATTGAGCTTCAGGCCATGGCTTTGACACCAGGTATTTGTCTCAGTGAGGCCCTTTTGTAGTTTGTCCACATCGTTAGGAGTTTCTATTATGGCTCCTAGTTTGCAGTCATCTGCAAACTTTGTTAGCCAAAGATCTTCTGTGTTGGCCTGCACTTCAGAGAAGTAGATACCAAACAGGAGAGGACCCAGGACTGAACCCTGTGTTACTCCACTTGTCACTGGTCTGATGTCGGATTTAGAATCTGCTACTTTCACAGTGTGGGTTCTGTCCATGAGCCAGTTGGCAACCCATCTTGTGACATAGGGATTTATACCTAGTTTAGTGAGCTTATCTATAATTCCAGAGTGGGGGATGGTGTCGAAAGCCTTGGCGAGATCTAGATAAGCTGTGTGAACCATTTTACCCTCATCTACGGTTTTGGTGACTGCTTCAAATAAGTCAATCAGGTTTAGGAGACATGATCTGCCTTTTACAAATCCAAACTGAGTAGGGTCCAGAGTTTGGAGATTACCAATGTCTTTGTTTATGAGTTGCATGATGATACGTCCCATGGCCTTGCAGACCAGGCTCGTCAGGCTAATGGGGCGGTAGTTCCTGGGGTCCGTCGTGGCTCCCCCTTTGTGGAGTGGGATAACTGTCACGGTGCGCCATTCAGTGGGTAAAAAGCCTGAGGTGAGGCTATGATTGAACATGGTGCTTAGGTAGGGTGCCAGTTCATTCTGTAGTTCATGTAGAACGCAGCCTGAGATATTGTCAGGTCCCATGGATGCTGTGTTCTTGACTTTGGAGAGTGTGTTTTTTACCTGTGCAGCCGTGATTATAGGAACTTTGCATTCTTCCGGTATAGAGATGGGCCCTCTAGGGGTTGAGAGGGGGGTAAAGTTAGCACTGAACCTATCTGCTAAGATGTTGGCAATATCAGTTGGTTCTGTATATTTAGTGCCATTATGCTGTAACTCAGAGCAGATCTGAGTGTTCCCATTTAGATTCTTGACATAGCTATAGAATGCTTTGTGGTTGTCTTTAGAGTCAGTGGCAATTTTGTTTTTGTAACTAGCTATGGAGGATTTTATGAGGGATCTCAGCTTCTTAATGAGGTTGACCAGGGAGTTCGTCCAGTCATGGGATTTTACTCTTTTTTGCAATAGTTTCTTTCTTCTGTTGTAGAGTTTGTTTATGGCAGAGGACCACCAGATTGGCTTCCTTTTTTTTGTAGGATAACATCTTGGCTCTATTAGGGATATCATGATCCATGCACTCGTGTAAGTGCTTATAAAGTGCATTTGTGTAGGATTCAGCAGTCATACCTCTATTGTCCGTCTGCATGGGTGTCATGAAGTTTGCCACTTCTGTCTTAAGAAGTGTGAAGTTGGCTTTTGAGAAGTTTTTTATGATGGTTTCCCTAATTGGGGCTGGGGGTGGGATGTGGATGTCTAGGCTGATAAGCTTGTGGTCGGATCTGACCAACAAGGAATTGACCTCTGGTGTGGAACACCGGTTTCCCATGTTGGTAATGACCAGGTCTAGGATATTGCTGCCCCTGGTGGGGGTGTAAATAAGTTGATCCAAGGCATTGGAATTTATGAATTTTAGAAAACGTTGAGCAAATGAGTTGGTACATGCGTAGTTTTCCCAGTTAATGGTGGGGTAGTTGAAATCGCCCATTATTAGGGTGTTGGGTTGTACCCTAATACTTTCCAGTGTATCAAGAAATGAGGAGTGTGAATCCTGGGGCATAGTGGGGGGTCTGTAGCAAGCTGCAATTTGAATTGCGGTCTTGCCCAGAGTTAGTTGCACTTGGATAATCTCGGATGCATTATGCTGTGCAACTAGCCTGGAGGGATGGATATCCTTAATGAATATGGACACGCCTCCACCTTTAGTGCTTCTTTCTGGGTTAGGTGGCCGAAAGGTGTGGTATGAATTGAAGCCTGGTAATGCAGGGGTGCTCTCTGGAGCTTTGAACCAGGTCTCTGTCACTGCACAGATGTCAATATTCTCCATTTTAAGGAGTGCCTCGAGTGAGTGCATTTTGAGGTTTAGTCTTCTAGCATTGAGTAGCATTACCATCAGATTTTGCTTGCTTGTACCTGTTACAGTGGTGAATTTGTCATTTGAACCTTGCCTAAAAAAGGCACTATAGGGGTGGCAAGAGTCTTAGCCAGTATTCAGAATCCTAAGGGTGACAGGTGCAGGCCATCTCTGGCAAAGCATCATGGACTGTCGATCATGTCGTCCCAGGCAGACAAATACTGGATCCCCTTAGAATGACACCAGAAGCTTAGCCAATTGTTGAAGTCAATCATTTTGTCCATATCTTTTTTATCTCACATATGCATGATTAAAATCTACAAATGCAGATGGTTAAGCAACAGTGGTCTACTGATGTGCCCTGCGGCCTTACCTGCATGCTCTTCATCCATTGTGTGGGTAGCACCCACCTCTACAATGCTATCCACAGGGTCTAGTCTTTGCTGGTGGGTAGGTGCCCCAAGACTGGTGA